>NC_137795.1:3003949-3363949 GCF_963383645.1 Muscardinus avellanarius
GAGGAAGAGGAGGAAAAGAAGAGAAGAGGAGGAGGAGAAGGAGGAGGAGGAGGAACTTAAAATGTACCATAAATTACTACATGGTTTCACGGAATGATGTCATTTGATTCACATATAGTATTGTATTATTTTATTGCCATCATATAAATTTTAAAACACTTACTGCCATTTTATAGATAGTTAATTTTTCCAAAGCCATCCAGATAAACTGTAAGCCAGAGCAAGATCTACATTATTAATTTGAGTAGGAACTACAAAATTCTAATTCTTTTATACATAAAGTTTAAACCTTACCAGGCATAGTGGTACACACCTGTAATCCTAGTATGTAGGAGCTTGAGACAGAAGGATCACAGCCTCAAGGTCAGCCTCAGCAACTTAGATGGACCCTCAGCAATGTAATGAGGTCCTGTTTCAAAATAAAAAATAAAAGGTTGTGGTGGCACATGCTTGTAATCCCAGTACTTGGGAGGCTGAGACAAGAAGATCGTAGGTTCATGACCAGCCTCAGGTACTTAGTGAGGCTCTCAGCAACTCAGTGAGACTATTTCAAAATAAAGAATAAAAAATCAGGCTGGAGGTGTAACTCACAGGTAGAATTCCTCTGGATTCAACTGCCAGTACCAAAATAAAGATTAAAAAAAAGTCTGGGGGTAGTATGCCCCTGGGTTTAATCCACAGTACCACAGGGGGCAAAAAAGGGCCTTTATGTACCAGGGACTAAAGAAGTCCAGGGTGAAGAAGAGAGCAACCCTAGGTTAGGTCAGAGGCTGGGCAGGGTCATACCATACGGGTGGTGTGAGGGGGTACAGAGCTTGGATGTTACTATAAATGGGAGTTTTAAGCTAGAGGGTAGCATAATAATGATTTGTGTTAGCTTTTTGTCTTTTTTTATTATTATTGTGGTACTGGGGATGGAACCCTTCTACCTCCGAGCTACATTCCCAGACCTACTTTTTTTTATATTTTATTTGGAAACAGGGTCTCTTAAACCAGGGAGGCTGGCTTTGACCCTGTGCAATCCTCCTGTCTCCGCCTCCCAAGCAAGAGGATTACAAGTGTGTGCCACCACGCCCTGCACTGTCTACTTTTTATTACAAGAGCTATTGAGTATAAAATGAATTGAAGAGATAAGAATGAATTTATACCTAGGACATTATCATCATGATCCAAGTGACAGAGGGTGAGGGTGGTACCAGATGAAGCAATTAAGATCATCATACTAAGAAGAAAACCTCTCGTTTCTTAGGTCTTATTCTCTGAGAAAAACTTGAAATCCAGTAAATTTAGTAGGTGTGTGTGTGTATGCATGTATATGTATATGTACTACTGGGGACTGAACCCAAGGACAGTCTAACTCACCTCTGGGCTACACCCAAAGTCTATTTTTAATATTATTTTCTGTTTGGAAACGGGCTCACTAGGTTGCGCAAAGTCGCACGAAGTTGCTGAAGTGGCCTCAGCTGTGATCCTCCTGTCTCAGCCTCTTATGTACTGAGATTATAAGCATACGCCACCATGCCCAGCAAAATCCCATAAAATTTTAAATCTGTGGCTGTGGCTAAAATATTCAATCTTCAATTTCTTCATTTATACTTTAAAAATATTTTATTAGCGTGTTGCAATTACACATCATAATGCCATGTGTTAAACACAAACACGTGCATAGCTCTTTGTATGTTTCCCTTCACACCCCACCCTATACCCCCTCCAAAGGAGAAAACACCTCACAAGGCTGTCAGAGATTAAATATAACGCTGTATAAAACACACATAAGCAAATGCAATTGGTCTTTTAGTATCAAATTTTGGATCAAGCAAAATGAGATACTCAAAATGTTGGTTGAAAATATTAAGAGAATATGGTACAAAAATTTATAGTGAAACAAGTAAAACTCTAAAACTCAATAAAAAAAACTAGATATAAGTTCTAGATACCTAATAGAAATTCTACTGTGACCAAGGATAATACATTAATGTCACTAAATAATAGAAGAAATATAAGTATCATAATAAGCATTTAAACAGGTGTGATATGTTCTATAACTTTAAAATGGAGACTTTTTCTAATAAACATATTCAAGGAAAAAATAAAAGTAAATTTTTCTACAATGAGAAATTCCAGATTACCAAAAATCCGTAAGAATCAATGTGTCAAAGATGTATAAGGCATTATTACCTTGGGGTGGGGATGTAGCTTAGTGGCAGAGCACCTGCCTACTATGTATGAGGCCCCAGGTTCAATCCCTTACACCACAAAACAAATTAAAACCAAAAAAATCACATAAGGAGTCGGGCGTAGTGACGCACACTCGTAATCCCAGCATTCGGGGGGCTGACACAGGAGGATCACAGTTCGAGGACGGCCTCAGCTACTTAGTGAGGTCCTTTGCAACTCAGTGAGACACTGCTTCAAAATAAAGAATAAAAAATAGGGCTGAGTGTATAGCTCAGAGGTAGAATGCTCCTGGTTTCCATCCCCAGTACCGCAAAAATAAAAAAAGCCATATAAGGCATTATTTTGATTATTAAGCATTTTCTCTGTGTAGTTCTCCAAGATAGTTAACACTGTCCTTGTAGACTTTCCAGATTGCATATTTCATGGAAAGGAGAAATGAAATATTATATTTATAATATAGTTTAAAAGGGGCTATATTTTAAAAAATATATCCTTAAAATACTAGTAATCAAAAGAGTTGCCAAAATGAACATTTGATTTGTTTATCTCTTTTTCCTTTGCATCTGGTACTGACAGCTCAGTGGAAATAAGCATTTCCGTTTCCAAATAAAATAAATTTTGATGATCAGAGCCCAATCATTTGCCACTCCAATATATTCAATTAAGCGGGGCACAAAGATACCCCTCTCAGTCTCTACTCTTGTCAGCATGTCTGAAGTTCATCAATATAAATAATGTTTATCATTTCATAAACAGTGCATCTATATGACTTATGCTATTTGGAAATTTTTAAATGTAAGACAGAAAACTAGACGAATGCTTTTAAGACCCAACAGTTGGAGGAAATAACATAAACAACTTCAGCCAATATAAGTATGTTCTGAATATACAACCTCTTCAATATTAGTAGAAATTATAGAAGTTTATCTGCATTTACTTTTCAAAAGAATTTTTAAAGGCTGGATTTCTATAATATTCGCAATGTTCCTTGATAATATTTCTAAGAACTACTAAGATAAATATAAACAGCTATGATAAATATTAACAAACCCCTTTACACTTTAAGCTACTCATAGGAACATGAGGCGGGCATTAGAAGGCTTTAGATTTAATCATTACAATTATTAATTGTTCCTAATTTTTTGTGTGTGGTACTGAGGCTCCTGGAAACCCTTTTACCTCCAGGCTACACTCCCAGACCCATTTTATACTTTTTATTTGGAAACAGGGTCTCTTAAGCCAGCGTGATTGGCTTTGCACCTGCGCAATCCTCCTGTCTCTGCCTCCCAAGCGCGGAGATTATAAGCGTGCACCACCATGCTAATTTTTTTTTTTCCTCATTGAAGGACTATCACAGAGCCTCTACAATAAGAAACACTCAAGAAAATTCAATAATCTCTACAAACCTCGTGCTGTAGCAAACACCTGAAGATACCTTTCCCTCTTCCTGGAATGCCCTCCCCCGAAATCCTCTACTCACTCAAGATCCTTTCAAATAAAATCTCCTGTGCTGCCTTACTCCTTTGGGAATTAATAGTACTTAAGAGTGTGTCTGTGTTGGGCTATTAAACACTCTATTATTGATTCTCTTTTCCTGTTTGTCTCTCCCAACATTATCCCAGGAGCTCCACAAGGACCACAGCAGACTATATTATAATCTAAGATGCCTGCTGAACAACAAAAGAAAAAAGATATTGTCTACCCAAGTAAAGTAAAAATTAAAACCAGATTCTCACATCCCTCGTTCTTTTTGATTAACACAGTTAAAACTGCGTATGTCTTCTTTTGATAGTTGCAAAAAGAAAACCTTTCCAAGGTCCAGATCTTTTTCACACATGACTCCAATTCTTCTATTATACCTCAAAGAAAAATAAGTATGGGTATGCAAAGGGCTTTCAAACTTCATCTTGTTCAATTCATTTACTCACTAGTATGTCACGATCTTTCAGGATAGTAAAAATTCAAGTGTATCAGTTATCTTTTCCACTTTTCAGATCCCCAAGCCTGCACAATTTTATTATCTGCAATTGTTCAACCCACTTTGTAGCACTGAGAATATATGTCTACTTGGCATTCTTTGTTGATTACCAATTAGCAGAACATAAAATTCTAGCCTCAAATGAATTTTTTCTCTTCCATTTGGGAAAAGATGCCTCCATTGTTCTGTAGCAATCAATGTGCTTTTTGTTTTGTTTGTACTGGGAATCGAACCCAGAGGCACTCTACCTCCAAGCTACATCCCCAATCCTTTTATTTTTACTTTATTTTTTTAATTTTTGAAACAAGGTCTTACTAAACTGCTGAAGTGGGCCTCAAACCTGCAATCTTCCTGTCTCAGCCTCCCAAATCCTGGGATTACAAGCATGCATCACCACACCTGGCCACAACCAATGATTTTGATGAAAAGTTAAATGCTTTCTTGATTTATTTCTCTTGAGTAGCTTACTTTTTGCTTTCTAATCTTTAAGAATATATTCATAATTCTTAGTGCTCTAAATTTTCCCAATGACGTGGCTGGGTGTGTTTCTTTTTCTCGTTCATTATAATAAACATAAAATAGAACTTTTCAAAATCTACAGCTACCAGTGTTCATCTCCTCATCCCCACTGGCCCCCTCTCACTCCCCCTAGGCTGCCACACCCTTGTCTGCTGGGCTTGTCACTGAAGCATCCCTCTGCACCTTGACAACCAGTCCCTCTCTGACCACACCCTTGTCTGCTGGGCTTGTCACTGAAGCATCCCTCTGCACTTTGACCCCACACACCCTTGTCTGCTCTCTGACCACACCCTCTCGTTTACTTGCTTGATAATCACACAACTTCAGCTTCTACTTTACAAAGATTTTCGAGAGGTAGAACCCACTGATGTTTCACCACGTATCAATTCTCTCTAATCTTCATATATATGTCTCCTGATACGCCAAGATTGGGTACTCCATTATTACAGTCATTCTCATAAAAACATTTTGTATGAAATTGTTTTAAAATCTTGCTTTAGTTACTTGGATGCCAATAAGCAAATCCCTCCCAGGGAAAATTACCTAACGCGGATGGTTGTCTTCACTTCAAAATTAAAATGAAAACGTCAACTGGAAACTTCATCATTGTTTGTTCCCCTCATGAGTGTGCTTTATTTTCCAAGATGCCAATGTCTTATCTTTTTAATTTAGACACTATAAAAGCCCCCTTGTCTTTACACTAACCAATGCACAAAGTCTTCCTAGATATACATTCAATCCTCTCTATTACAGAGGAATGACAAGCACTGGGTGTGCATATGTTCCTATCACTCTCAACCTCATTATATTTTATAAAGAAAATGCACCAAAGAAGTATATATATTTTTAAAGTATATTCGTTGGGCTTGGAGAACCCTCCAATGGAGGGTAATTGGAGTACATCTCCAAACTCAATGGCGGAGCATGTGCAAGGTTCTGGGTACAAACCCAGGACCAAAAAAAAAAAAAAAAAAAGTACCCTCAACCCCTCCCACTGGGCTCTGCATCTCATCCCTCTCTTCCTTAGATACTGTGTTGCTTTGGGAACCACTTGTTTTTCCTGATCAGCCTCTTCTGCTGAACTCAACCATGTCAACTAATATTCAAACATGTTCTAATAGTGCTGATTTGGAAAAAACAAAAACCCGCAGCTGCTCTACTTCACTTCTTGATTCTGAATTACTGAGTGTGACTATCTCATCTTTACTGAAAACTTGCAGCACTAGATGCCCTGCATTTATCCTTGGGTAAGCTACAGCTTAGATTACGTTGATTTGGACTCAAAGAATAATATTTAGTAAACTGAGCTTTCTCATTTTAAAGCCATATAATTTTTATTCATAACATGATTATATAGATATATTCACTATAGTTATAAAATATAAACTATATGGGCATTATTGAAGAATATTTCATAAATATTTATAAAAGAAATTTCATCCTGTAGTCAGCAACATAAAGACTATACAACTCCTAAACAAATAATTTTATAATTTTAACATTCTGAAAATTTAAATTAAAATGGTTTCCTATTTTTAAGTTGCTAATACCATCTTGTCAATTATATAATATGCATTTCTGAATACTCATTTTATTCTTATCTTTATTAATTTCCTGTTTTTATTTTCTCTTTTCCTTTAACTATTTATTTTCTCCTTTCACACATTGAGTATTTAAAAAATTCTTTTAAATCCTTTAAGAAACAAGTAGAACAAGGAAAAGTACCAAAAGATATAGAAATAAAGATAAAAATAAAAACAGAGATAGGAGAGACTAAGATGAGTTCAGTAAGATGTAAGGGGCAGGAAGGGAGGTGAGAAAAGTGGCAGTGTTTGCTCTGTGGGAAAGTAAGTGAGTGAATCTGCATCTCAGGAAAACCACATAGAAAAGACATGTTTAGGCAGTAGTATATATCTTCTAAAATTCTGCTATCCTGAATCACTTAAAATTATAGATTTCTTATAAAAATACTTCATAATAAAAATCTCGGAAGAGTGGAGCTATCTTGTCACTCTCGGTTCAGGACTGTTATAATATTTTTTCATAAATTTTGCTAGTATATTGCATTTCCAAAATATGCTTATCTTAAATGCTTCATCTCTTCAAAATTCACATAATAAATTCTAATTACACTGAAACATTACTCTACTTTCTGAAAAGAAAAACCTGTCCAGCTCCCCACCGATTGTGGCATGATACATTAGATATTGAGCTATACTCACTTCGCTCTTGTCTGCTTTGATTGGTCTATACGAAAACAGGAGATTGAACTAACAGTACCATTCGGCACATTCGAAGGCTTTGTTCATTGTCATACAGGATTTCAAAGGAAATTAATATGTAGAACTCAGAGAAAGTACTACCCGAACATCAAGGACAATTCTTTATAACTTATTAATCATTTGACCAAGGAAGAAATACTGGGTTCTTTTACATGTATATGATTTTTCTGTCAATCCAGATTTCTAGACTAGAATTAATGCTATGTGCTTTTCACTAAAAAAAAAGTCTCTGAATTCCCTTCCCCCCTTTTCTCTTTCCCATACATGTTAGTGAGCTTGGTAGTAAACCATTGTATAGATGTAATACAAACCATGTGTATTTTGTTTGTATCACTTTGAATCTCATTATGATGGATAATCACATTGTACCAGTGAAAGTATTTAAAAAAGAAAAATGCTCACCGGGCGTGGTGGCGCACGCACGATTGTAATCCCCGCACTCGGGAGGCGGAGACAGGAGGATCAAGCTGGTTCGAAGCCAGCCTTGCTTGCTTAAGAGACCCTGTTCCCAAATACAAAATATATAAAAATAGGTCTGGGAGTGTAATCCGGAGGTAGAAGGGTTTCCAGGAACCCCAGTGCCACAAAAAAAAAAAAAAAATGCTCAAAATAGATTGGGTACAAACCATTACTTCATTCCTTTTGGGGGGATAAAATAGTCTAATAGAGCAGAAGGGAGTAATAACATCTGCTTTAATCTTATAAAACTCTTTTCATACACACCTTCTTTATCACAAAAGTTACATCCTAAGTGGAAATTTGTGTCACTGAAACAAAATATAGATATATGGGAAATGTAGTGGCTGCTCTTCTAGTTTCCATTTATAAGGTCCACTTGGTCCTATCCTGATTCAGCCTGTCTCTCCACACTATGGCTGTGCCAAGGAACTGCCATCTGCTCAGATAAAGTGAATACACCAGTTATATAGCTGGCTATTTGGTGAAATTTAGATAACAGTAATCATGGGAAGCATCAGTTCTCTAAAAGCTACTATATCTAAAAAGAAATAACTATAATGAATTAGGATATAAATGGCCTCATTTATACAAACAATAAATGGTCTCAACTGCAGATTTATTATATGGCATCATCAACTAAAGTCAGACAGACTGTACAATTTCCCAAAGAAATACTGGTAATGAATAACTCTTTAGTTTATAAAATATTAATAAGAGAAATACACCAAAATGATTCCATCATCCAGCTGAAAATGAAAGATAACAAAAGAAAATAATGTCATGTACCTATACAATACTATATTCTACATTTAAAGACATGTTAAGAGAGTACACCTAACATTAAGTGATAAGAGAATTAAATAATTTTAAGTGATGGCACTGTTAAAAAAAGACTTCAATAATGAGTAACCAAAAAGACCTTAAGTATAAATTCCTCGCAGAGTTCTTCTTTATTTCCATGCCATATTCTAAAATAGGAAGCTGAACCCAAGTTTATTTCCCCAGTCACCAATCTAAATATTCCAAAAGCTACTACGATCTTAGCCACAGAAATATAGATTTATAATAGGAAGTATGTGCCTCCTATTGATAGCTTTCTTTTGCAAAAACAGATCTCCTTATTTCATTCTACTTTCTTTTGTTTTGTTTTGTTTTTTGCCGTAGCGGAGATGGAACCCAGGGGCATTCTACTTTTTAGCTACACCCCTAGTTCTATTTTTTTATTCTTTATTTTGAAACAGGGTCTCACTGAGTTGCAAAGGGCCTCGCTAAGTAGCTGAAGCTGGCGGCAAACCGTGATCCTCCAGTCTCAGCCTGCCAAATGCTGGGATTACAAGCGTGCGCCACCATGCCCACCAGCTTTACTTGTTTTTCATTTGTTTGTTTGTTTGTTTGTTTGTTTGTTTGTTTGATTAAATAACTATAAGCCAGGTGTGGTGGTGCATGTTTGTAATCCCAATACTTGGGAAGCTGAGACCAGAGGACCAAAAGCTCAAAACCAACCTCTGCAACTTAATAAGACCCTGTTTCAAAAGTGCTTTGTTTGATACCCAATTCCACAAAAATTAATAAAATACCCAACTACAACTACAAACACGAAAAGTAGAAAGTAAAAGGCCTTTACAGAAACTGCAGATTTCTTTTTTTAAAAATGGAATTTCCCTTGCCTGGCGTGGTGGCACACGCTTGTAATCCCCGCGCTTGGGAGGTGGAGACAGGAGGATCGCACTACTAAGGAGCCAGCCTCCTTAGTTTAAGAGACCCTGTTTCCAAATAAAAAAAATATAATATAGGTCTGGGAGTATAGCCCGGACGTAGAAGGGCTTCCAGGAACCCCAGTACCACCAAATAAAATAAAATAAAATAAAAATAAAAATGGAATTTCCCGCCTGGCATGGTGGCACATGGTTGTAATCCCCACTCTTGGGAGGCAGAGACAGGAGGATCGCGCAGGTTTGAAGCCAGCTGCGCTGGCTTAAGAGACCCTGTTTCCAAATAAAAATATAAAAAATAGGTGTCTGGGAGTGTAGCCTGGAGGTAGAAGCGTTTCCAGGAACCCCAATACCACACACAAAAAAAAGCATTTCCCATTTATTTTATTTTTTATTTTTGGTGGTACTGGGGTTCCTGGAAGCCCTTCTACCTCCGGGCTACACTCCCAGACACCTATTTTTTATATTTTTATTTGGAAACAGGGTCTCTTAAGCCAGCGAGTTTGGCTTCGAACCCGCGCGATCCTCCTGTCTCCACCTCCCAAGCGCGGGGCGAGGAGCGCCACCACGCCTGGCATGGAATTCCCATTTAAAACCAACTGATTTTTTTTGTTGTTTTCTTTCTTTTCTTTTATCTTTTGGTGTTGTTTGTTTGTTTGTTTGTTTGTGGATCGGGGAGTGGAACCTAGGGGCATTCGACCTCCGAGCTACACCCCCTGCCCTATTTTTTAGTTTGAAACAGGGTGTCACCTAGGTGCAAGGGCCTCATTCAGTAGCTGAGGCTGTCTGTGAACTGCGAACCTCCGGTCTCGGCCTCCCGAATGCTGGGATTACAAGCGTGCGCCACCACACCCAGCTTAAAACCAACTGATTTTTAACAAAAGTGCCAAACACATAATGCATTGGAGAAAAGACAGCCTTTTCAACATATAGTGTTGGGAAACTGGTTATTCATTTGTAGAAAAATGGAATTAAATCTCTACCTCTCACCCTGTGTAAGAGTCAACTTGAGATGAATCAAGGACCAAGAAAGTAGACCAGAGACTTTGAAGTTACTATAGGAGGGCATATTCCAATACTCCAACATATGGGCACATGTAGAAACTACTTCAATAAGACCCCAAAGCTCAAGAAATTAAAATGAGAATTAATAAACTGAATGGCATTAAACTAAGAAGTTTCTGTCCATCAAAAGAAACCATGAAGAGTCCCCCATATAATGGGAGATCTTTGCCAGCTATCCCTCTGATAGAAGACTAGTATCTAGAATATACAAAGAACTTAAAATATTTAACACTAAAAAAAATCAAGAAATGGGCAATTGAACTAAATAGACACTTCACAAAAGAAGTAACAAATGGCCAATAAATACATGAAAAGTGTTTAACATCATTTAGCAACTAAGGAGATGCAGATCAAAACTGCACTGAAATTCTATCTAACCCCAATCAGAAGGGCAATCATCAAGAAATTAAATAACAGTAAATGCTGGTGAGGATGTGGGGAAACACTTCTACACTGTTGGTGGGAGTGCAGATTAGTGAAACTGCTATGGAGATCAGTGTGGACATTCCTCCAAAAATAGGAAATGGGTCCACCACATGAGCCGGCAATACCACTCCTGAATGTCTTTCCAAAGGGGCTGAAATCAGAATATTACAGTGATACATGCACGTCCATGTTTATAGCAACACAATTTACAACAGTTAGATTATGAAACCAACCTAGCTGTCCATCAACAGATGAATGGATTACAAAATCATGGAATATACACACAACGGGATTCTGCTCAACAATCAAAATAACAAAATAATGTCATCTGCAGGAAAATGGATGGGCCTGGAGAACATTATGTTGAGATTAGCCAGTCGCAAAAAGTGAAGGGGCACATGTGCTCTCTCACATGCAGAAGCCAGGGAGTCATCAAGAGCCCAGAGGGGCTTCAGATTATGGCGGAGAAACTTCCAGAAAGGTGGTCTAAGGGAAGGAGGTGTGCAGAGGGAAGATTAATGAAGAAATCGCTTCCATTGATACTACGTACATATGTGAGAATATCAAAGTCAAACTCAGTATCCTGAAAAGGGAGAATGGGAAGGGAGCCAGGGAAAAGCTTACCAAGTGCTGTGTGCATGTATGTCACTACCCCTCTGAACTACATTATAATGTGAGACTATAATGCACCAGTTAAGAGTTTAAAAGAATTGGAGTGTTCTAAAGCCACGCACACATACACACACACACACACACACACACACACACACACACACGCACATTTTCCCCCAATACAAATGTGTTAAGCATTTCTTAGTATCTTATTTTATTTTCATGATGGTGTATATAATAAAGTGAGTTCAGTAGCTTCAGTATACTATGTTGTACAGCTTTACATTGACTTTCAACTATTATTATCAAATGAAACAACTTAATGAATAAAGCATATTTCCATCTGAAACACAAACGTGAATATGTAATTACTGTTTTCTACCTACTGAGCAAAAGTCATTCACCTTCATCTGCCAACGTCCATTAGGAGAATATAAGAATATATGCAATAAACCAGTTCTAGTCCCTAAGAGTTCTTAACACCTAGCTTGCCACATACCTATCTTTAAAACATTTTTCAATCCTTTCAATTTCTCCCTCAGATCCTCCAAATCTCCCAAACTGAAGTCATATATATTTAACAAAATACAACCCTACCTTCCTAACTTTTCCATCCTGTACACTTCATATGGCGGCTCTTGCTCTTTGATCTCTAACGAAACATCACTCAGATCCTTTGTGGGAATCCTTATCATAAGAATGCTGAGGCAGTGTACTTGATAAAAATTTCAAAAGCAATACTAACATGGTTTTACTTACGAGAGGTTTTGGAAGCAAGAAGTGTAACTCGGGAGCCTCCTAAGAAACGAAAACCCATTACATTCACCTGGTCATCATCTGACTGATTGGCAAAACCTACAAAAAAGAAAAAAGAAAAATCATCTTACATAATCAGAAGGCAAAATTAATACACATTTAAAATGTGAGCTTAGTTGGATGTGTTTTTTATTTAACTAGTCATATTAGAAGTCCCTGGATGAGCTATAATACATTAACTTTGATTTTCGTAGTAGCTTCCAATAGCTGAAATTGCTGCCTCCCAATGACACACTGCAATAATTTCACTTCCTTTCTAGTAGCTAATTCCAGGTCTGAGGAAAAGCATGTACAGGATGAACCTAGGATATAGTTCAGACGAGAGAGGGAAACTTATCACTGACCAGTATAATTCTATGAAAAGGACTTGAGAGTCAACTTACAGAGACTACCAATAACCACAGACAAAAATATTTAAGTATCAAAAGAAGATCATAACTCCAATAAAATGAAAGATCAAATATATTTAAAGTCATGTGTGTATGCAGATACTAAAAGCAAAACAAAAATGACCACAATTGGAATATCCTAGGAAACAACTCTTTATTTTAAACAAACTCATTCTCCCCTCCCTCTCCCCCTCCCTCCCTCCCTCCCCCCCCCTCTCTTTTGCAGTACTGGGGATGGAACCCAGAGGCATTCTACCTCTGATCTAAACCCCCAGCTCTATTTTTTATTCTTTATTTTGAAACAGGGTCTCACTGCCTCACTAAGTAGCTGAAGCTGTCTGCAAATCATGATTCCCCTGGCATGGTGGCGCTCGCTTGTAATCCCAGAATTCGGGAGGCTGAGACCGGAGGATCACGGTTCGCTGATAGCCTCAGCTACTTAGTGAGGCCCTTTGCAACTTAATAAGACCCTGTTTCAAAATAAAGAAGAAAAAATAGGGCAGGGGGTGTAGCTCGGAGGCCAACTGTCCCTGGGTTCCATCCCCAAACCCCAAACAAACAAACAAATAAATAAATAAATAAATACTAAGATTACAAGCATGCTCCACCATGCCCAGCCTCTATTTCCTTTCAATACAGATGCTACTCAAATTATAAGGAAATACATTCCAATAAACTCATGAAAACTTAACAATATCACAAGTTAAAAATGCATTTAACGCCGGGCGTGGTGGCGCACGCTTGTAATCCCTGCGCTCGGGAGGCAGAGACAGGAGGATCGCGCAGGTTTGAAGCCAGCCGCGCACGCTGGCTTAGGAGACCCTGTTTCCAAAAAATGTAAAAATAGGTCTGGGAGTGTAGCCCAGAGGTAGAAGGGCTTCCAGGAACCCCAGTACCACCAAAAAAAAAAAAATGCATTTAACGAACCTAGTCTATTGAACATCATAATTTAGCCTGGCTTATTTTAAATGTGCTCAAAACATTTACACTGGCCTGCATATGGATCAAATCATCTAACACAAAGCCTATTTTATAACAAAGTGTTAACTGTCTCATATAGTTTGCTAAATGCCTATATTCATCCAGAGAAGGAGAGAGGGAAGGGTAGAAGGGAGAGGAAAGAAAGAAAAGAGAAAAGGAAGGTTGGTTATAAGTGAAAGTCATGAAATTTGAACTGCCATGATCCCAACTGTCCTGCTACAAAGACACTGGCATCTTTTGCCACTAAGGTAACCAACAGCCATTCTTTTTTTTTTTTTTTTTTTTTTTTTTTTGTGTGTGTGTGTGTGTGTGTGTGTGTGTGTGTGTGTGTTTTACTGGGGATTAAACCCAGAGCATTCCTCCTCTGAGCTACAACACCAGCCCTATTTTTATTTGTTTATTTTAAAACAGAGACTCACTAAATTACAAAGGACCTCATTAAGTTGCTGAAGCTGGCTGTGAACTTTGATCCTCCTGGCTCAGCCTCCCGAGTGCTGGGATTACAAGCATGTGCCACCATACCTGGCTCCAATAGTCATTCTTACCAGGGAGCCCCAGAGAGAAAAACAGGGCTCTATACTCTCCATGTCCCCAAATAACATATATCAACACATCATGTTGTATACCGTAAATATACGCAATTTTTATTTATCAAAAAAGTAAATAATAAGTCCAGGTGTGGTTGTGCACACTTGTAATCCCAGTACTTGAGAGGCTGAAACAGGAGGTAGCAGGTTCAACGACAGCCTCTGCAATTTAGCAAGGCTCTCAGCAACCTAGTGAGATCCTGTTTCCAAATAAGAAATTAAAAAACAGACTAAGGGTGTAGCTTGGAGATAGAATGCCTCTGGGTTCAATCCCCAGTACCAAAAGAAAAATAAGTAAATAAAAGTGGGATGGCATCAAATTAAAAGTTTCTTACAGCAAAGAGAAAACAATCAAGAAAGAATAAGAAGACAAGCTGGGCATGGAGGCTGAGACAGGAGGATCGCAGGTTCACAGCCTCAGCTACTTGGTGAAGCCCTCTGCAACTTAATAAGACCCTATTTCAAAATAAAGAATAAAAAAATAGGGCTGGGGGTGTAGCTGGGAAGTAGAAAGCCCCTGGATTCAATCCCACTACACACACACAAAATAAATAAATAAATAAATAAATAAATAAATAAATAAATAAAGTCCAAAGATAGAGCCTACAGAAAGCCACTCCTTTGACAGAGTTCTAATATCCAAAGTATAAAAACTCAAAAAATTAGTACAAAAAAATACAACCCAGTCAGTAAATGGGCAATTGTACTACATAGATATTTCTCAAAAGAAGAAACATGAATGGCAACAAATATAGGAAAAAATGCTCAACACCCTTAGCAATAAGGGAAATGCAAATGAAAACCATTCTCAACTCCCCAATAAAAATACAGAAGGTGACAAAGTGGATTAAAAACCAGAATCCATCTATATGCTGCCTGCAAGAAACACACCTTAAAAGTAAAGATAATAAAAAAAAAACTAAAGAAAAAGGGCTGGAGCAAGGTAATCCATGCCAACGGAACTCAAAGACAAGCAGGAATAGCAACTATGATATCAGAAAAGTTAGACTTTGAGCCCAAGCGTATTAGAAGAGACAAATCTGATCGTTTTATACTAGTAAAAGGAACAATTCAACAAGAGGAAATGATGATAGTTAACATTTATGCCTCAAACATAGGTGAGCTAATTTCATAAAACAAACTCTTTGTGACATTAAGTCACACAAATCCCAATTCAATAATACTGGAACACTTCAACACCACTTTCACACTGTTAGACCAATCTTCTAGAGAAAAGGTCAGTAACGATACCTCAGACCTAAAGAACACATCAATCAAATAAACCTATTAGACATGTACAGAATATTTCACCCAAATACAGCAGAGTTCACATTTTTCTCAATTGCTCATAGAACCTTCTCCAAAAGAGATCACATCCTGGGCCACAAAATGAGAACTAGCAAATTAAAAAAATGTGACATACTTCTCTGTGTCTTTTCAGACCATAATGGAATGAAACTAAAAATAAACTATAAGAAGATCCAGAGAAACCAAATAAACATGTGGAGACTGAATACCACACTGCTATTTCTAGAAACAAATGAAAATAGAGATACAACATATCAAAATCACTGGGACACATTGAAGGCAATATTAAGAGGAAATTCATAGCACTGAGTGCTCACAGAAGAACAAAAAAAATCACCAAATAAATAACCTTATAATGCACCTCAAAGCCCTTGAAAAACAGGAACAATCTAACCCCAAAGCCAGTAGAAGACACGAAATGATTAAAATCAGAGCAGAAATCAACAAAATCGAAAATAAAAAACACAGAATACAGAAAATCAACAAAACCCAAATAATTAACAAGATAAACCACAGGCAGAATAAATATCATCAAAATGGCCATACTTCCAAAAGTGATCTACAGATTCAAACCAATACCCATTAAATTACCAAGGTCATTCCTTACAGACATAGAAATATCAGTCCTTAAATTCATTTGGAACAACAAAAAACCCTAAATAGCCAAAGTAGTTCTCAGAAACAAAACCCATGCGGAAGGTAATACAATACCTGACTGTAAACTCTACTACAAAGCTATAGTAATAAAAAACAGCATGGTACTGGCACAAAAACAGATATATAGACCAATGGAGCAGAATAGAACACTCAGAGAAAAAAATCTGCACACTTACAGCAAATTGCTATTTGACAAAGGGGCCAAAATATACCTGAAAAACAGCCTGTTCAACAAATGGTGTGGCAAAACTGGTTATTAACCATGTGTAGAAAAATGGAAATAAACCCCACTTTCTAACCCTGCACAAGAGTCAATTCAAAATGAATCAAAGACTTGGAAATTAGACCAGAGACCTTGAGGCGGCTTGAAGAGGGCATAGGACCAACACTGCAACACACAGGCACAGGTAAAAACTTTCTCAACAAGACCCCAAAGGCACAAGAAACTAAAAGGCGGATCAATACATGGGATTACATTAAACTGAAGAGCTTCTGTACAGCAAAGGAAACTATGAAACCAGACAAGATGTCCATCAACAGATGAGTGGATTACAAAACTATGGGATATGTACACAATGGGATTTTACTCAACCATAAAGAAAAACACAATTACATCATTTACAGAGAAATAAATGGAACTGGAGAATCTTATGCTGTGAGATTAGTCAGTCGCATAAAATAAGAAATCAGATGCTCTCCCTAATATGCTGAACCTGGGGTGAAGATGGGTCATAGGAGGAACTCTAGATGAAGAAGACACTAGAGATGAGCAAATAAGCCATCCTAACTGAGGGGATGGGAGGGGAAAGTGGGAACTCTGTAATGCACATAATGTACATTAACAAACCTACCAATATCAACCACTAAGCCAAACAGGAGAGGAGGGAGGGGAAGGGAATGGGGCAGGAACTGGGTAAGGGCTAATTGGGCAATGTGTGCATGTATGTTTCCACCATCTTGTACCCCATTAAGATGTATGACTACACCGGGCGTGGTGGCGCACACTTGTAATCCCCGCGCTTGGGAGGCAGAGACAGGAGGATGGCACATGTTCGAAGCCAGCCTTGCTGGCTTAAGAGACCCTGTTTCCAAATTTAAAAAAATATAAAATAGGTCTGGGAGTAATAACGGTTTCCAGGAACCCCAGTACCACCAATAATAATATTAATAATAATAAGATGTATGACTACAATGCACCAATAAAAAAAATTTTAATGACCAAAAATATATATATTTTTTTGGTGGTACTAAGGGTGGAACCCAGGGGCATTCTACCTCCGAACTACATCCCAGCCCTATTTTTTTATTCTTTTATTTTTGAAACAGGGCTCAGTACATTGCAGAGGGCTTCACTTTGTAGCTGAGGCTGTCCTTGAACTGCGATCTTCCTGTCTCAGCCTCCCAAAGTCTGGGATTACAAGACTGCGCCACCACGCCCAACAGCAAAAGATTTATAAGACCTATAATTTATAATCTACAAAACCTCCCTGAGAGAAATGAAATCAACCTAAATAAATGAAGTTATGTAATTAAAATTCCAGCAGGCATTTTTTAAATTGATGTGCTGATTCTAAGATTCATATAAAAAGGATAAGGACCAAGAATATCTAGGGAAACTATTAAATATAAGAATCAAGTTGGAAAAATATTACCTGACTTCAAGACTTACTACAAAGTTACAGCAATCAAAACACTACACTATTGATGTATAGAAATGCTGGTGGACACAGGGAAATGGATCATTGGAACAAATGAAGGGAGTAAAAATACACCCAATTGAATATAGTCACATGACTTTCAACAAAGTTTCAAGGGTAATCATTACAGAGATTACCTCCCTGGTGAAAGGCTTGCATTTCCATTTAATCTCTAACTGAATGAATAAAAAGAGAAAGAGAGGAGTGGGGAGGGGCATAGGGTGGAAAAAGAAACTAAGAGGTAAAAAATACCTGCTAACTATATCTAGGTTTATGTCCAAATTCAATTCAAACATTAGAATAACTAATAAAGAGCATTTAATTTTGCAGATCTTTTCAGAATTATATACAAAGGTTTTTAAGAGCTTCAAATTAATGAAAAATAAATTTAAAGCATTTTAAGCAATTAATAACATAAAAGTTGACTTACTATAAATTTCTAAACCATGTGGGAAATATTCTTTGTATTTAAATCCTATCCACAAAAGGAAAGATGAGAATGTGTCTCACAGCCAACAGTGCGACTTTTAATGAAGAACTTAAAAGGTTGATTTAATCCCCAGAGTTTTTTCTTTAATTCTACCCCACCACCAAGAAAGTTAATGGACGGGACAAACAAGAAGCCTGATTACTAAAGATGCTCTGTCCAATAAAAGCCTCTGTTCTTCTAAGCCACTCAAAAAGAAAAACTGACACTTGAAAAAAGTCACACCCTCACAAATCCCCCCAAATGTTCACTGTTACACACAGCCCTAAACAAGAAGCCCCCTAAATGTCACAGCCACTGACTGGACATTTGTTCATTCTAGTTACTGTAGACAGGAGAATCATAAACCGTACCTACTTATGATATTATTTCCCAAGGCCATAAGAATATACGTTTTTTGTGGGGTTTTTTTGTTATTTATTTATTTATTTATTGGTGGTACTGGGGTTCCTGGAAACCCTTTTCTACCTCCGGGCTACACTCCCAGACCTTTTTTTTTTTTTTTTTTTTTTTTTGGTGTGTGTGGGTCTGGGGATGAAACCCAGGGGTATTCGACCTCCGAGCTACACCCCCTGTCCTATTTTTTATTCTTTATTTTGAAACAGGGTCTCACTAAGTTGCAGAGGGGCTCACTAAGTAGTAGCTGAGGCTGTCCGCACACCACGATCCTCTGGTCTTAGCCTCCCAAATGCTAGGATTACAAGCCTGCGCCACCAAGCCCGGCTCAGACCTATTTTATACTTCTTTTTTTATTTGGAAACAAGGTCTCTTAAGCCAGCAAGGCTGGCTTCGAACCTGCGCAATCCTCCTGTCTCCGCCTCCCAAGCCGGGGGATTACAAGCCTGCGCCACCACGCCCGGCCTAAGAATATACTGCTTAAAGGTACATATCTAAAAGTACACAGTGAAGATGATGATAAATATTTAATTCTTAGAAAGAGGATATACCAGCTGGACATGGTGGCCCACACTTGTAAGCCCAGTACTTGAGAAGCTAAGAGAGGAGGATCACAGGTTCACAGCTAGCCTTTGCAACTACTGAAGTTTTCGGCAACTTAGTGAGACTCTGTTTCAAAATAAAGAATAAAAAATAGGGCTAGAGATGTAACTCAAAGGTAGAATTTCCCCGGGGCTAAATCCAAGAAAGGAAAGAGAGGAGAAAGAGGAGAGAGAGAGAGAGAGAGAGAGCGAGAGAGAGAGAGAGAGAGAGAGAGAGAGAGAGAGAGAAATCAGTCAATCTGGTATTGTGATGCCTTCTTCATGGTTCTTGCTGCTGAGAACTACTTTGGCTATTCTAGGTTTTTTGTTGTTCCAAATTAATTTAAGGGCTAGTTTTTCTATGTCTGTGAGGAATGACCTTGGTAATTTAATGGTTATGGTGTTCAATCTATAAGTCACTTTTGGAAGAATGGCCATTTTGATGATATTTATTCTACTTATTTATTCTACTTAAGATCTACAAAGCCATAGTAATAAAAAAAAAGCATGGTATTGGCACAAAAACAGAATCATAGGCCAATGAAGCAAAGTAGAAGACTCAGAAACAAATCTGCACACTTACAGCAAACTGATATCTGACAAAGGGACCCAAAATACACTGAAATAAACAGCCTGTTCAACAAACGGTGATGGCAAAACTGGTTAACCATGTGTAGAAAAATGGAAATAAACCCCACTTTCTAACCCTGCACAAGAGTCCATTCAAAATGGATCAAAGACATGGAAATTAGACGAGAGACCTTGAAGCTTCTTAAATAGGTCCAACACTGCAACACACAGGCACAGGTAAAAACTTTCTCAACAAGACCACAAGGCATGAGAAATTAAAAGGGGAATCGATACATGGGATTGCATTAAACCGAAGAGTTCCTGAACAGCAAAGGAAACTATCAAGAACCTCAACAGAGAGTCGACAGAATGGGAGAACATTTTTGCCAACTATTCCTCTGATAGAGGACTAATACCTAGAATATACAGAGAACTCAAGAAACTCAGCACTAAGAAAATAAATAACCCAATTTAAAAAATGGACTAAGGAACTAAACAGACACTTCACAAAAGAAGAAATTCAAATGGCCAATAAATGTATGAAAAAAAATGTTCAACATCATTGGCAATCAGAGAGATGCAAATCAAAACTACTCTGAGATTTCACCTAACCAACTAGAATGGCAATCATTCAAAACACAAACAACAACAAATGCTGGCGAGAATGTGAAGAAGTGGGAACTCTAAGACATTGTTAGTGGGATTGTAAATTAGTGCAACCACTTTGGAAAACACTATGGATCCTCAGAAGAATGAGAATGGAAACCAAACTACCAAAGTAATGCATGCTTATCTATGTTCATAGCCTCACAATTCACAAATGTCAAACTATGGAACCAACCAAGATGTCTACCAACAGATGAATGGATTACAAAACTATGAAATATATACAGAATGGAATTTTATTCAGCCTAAAAGACAAAATTCTGTCATTTACAGGGAAATGGATGGAAATACAGAATATTATGCTAAGTGAGATTAGTCAGTCACAAAAAGTAAAAAAATTGGATGCTCTCCCTAATATGTAGAAGCTAGGGAGAAAAGAAGTCATAGGAGGAACTCTAGATGAAGAAGGAGAAACCAAAGATGAACAAATAAGGCAACCTAACTGAGAGGGATGGGATGGAGAAAAAAGGAAACTCTAATGTACATGACATATTCATAAACACTTCAAAGTCAATCACTTAGCCAAACATGAGCAGGTGGGAAGGGGGA
Source organism: Muscardinus avellanarius (assembly GCF_963383645.1). NCBI lineage: Eukaryota > Metazoa > Chordata > Mammalia > Rodentia > Gliridae > Muscardinus > Muscardinus avellanarius. The sequence continues at coordinate 3,024,865 of NC_137795.1, forward strand.
CAGATGCGATGGGAATTGGGGAAGGGCTAAATGGGTGAAGTCTACCATCTCGTACCCCATTAAGATGTATGACTACAATGCACCGATTAAAAGCATATAAAAGAGGAAAGGAAGGGAAGGAGGGAGGGAGGAAAAATTTATAGTAAAGATGATATTTATATTTCAAGCCGAAAAAATTCCAGTCTAAAAAATACTTGTTTTTTTTATTTCTGACTACTGAAGCAAAATAATGATTATACTAATTTTAATCAAACTTAAAAGCTACACCTTATTACTTTGTTGATATAAGCTATGTGTCTTTGAACAGGCCAAACAAGAGGGAAAAGTCTTTGAGGCATTTTTATATTCTTACTTGACAATTATCGGATAATTACCCCATCATTACCTGCTGATGAAGGATTCCATTTGAAATTCTTAACATTTCTGATGTTACTTCAAAAGTCCTACCTGGGAAGAGACTGAGAAGACTGACTGGAGGTTTGTTGGTATCAATAGTTATCTTGTGGCTTGCAGTTTTTGAAGGCTGACCTGGTAGGCAAATTAATTTCAGGGGAAGTCTAAATTTACATTGGATAACTCGAGGAATGCCTAAAATAAAAAACAGAAATGTAGAACTATAGATTGACAAATAATCTGGCAAAGAGTAGTATGTAGTCTGAGTAACAACATACCCTAGTTTGTAAATCTGATTTTTGTCCCTTTCATTTGGCATAACTGAAATAACTGTAGAACACCATCATGATTCATATTTTTTACTACTTTCAAAAAATAAAATCTTTAAAGAACAACCAACATGTCTGTTTTAACAGTAGTATATTTGTAAGTTATATTTGGACACTCTAAAATCATTATAGCTACTTATATTCAACAATTGAACTAAGTCTTTAAGAGAATAACTTCAAAGCTCAAGTCCTAATCTAAACCTATCAGTGAAATGAGCAAATAAATGAAGATTATTTTAATAACATTCAATATGACCATTTCTAAGATATTCTCTACCCAAAACATTTTTGTTTGTTTGTTTGTTTGTTTGTTTGTTTGTTTGTTTGTTTTGGTGGTACTGGGGGTGGAACCCAGGGGCTTTTCTACCTCCAGGCTATACTCTAAGACTTATTTTATATTTTATTTGGAAACAGGGTCTCACTAAGTTGCTGAGAGCCTCACTAAGTAGCTGAGGCTGGCTTTGAACCTGTGTGATCCTCCTGTCTTAGCCTCCTAAGCACTGGGATCACAAGCCTGAGCCACCACGACAGGCTTACCAAAAGCATTTTAAATATTTAGCTTTTTTGCCTACTGAAGATTCAAATTATAATTTTTCAATTAATTATGAGTATGAGGCAGAATGAATGAGTATGAGGCTCTACTGAAGTTCTACTGAAGTTCATATCCATTTTACACATTAAGAACATTGCTTTCATATTAATTAAATTTTTCTTAAGTCATTTACATATCTCATTGAAAAGCTTAGTCACTCAATTGTCAAGTATTCAATATTCACACGTGCATATTGAAATAGGTAACTGAATAAAAGTTTTAATTCAATTTTTAATTTTTAAATCATGATTTTTAATACTTTATAGGAAATGGAACTAAAACCAAAGTAAAATAGACTCTCTATAAATACAGAAACTAAAACCTGAGTTTTCTCTCCTTATTTTTCTAGGAGTCTGTTTTTGCCTAGATCAGGTGAAGATGTGTCTATATCTTAGCACATTTCACACTACTATAGAGAAATGAAAGGCTCAGAATGTTTTGCTCTACTTCATGACTATGTTAACTCCTTTATTTTTTCACAATGGAGGCCAAGAGCAGCTTGAAATTAGCGAAAGCAAAAGCACTTAAAGTATGGAAGCATGAACCCAATTTTGTTAGTGACAATGAGCTGTGTGGCTTAATCTAACGTCCAAGCTGGGTGTACACTGCTCACGGCACTTACTCACTAGGATCATAAGAGAGCATCAACGACGGCAAACATTTTGAAAGATGAGGTCAATTAAATACTTTTTCAGAACATGTTGAGCATATTTTTCATTCTCTTCAGCATAACCTATTATCCATCAAATTTTGCCTAGCTCAGTTTTTGCTTATAACCAACAGGTGTTAAATTCGCTTCTCCTGAAATCCTAGATCAAAATTAAAACTGGTATCTCTCAAGAAAAGTCTGAGGGTATTATTTCCTCACATTCTGTGAGGTTTTTAGAGGCATGTGTATTTATACTTTATAATGATTAAGTGTTCTGACTCAAAATATATGGGAACATTATCTAACATACTGCTGAAACCTCAAGTATCAGTACCAACACGCGCGCGCACACGTGCGTGCGCACACACACACACACACACACACACACACACACACGTTACAATGCTCTTTTCCCAACTTTAATGAAACATGCATATATTTTATGTATCCCCAAATTATGAAAGTGTTCATTGAATATGCTTGTGCTACAATAAAAAAAACTTTAGCCACAATTAGTAGATACTGTTTGGAAAGAACATGGAAATAGAAACCTGTTTTCACCTCTCTCATTTTAGTGAATATTACAACAACAACAACAACAAATGTTTCAACTCTGACAATTCTCTTTATACCCAAATTTTCTAATACTAAATTCTGAATTAATTGTTTAAACAAAAATTTGGCTATGAATGTTCATCTAACCAGGTACTAATTGAATTAATGATTAGTTGTTTTTGACTAATCAACAAGACTCTACATTACTGATCCTGTATATCTGAATATTATTACCCAAAATCTCCAAGAACTCAGAGCTAAAGAAACAGGTGGTATTCTCAGAAATGGAAACAAATGGATCACAAGCACTATTAAACCCAAGATGGGAAATACACTATACCTCAATTCACAGTTCAGTTAGATCAGTTAACAACAGTATCACACACTAGGGCAATTAAGTAAGATTTATACAGCCTCGCCAAAATGTCTTCTCTCCAGGATTTGTAAACCATTCATAGGACATTTGGAAAAAGATACTTTGAAACATGATTACCCTTATACTAAATAAAATGATTATGGCTATTTTTTTAATGATGGCAACTTGAAAAGTTCTATACTATTAGAGAAAAAATAAAATCCTTTAGAAACCAAATTAAGGAAATAATATTTTCAGGAGAAAAATTAGAATGCCTCTACTCTACAGTACGTCCCAGGGGCATTCTACCTCTGAGCTTCACCATCAGCCCTATCAGAACCTAATATTTCAAAGCACAACTGACAGCATGTAGACACGGGCTGGTCAGATGCGCATCTTCACTGGATTTACATCTGAATTGGAAACGTGGCTTCCAATTGTTCTTTAGAAAACTTCGTCAAAATTTAAAAAAAAACTAAAGCCAAAGACTCAGACTCATAGAGGCAAATGTGCCCGTGTGTGTGTGTGTGTGTGTGTGTGTGTGTGTGTGTGTGTGTGTGTGTAAAAAGGAAAAAATCACATGTATTTAAAGACTTTTTAGAATTGCTCCACAACAAAGCTGAGATAGACTAACTTTGTCTACTATCCTCGGTCTATGCTCTATGTAGTCAGCAAAATAGTCTCCATATCTGGCTTATTCAACTCTGACTGGAAGAAAGGAAGTTTTCATTTATTTTCCTCAAATATTGTCCTAGTCATTCATCAGTTTGACTTTGTTCTGTAGGACTTTTCTTAAGCAAATATAATCACCTCTCCTTCAAGCACTTCCCCTTCCCCTAACCTACTAGAGAAAATGGATACTTGGCAAATCCCATGACACAATTAATCACAAAATTATTTAACACCCAGAGAGAAAATTCACATCAAAACCACTCACGACAAAACAATCTCCCCAGGAAGAGAATTCTAATTACACCTGGCACACCCAAGAGCCCAGTATCACTGTCCAACAGGAAGCCAAAATGTGCTTTATAAAGAAAGAAGGAACCACAGATGAGCAAATAAGGCGACCTGAGGGGGATGGGAGGGAGAGAGGAAAATCCCCTAATGCACATGCGGTACATTCACAAACATATCAAAGTCCATCACTAAGTGAAACATAAGAAGGACAGAGGAGATGGGGATGGGGTGGGAACTGGGGAAGGGCTAAATGAGTGATGTGTGTGCATATGCCTCTATCATCTGTACTCCACTAAGATGTATGACTACAATGCACCAAAAAAAAAAAATCGGGAAAAAATTAAATAAAAAATAAAGAAAAAGGATATACATCCATATTAGAGTAGGATGACTACATCTCTACACTACACATTTATACAGTGCCTCAGAACTCTTTCCAGAGGCCTGCTAGAGTAATTTCTTATTGAAAACAAGGAACCCCAAAGCAGTAGCAATGCCTGGTAGCCAGAACTTCCTCGACCCCTTCCTGTTATGTCTGGCTATGTGCTGTGCTGCATCCGCAGTCATGTTTTACACTGCCCGTGTCATGTAACTTTAATGCAGAAATAATGGGGACTAACTCATGTGGGACAACATAAAACCTTGCTGGCTCTCTTCTTCCACACGTAAAAGCAGAACTACTTATCTGTAATACAGCCTCAACAGATCAGGACAATAGAAGGATCAGCCTTTGAAATATGAAGCCTTGTGTATGATGTAAATCAGACCTGAGTGGCAAGATAGTATGTTATTGCCTACTAGGTATAGCAAAATATTTCAAATCTACTTTCTAAAGCTCAGTTATAACTATTAAATATATCAAAAGAAATTATTAAAACCATCTATCTTTAGCTTTGTAACTAAATATTAAATTTTCCATAAATTGTGATTTTTCCTTTATGATTTAGGCTGAATTTACAGTAAGAAGAAATAAATTTCTTTCGATAACTTTTACTGATTTAACTTAAAACTAGCCACTTAAATGATAATATGGCATTTTATAAAATCTAATCCAAAATCTTACCAGTTATATATAATCTCACAAATTAATATGTAAATATTCATAATCAGTAACAGATTTATTATCTAAATTCTAATTTGACAAGTAAACTCGGTTCCTAAGATAGACATTTACTTTTATTAAGATATTTTCATATAAATACATTTACCTTCAGATATTAAGATATTTGCCAGGTAACTCAAGTTGTTGGCATCACCAAAACCATATGAGAAAATATTGCTCTGATTTTAAGTACCTTAATCATATATATATATATTTAGTTATTACTAAATAATACTGTTATCTAAAATGTATCTTGCAAAAATATCTTTAATAAAGATTAATTGCCACATTAAGTCTATATATCTAGGAAGAAGTAACCAAAGTAAGATGCTTTTAGTACTGGCTGTGTAACTTGAGAGGGCAAAACTCAAACTGGAGTACTTGAAAGAACTCAAAATCTAGCCGGGCATGGTAGCATACACTTGTAATCCCAGTACTTAGGAGGTGGAGGCAAGAAGACTGCAAGTTCACGGCCAGCCTCAGCTACTTAGTGTGGGCCTCTACAACTTAGTGAGACTCTGTTTCAAAATAAAGAATAAAAAAAGGGCTGGGGGTATATCTCCGAGGTAGAATGCCTCTGGGTTCAATCCCCGGTATTACAAAAAATAAACAAAGAAAGAAAGAACTCAAAATCTATTAGGAAAACCTAAGAAACAAATTTAAAGAACCGATTACGGCAGAGTCGCATACAAAGGATTGGGTGGAAGGAGTGAATAATAACTTTAACCCAAGCAAGTTCAAAGGGGTCAGACTTGTGAGGACACTTCTCTACAAATTCTGAACAAGATTAGAAATAGCCCCACAAAGTGAGTTCATGTAACATTCTCATCAGAGAGAATGGCGGATCTGTGGGGAAAATGGGGAAAAAGAAACTCGAGAATTCAGTGGCAAATGCCTTTTTGCCTTATTCTTAAAGCAAAAATAACAGGACACAGAAAAACAACCAATGACTCTCAGCAATGAGTTGGCAATGACATGTTCTCCTGCTTTTCAAAAAACTTCATTCTGGGTGTGGTGGCGCAGACCTGTAATCCCAATACTTGGGCGGCTAAGACAGAAGGATTGATGCAGGCTCAAGACCATCCTCAGCAACCTAGCAAGACCTTGCTTCAAAAAAAAAGAAAATAAAACAAAAAGGGGTGGGGGTATATCTGAGAGGCAGAATGCCCTTGGGTTCAATCTCCAGTACCACAAGATAATTAATCAAGTCATTGCATCTTATTCCTAGCTTCATTCTTCCTCATTACTCTGAAACAACTAATGATAACAATTTATGAAAACATCTACTTTGATTTCCATACCAGGATCAAGGAATTGAATCATCCTAAAAAAGTTTCTTTAGTTAAAACAGCAATTTATATAAAGCGTTCATGGGAGTACAATGCTCATTCGACTCATCAACCAAATTTCAGTCCTGAAATTCACTTTTTCTACATTATCTTTTCACTTACCATCAGGATTTCGATCTATCCACCATAGGCAATGCAATAAAGGACAGGAGAAAAAGAATTCAACGAATTATCTGTAGTAAAGTTGTAACACAAATTTAACATATGTTTAAAATATAAATTAGAATTTTTAAGATTCTCCCAGATGGTGTCAATGTCCCCCCAACACAAGTCTTCATAATTGAAGAATTACAACACCAATAAAGAAATCCAATAACATATTTGCACTCAGAAGTCCATGAGACCTTCTCCCATTCTGTAGACTTTCTCTTTATGTTCTTGATGGTTTCCTTTGATGAGCAGAAACTTTTAAGTTTGATGTCATTCCACTTGTTAATTCTTGCTTTAAATTCTTGTGCTTTGGAGGTCTTATTGAGAAAGTTACCGCCTGTGCCTATATGTTGTAGTGTTGAGCCTATGCCCTCCTCTAATAAGTTCACAGTCTCTGGTCTAATTTCTAAGTATTTGATCCATCTCGAGTTGATTCCTGTACACTGTGAGAGGTAAGGATTTAGTTCTACCTTTTCTCTAATATGACCAAACCAGGAGCTGTTAGGAGTCCCAGAGGGACTCCAAACAATGGAGGGGAAACCTCAGCAAAGCTGAAATGAAAGGGTAGGAGACGAAGAAGGCTGAGGTTGATTAATGGAGGAGCTACATTCGAGTATGTGTAAAAGTATGACTGTAGCATGGTTAACCTGCACAGTCATTGCTGGAAGGGGGGAAAGGGAAGTGGGGGGTGGAAGAGGGCACCAAGCACAGTCTGAATGTATGCCATTTTCAATATGATTCACATAAAAAGTAAAAAACAAAATAAATAAATAAGGAGTCTTTGAGAGAGTGCATTCCAGTAAATATAGCAAAAAAGGTAAAGATGTTTGTTTTAGCCAAATAACAAAAAACATTCAATATGTAAATGACATCAAGAGTATTCAAAGAAGAATATCATTAAAGACCAAATGGACATTATGAAATGCTCCAGCTATCCTGGAACTAGATGCCACTGTGAAGCAAAGCTCATCTGGGAAGTCGAGGAGGCCTCGTCCCGACATTCTTTTGTTTATATGCTTTTATATTCGTTTCTAATTTACTTACAACCAATTAATATCTATGTGTTTTGGCTCAGCAATATTTAATAATCTTTCAAATTCTATTTACGGAAAAACACAATAGCCAAAAATAATATGTTCAACTATAAGTTCATTAGCTAATTTTATAACTTAATAACATAGTGTTAAGCCAGGCGTAGTAGTGCACACTTGTAATCCCAGCATTCAGGAGGTTGAGACAGGAGGATCACAGTTCGTGGACAGCCTCAGCTACTTAGTGAGGCCCTCTGCAACTTAGTGAGACCCGGTTTCAAAAAAAAAAGAATAAAAAATAGGGTAGGGGTTGTAGCTTGGAGGTCAGATGCCTTAGGGTTCCTTCCTTGACCCACAAAAAAATATATAAATAAATAAATAAATAAATAATATAGTGTTTAAGCATTTTGTTCACTTTCAATTACCTGTATCTTTATTTTAAATTTATTTCAACCAAGTAAATGAATTATTTAAACTATGGAATCAGCAGTCAACTGTATTTTCAATAGTCAACATGTAAAGTACAAAATGCCTACAATTACTGAAATGGTCAATTAATAATAAATGACTTTTAAAGCCAGGTGTGGTGGTACATGCTTGTAAACCCAGCATTTGGGACGCTGAGACAGGAGGACTGTGGTTCATGGATGGCCTCAGCTACTTAGTGAGGCCCTTTGCAACTCAGTGAGATCCTGTTTCAGAAATAAAAAATAAAATAAAATTAATAGGGCTGAGGGTATAGCTCAGAGGTAGAATTCCCCTGGGTTCTATCTCCAGTACCACAAAAAATAAATACTACTACTATTACTGCTACTGCTGCTGCTGCTACTACTACTACTACTACTACTAATAATAATAATAATAAATGACTTTTCAATCACAGCAAATGTTTCTCATTTCTTTTCTCACTATTCAAAATGAAAATAAAATTGAAACTCTCAAGCTGGTGTGGTGGCATATGCCCGTAATACCAGCAACTCAGGAAGCTGAGGCAGGGGGTTCACAAATTTGAGGCTAGCCTGGGCAATCTAGGAAGACTCTGTCTCAAAATAAAATACAAAGTTCTGGGGATGTAGCTCAAGGTAGAACTCTAGCCTAACATCCACTAGCCCCTAGTTCAATCCCCAGTACCAAAAAAAAAAAAAAAAAAAACCCTGAATGTTTCTTTCAGAAATATCCAACCAAAATGTTCATTATTCCTTAATCCCAAATTTTAAAAATATGGTACATGGCTAAATTCCTTCAACTAAAACTTTTTTAAAAAATTTAAGCTAAATAACATACAAAAAGGCGGGCGTGGTGGCGCACGCTTATAATCCCAGCATTCGGGAGGCTGAGACCTGAGGATTGCGCTTCGTGGACAGCCTCAGCTAACTAATGAGGCCGTCTGCAACTCAGTGAGTCCGGTTTCAAAATAAAGAATAAAAAATAGGGCAGGAGGTGTAGCTCGGAGGTCGAATGCCCCTGGGTTCCACCCCCAGACCCGCAAAAATAAATAACTTACAAAACATAAGAAATAGATTTCTAAAACATGTACTTAAGTTATAAAATCTCACAAGAGCATGTGAAATTATCAATGAATAATCAAGAAAACTCACTTTGACAAAGAAAAAAGTTACATCTATTAAAAAAATATTGCCAAGTAACCAAATGGAGGTAAAAAACATGAATAAGCAGCCAGGCGTCACCACCCAAAAAAAAAAAAAAAACCACACACACACACACATGAATAAGCAAGTTTTAAAACCCGGAAAACAACACAATATTTTAAAAACACAAATACAATATTGCTGTAGTACCCTTTATCAGCTGCAATACTTTTTTTTTTTTTTTTTTTTTTTTTTTTTTGCTGGTCTGGGGTGCAAGCCAGGGGCATTCGACCTCCGAGCTACACCTCCTGCCCTATTTTTTATTCTTTATTTTGAAACAGGGTCTCACTGAGTTGCAGAGGGCCTCACTAAGTAGCTGAGGCTGTCCGCGAACCGTGATCCTCCGGTCTCAGCCTCCCAAATGCTGGGATTATAAGCATGCGCCACCACGCCCAGTTTGCAATACATTTTTTAAGTACTGGCTAGTAAGTTTTATTTTATACCAATCAATTGATGTCAAACTGTTACCAAGAAGAATTAATTACATAGGGGAAAAAATTATCAAGTTGGAATCAACTACATAGAAATTTGCAATTATTGAATGTCACCTAAAGATACCCTTTATAAAATCTAAGAGGTTTCTTGAAAAAATATGGAACAAATCATATTTTAATATGTGCATTTTTAAGTATTTTAACATGTAAGCTACTTTTATTTTATTTGGTCAATAATTCAGTGTCTAAAACTCTCAACACTGCCTCAATGTTAAGAATAAGTTATAATATTCTTTTTTTAACTAATTCACACTAGCCTTTTCTTTAGTTCAAGTAAATGAAGTCTGACCTAGAATAACAGTTTTCCAGTGGGAAGAAAAATATATCAGATTTGCTATTAACCAAAAAGAAGGAACCAAAACTTTATATATAGACGTCAACTAAATATACTGGCCATTAACTGCTCATAACCAAAAGTAATTAGAGGATGCAAGTTTATTTAATAGTAGAAAATAGCATGTTTTCTTTAAATTATATTTTGCAGTATGTTTATCTTAAACACATCATATTTAACTCATAACTCCAATACTCTGAAGAAATAATTAGGCTTATAAACTTACAAACCACTATATGTTTACCTGTTGGTCTCAAATAAGAAACAACAGCATTTCCTTCCAATTCAGATGGTGTATAACTTCTTTTCAGATAAACAGAGAAGGTTGCTGTGCTAGTCATCTCAGGTGCTACAAGCAAAGTAAAAGTAATATCAATTACATTATGAAAGGCAATTGTTATTAACAGTCAAAATTTATTAAGTACTTATTACATGCCAAGTACTGTCCTAAGCACTTTATTTTTTGTAATTGTATTGGTACATATTCATTATAAAGAATGATAGGTTTCATTGTGGCATGTCTGCACACACCCCAAAAAACATAATCTAATCATTTTCACTCCCTGATAACTCCCCCACCTTCCTCTGTTTTCTTCCCCACTCTATCCTCTTTCTCTATAACCTACTGGTCTCCCGTTTGGTTTTGGAATCCTTTTGGTTTTGGGGGGTTTCTTGGGGTTTTTTTATTGCAGTACTGGAGACAGAACCCAGGGGCATTCTACCTCTGAGTGACACCCCCAGCCCTAATTTTTTTATTCTTTGTTTTTGAAACAGGATCTCACTGAGTTGAAAGGGGCCTCACTAAACAGCTAAGACTGTCCATGATCCTCTGCCTCCAGAATGCTGGGATGATAAGCGTGAACCACCACACCCGGCCCCTTGGAGTCCTTTTTTTGTTTATTTTTCCTTCTAGCTTCCACATATGTGAAAAAGTATACAATATTTTTTTTTCTCCAGTTCCAACTTAGAGTGCTCAAAATTATAGTCTCTAGTCTATCCATTTCCCCACAAATGACATAATTTCATTCCTCTTTATGGCTGAATAAAACATATATACACACACTCACATGTGCACACACACACACACACACACACACACACACACACACACTATATTTTCTGCATCATTTCATCTATTGATGGATACCAAGGCTGATTCTATAATTTGGCTATTGTGTTGTCATTAGTACTTTAAATGGAATAACTCATACAAATTTTCACAACAACCCTACAAGGTAGATACCATTATCGGTCCTGTTTTGTATACGTGAGAAAACTAGAATCCAGAGAGATTAAGAAACCTACTCAAGGTCATACAGCTAATACTGGAGTTACAAACTGACTCCAGAACAAAGTCTCTATACCACTGCTCCTCTTTATTTGTAACACACAGGCAGAAAAAAGGGTGCACAAAAAGGCCAAGGGAATTTAGTAGCAAAATAAAACTTTATCATGGCTAGAAAACAGCTGGCAGAAGAAATTGAAAGAGGGAGACTGGATATGGAACACATGTAATAGTGGCAACTTAGCAAACTATGGATGCCCTTATACACTAACGTAGTTGATCTCCAACTTGCGTTGGACAACCATAAGATTTTTTTAACAGGTAAAATAAATTGTTTTGAATTGTGTTTTAGAAAGATCGGCTATAAGCATTATGAAATATAATATAGAAAATAAAGTGAAAATTCAATAGTTGGGCATCGCCTATGTAGGTTATTCCAATTATTTGTTTATTCATTCATTCAATGCATGTTTATTGAATTACCACTGTTTTCCATGCATTTCCAGAGAAAGACAGAAAAACAGACAGAAAGATTCTTAACTTCATGAAAAAGAGGCAGAAATTCAACTGAAGAGCTATGCTACACAAAAAAGAAAAAGACTTGAAATACAACTCAAAGAATATTTTTACAGGAATAGTGACAATCTGAATATAACTGGTTGGGCTGAGAGATTCTATAAAAAAAAAACTTACCAAAAGTTTCCTTTTATGATATGTCTACTATTTTACGTTATTAAAGACAGCGTAGACATTTTTTTTCTAAATGGTCAAAACAACCAATTAAAATAACTAAGGTTCCATGTGATTACTAAAGTACTTTGCCTGAAATTCCACATCAAATAAGTATCAGAGCTGGGATTCAAAAAGGCCTAACTCCAGGCCAGGTGTGGTGGTACATGCTAGTAATCCCAGCATTCAGGAGGCTAAGGCAGGAGGATCACAGTTCATGGACAGCCTCAGGTACTACTTAGCAAGAACCTTCATAACTCAGTGAGACCCTGTTTCAAAATAAAGAATAAAAATAGGGCTGTGGATATAACTCAGAGGTAGAATGCCCCTGGGTTCCATCCCCAGTACCATGCATAAAAACAAAAAAACAAAACTCTAAAGCCAATATTCTTTCTTCAAATGTTACTGATTCAATAAATAGGTCGATAAAGAAGCATCAATAATAAAAGCCTTCCTAATTATAGTATTTAAATACAAAAATTAAAATAAATAAATACAATAATAGGTCCAACTAATTAAGAAAAGAACTTAGAAGTCTCTAATACTAGCTGGGTGTGGTGGGACAGACCTATAATCATAGTACTTGGGTGGCTGAGACAGAAGAATGGCAGGTTTGAGACCAGAACCTAATAATTTAGTGAGACCCTGTTTCAAAATAAAAAATGAAAAGGGCTGGGGAGGAGGTTCAATGGATAAAATGCACTGAGTTTAACACCCAGTAGTACCAAGAAAAGAAAGAGAATATAAATCTATAGCCCTAAAAAAGCAAATGCTTGATACTTGGAGGGAAAATATAAGAAAAACAACACAATTGTTAATTTTAAGAAGACTGCAATTTTATTATGTAGACAAGAAATATAGCCATGAAAGACACTAATAATATTTTTAAATAAACAAAAAACCTCATACCATAGTAGAACTCAAGCCAAAACAAACAAACAAAAACTTACCCGTAAACTCAAAGAAGAACTGATCACAAGTCAATAGTAATGGTGGTTGCACATAGACTGATAATTTGACCTTTGACAATACCACTTGATTTTGTAGTGTGACCTAAAAAAACACAAATTGTTACTAATAGAAAATTACTTTTTATCTGAAGTTCTAATCTATCATGACTACTTAAAAATCACTAGCAAATAATTAGAAAACCTTGAGAAAAAAAATAAGTAGCACAAAAACCCAACATGTAAAATAAGTGGTAAAGTCTACTTCCTAGTTAGAAACTAGGCAAAGTATTTGAATAAATTTTTATCTAAAGAAATGCATCTATATAATGGGCAATGCACATATAAGATGCTCAATATCTTCAGTTATCAAAGAAATACAAGCCGAAAACCACAATGATATACTTCCACACACTCCTTAAATTGGCTGTAATCAAAAGGAACAACAACAGGTGTCAGCAAGAATATGGGAGAACTAAAACCCTTAAACATGACTAGTGGGGTGTAAAATGATACAAGCACTGAACAAAAGTTTGACGATTTCTTAAAAAGATAATCATAGAGCCAGTTGTGGTGACACATGCTTGTAATCCCAGTACTTGGAAAGCTGGGACAGGCAAATGGAAGGTTCAAAGCTTATAGATCCTGTTTTCAAATAAAAAATAAAATTAGATTGGGGGTTTCACTCAGAGGTAAAGTGCCTCTGGGTTTAATTCCAGGTGCCACAAAAAAAAAAAAGATAAACATAAATTTACCATACTAGCTCATAATCCTATGCCGAGAGGAATTCCACGCCATATGTCCACCCAAAAACTTGAACAAATGTTCACAGCAACACTGCTCCAAACAGTCAAAGAGGCATTACAAGCCAAATGTTCAATCACAATGAATGGATAAACAGAGGTGAGATAGCTGTACAATAAAATAATATTCAGCAAAACAGAAATGAAGAACTGACTTATGCTACAACATAGGCAAACCTTAAAAACATGTCAGTGAAAGAATCCCAAGAGCCATGTTACAAAGTTCTCTTCATATGAAGCATATAGAATAGGCACATCTATAGTAAAATAAAATAGAATACCAGTTGCTTTAAAATGTTAGGGATGAGGAATGACAGCCATGGGAATGGTATTTCTCTTTGGGGGACAAAGTATTCTAAAACTAGATTGTGGCGGGCCTGGTGGCGCACACTTGTAACCCCAACACTTGGGAGGCTGAGGCAGGAGGTTCACAGGTTCGCGGCCAGTCTTAGCTTCTTAGTGAAGCTCTCCGCAACTTAGTGAGACCTTATTTCAAAATAAAAAATAAAAAAATAGGGCTAGGAATGTACCTCAGAGGTAGAATGCCCTTGCGTTCAATCCCCAGAACCAAAAAATAAAATAAAATAAAATTAGACTGTAGCAAGGTTGCCTAATTCTTGAAATATACTAAAAATCATTGAAGTGAGTGGGTCATGTGGTATGTAAATTATATCTTCATATTACATATATGTCATTATATATAACATAAGAATATAAAATTGACTTGCAAACTTTATGTACATACTATGTTAATATCTTGTGTTAATTTTAAATTATATGTATAAGCTTATGTTAAACTTAAAAAATTTTAACATGCAAAGTAATATTTTCAAGACCCCAAAGGCACAACAAATTAAAAGGAGAATCAATACATGGGATTGCATGAAACTGAAGAGCTTCTGTTCAGCAAAGGAAACTGTCAAGAACCTCAATCGAGAGCCAACAAAATGGGAGACGATTTTTGCAACCTACAACACCGATAGAGGACTAATATCTAGAATATACAGAGAAATCAAGTAACTCAACACTAAGAAAACAAAGCATCCAATAACAAAATGGGCAAACGAACTAAATAGACACTTCACAAAAGAAGAAATTCAAATGGCCAATAAATGCATGAAAAAATGCTCAACATCACTGGCAATCAGAGAGATGCAAATCAAAACTACCCTGAGATTTCACCTAACTCCAACCAGAATGGCAATCATTCAAAGCACAAACAACAACAGATGCTGGCGAGGATGTGGAGAAGTGGGAACTCTAAGACATTGTTGGTGGGATTGCAAATTAGTGCAACCACTTTGGAAAACAGTATGGAGAATCCTCAGAAGAATGGGAACAAATCTACCATTTGATCCAGCAATACCACTTCTGGGTATCTACCCAAAAGAAAAGAAACCAAACTACCAAACTAATGCATGTGTATCTATGTTCAGAGCTGCACAATTCACCACAGCCAAACTATGGAACCAGCCAAGATGTCCATCAACAGATGAATGGATTACAAAACTGTGGGATATGTACACAATGGAATTTTACTCAGCCATTTAAAAAAAAAACTCAATTACATCATTTTCAGGGAAATGGATGGAACTGGAGGACATTATGCTAAGTGATATTAGTCAGTCACAAAAAATAAGAAATCAGATGCTTTCCCTAATATGTGAAAGTTAGGGAGAAATGGGTCATAGGAAGAACTCTAGATGAAAAAGGAAATCCTATAGAGGAGCAAACAAGGCAACCTAAAGAAGGAGAAAGGAGCGGGGAAAAGGAAAATCTCTAAAACACACAATGTACTTAAACATATCGAAGTTAACCACTAAGCCAAGCAAGGGAAGGACGGACGGGGAGGGAATGGGGTGGGAATTGGGTAGGGGTTAAATCAGTGATGTGTACAGGTATGTACACACAAGTTTACCCCAATATGATGTATGAATATAATGCACCAATAAAAAAATTTTTTAAAATAGGGCTGGAGGTATAGCTCAGAGGTAGAATGCCCCTGGGTTCAATCCCCAGTACCACAAAAAATTAAGATAAAATAAAATCAGGGTCGGGGTGTGGCTTGAAGATAATATACCCCTGAGTTCAATCCTCATAACACCAAAAAAAAAAACCCACACTCTGAAGGTTATTATAGCAAAAAAGAAACTACACACATATGATAGAGACAACTTTCTTGTCAATAGGTAAATAAATAAGTTGTACTCTAAATTAACTATTATTATAATTTAAGTATTTTGCTATTAACAGTAATGTTAGTCTGTACATGTATTTTTAAAATAAAATTAATAATAAGTCACTAGCAGCTTTTGTTCTTTTTTTGTTTTTATTGTGGTTCTAGGAATGGACCCAAGGGCATTCTACCTCTGAGCTATACCCCCAGCCATATTTTGTATTCTTTATTTTGAAACAGGGTCTCAGTAAGTTGCAGAGATCTCATTAAGTAGCTAATGCTGGCCACAAACCTTGGATCCTCCTGTCTCAACTAAAAATAGCTTTCTATATTCATGGAATGGTACCATGCTAATGAATTATTTACATATATCATCTCATTTAATCTCAAAAATAGTGTGAAATAAGTACTATCAATCACACACCATTCTACTGAAGAGGAAACTGGCAGTGAAAATAATTAAGTAATTTTCACATGAACACTGATTATAAGTGGAAAAATAAAAAAATTAAATGCTGTTTGCCAGAATTGAGAGCTCATACCTTTAGCCAACTATGGTTAAATCTCCAAATAACTCTGCAAATGAAGGAGGATCTCCATTTATATGCTTTGAAAATAGATGTTCAGAGAAGGTTAAAAAACAAAAACATGCAAGATCACTGAACCAATAATTGGCAGAGAGCTACAAACTGATCAGGAACGTTTTAGGAGAGCTCAATTTTAAAAGTCAAAATTGAAAACTCCTTAAAGCAGTTTGTAAAGAAGCAGACATTCTGACTCTGCCTGGAGTAATGATGTCTACTCAGACAACAATCACACAATTTGACATTGTTACAAGAAGGATTATGCATTTGGTTTAGATGCACAATCACGATAGTTCCCATACACGGGTTTATTGAATCCCAACAATGGGCTAGGCACTTTCAAAACACAAATCAAAGAGATGTGACAAAAATAACTACAGTAACAAAGAATAGTTGTGTTTGAGCCAAAAAAGAGTTTAAGACTTGGCTACATCATAAACCTCACATTTTAAGAGGAAAATAATTATAGAATATTAAGGAGAAAATATAAAATGTTAATATGAGAATTTTCCATGCTATTTTCTGCTTCTAATGAAATGAAATGTAATCCTTAAGAAATATAATACCAAATTTTTTTCCTAGATATATAAATATGACTCCAAAGGCCAGGTATGAACAGCCACTGTGCCTAGTTGCCTGGGGTAAATGGTCATGCATCATGCACACATACTCAAGGTAGCCACATCTTCATTCATTTGGAACGGATGGAAAATTTTCTCAATTAACAGGATTTATTATGATGGAAACTTGCATGGTTATATGTCTTGGCTGCTGTTGTTATACAAGGCCATAAGGAGAGATTTACAGCAGAAATTTGTATAGAAACTGTCAGGCAGGATCAGGAAATCACTGTGTCTGCTGCATGAGTCTAGCCAATTTTGTGTAACCCTTGCATGTTACATTCTTTCTCATGCTTTTGTACTGCAATGAGAAACAGAGTTGTGACTTAGGTATTTTCAAATATAGTCGATTTTACAAATGGGGGGCATTTTTTCCAGCAGGGTCCTATCATCTTTTTAAGGTGGCTGTTACACATGAAAACTGAGGAGCTGCATGGGAAGGGGATGTGCATTTATTGACTGCAGTAACTCCCAGCTGGTTGGGTTTAGGGGTTGTTATAAGCACTGTTAATCTGTTTTGAGCACCAGATTTTTTTGCAATTGACAGTATGCTCCTAAATTTTATGTATATATGTCTGAAAAATATCATTACATAGGTAAAAAGAGGTTTCCCTACACAAAGGTGTAGATCATTCCTGTACCTCTGTAGTCTTTTTTTCCCCCGGTTTCATTTCTTTCCACTAATGTCTTTCTAGACTCAGAAATATTAATGAGATAGAGCCTTTGATTGGAGAGGGAGAAAAGAAAACCAGGGAAAGACCACCCTTATTTCCAGTGGCAAGAATCCAAAAAAATTAGCTTAGGAAACTGTTATGAGATTGAGCTCCCCTCAACTCCAACCAAAGATCTCCACACTTGGGCCACCCGCCGGGCCCAGTGTAAGCGCGCACAATTGGTAAAGCCTGGTGCTCTGTCAAGCTCCTCCAAGGACAGCAACCCATAATCTAAGAAAACATAAAGCTTCGTCCAAGTTTTGACTAAGGGAATCGCCAAAATCCACAACTTTTCCTGGCTTCCAAACCTGGGCAGTGATAAATATTTTCAGCTTAATAATGTGCTGACTGATTACCACACTTGAATCTACATGCTTTAAGAGGGTTCTACATTTGAATTCTAGTTCTAAAATTCTATGACAGGACTAACAATTTTACACAAACCACATCCTTCACATTCTATTTTTCCAGGACTATCAATTTGTCACTACTCTACTTTGTGGCTTCTTCATTTAACTTGTTCTTGTCATAAATACATCCATTGAAAGCTAATGTTATGGCAGACACGTGGTTGGGAAGTCTTCGTGAACACACATATCACAATGTATGGAGCGATGAGAGTAATGTGTGCATACCTGCTTGCTATCATTTCAGTCTACTTCATATGATGCTACAATCAACTGGTTGGTTTATTATGAATGGTGATGACACAACTCTTTTAAAGGTTTTAAAATGTTCATTTTATTTCCCAAAAAAAAGGGGTTGGGACCATACTAGTCATTTAAATTACGGAAAAAGTCAGAATTTTTTATATCATGTACATACTGACTATATCAATTTTATATCTGCAGGTAACAATGAAGGTTTTCTATTCACTACCTGAGGCTAAAGAAAACCTAAAGCTTTCAAGTGTTTATTTTATGCTTCCATAAGCTTCTTAAAGGGTAACAATAGTGACAGATGTGATGAAACATGTAATACTGTTCACATACTACAGGCTAAAACCTGGTACAGTACCTTCACTGTGATGGAAGGAACAAGGTCAGCTCCGACTTCAACATCAGTGGCTTGCTGAAAACAATGGAGAGGAGAAGGTAGAAAAGAATGATTGCAAAATTACTCAGCCGCAAATGTACTCAGCCACAAATGAACACAGTAGGCACAATATACACTTCCCATCATCACGCAGGGAACTAACTATAAAGGACTCATCACTCTACGACAGAATAACAAAGGCAGCATGGCTTTTTGGACATCTTGATGGGAAAAGTCAGAATTTAATGTTAAAAATCCCTCCCCTGTAAAAGGAAAGAAAATATCACATACTTTATCAAACCAGTCTATTCCCAAATTTCTTAAATGTTAAAAGTATCCATTCTATTAACTTGTTGTTTCTTGTATTTTTCCAGATAAACATTATGCCATTATTTTAGGTACTTGTATTTTCAAATTCCAAAACGTATGTTATATTCAGACCGACAATATGTATCTAAGATGTGTAAGTGATAATATAGAGATTAAATAACTTTAGGCCTATAAAATACCATTGAAAGTATACTTTTTTAAGACAGTGCTTAAACTAATGGACCCTCTTCAAACATCAGCTTCAGTTCTTTGGTTCCTTAGTTCTATCTCTTAAATATAGTATAATATAATAAAGCAAATATTTCCTTTATTATTTGCCACAATGAGAGTGCAATGCTAAGAGGAAAAGAATATTTAATCTATGATAAAATAAGACCAAGGAGTAACATATATGCTAACAAAATCTTTATGAATTCCTACAAAATAATTAAGATTATAATGTCTATGTCCAAGCAATAAATCAGATCTGTTATCTTTTTTACTTGAAAATATTTTAGCTAAAAAAAAAAACCACTAAACCACTTCTAAACAAAGTAATCACTGTGATGTGATGGGCATCAGCAGAATAAAGTGTGGAGAGATTCATATTCTATTTATAGCTCCATATAAAATCTTAATTGAAGTCTAATTCAGTTGCTCAGTCAGGAAGATGGAACAACAATCATCTCTGCTCTACAAAAGACTCTAGTCTAATAAAAATTATATTTCTAATTTTGAGATTTATGCTTTCATAATAATGATTCAAAATAAAATACTAAATCAGGTTTTTCGCTCCAGTTCTGTATTACCTAAATTCAAGGAAATGCTTCACATTTAGCTGCCCATAGATCTAGAAGAGAAACCAGCATCTCCTGTTTCCTGCTTTTTTTTCAATCCATGTCTAAACACCTAGATATTTCAAAAACAGCCATCCTTTGGGTAAATAAAATTATAGCCAGAGAAAAAAGGCTGTAAGAAGACATCATGGCACCATAGACACATAAATCGTGAGGCTAACGTTTTCCAGTGGGATGAATACTATACCCTTAAGAAGGAATAAAAGAGGAACACGGGGAAAATGAAGCTTAAAGAGACAACTAAGTAAAAGGAAACAGCACTCGAGGTTACCAATAGGGAAATACACATTACATTACAGCACTGCTGCATAAGGCCTTTCCTACAAGACCAAAAGCGCCCAAAGAGCAGAAAGGAAATTCCTCATTCCAAATAATCTACGATTAAGAGAACCTCGAAAAAATATATAGAAGGTGCCCAAAGGGGGAGAAAGCGAGTAATTTCCATAGTAAAAAATAATGTGTGTACATTTGTCAGCTAACTATGCAGAAATGTTCCACTCAGGCACCACCCTTCAGGTAGAATGAGAGAAGGCGTGTGTTTAAATGTTTAAAACTCTGCCTGCTTCTAGTATGTGACTCCACTGGTGAATGTTTCTTTCATAGACAGTCCTACTTTTTTTACGTGTGCCCAATACTGTAGCAATGATTTTTATCACTATTTGGACTGGCTGTTTATACAAAATTAATCTTTGAAGACTTGTGACAACTACTTACTATATTATACTCTGATACTTAAACATCAGACATTTCCCAGGCAGAATTATACAATATGAACTCCAAATGTGGCAGAGTATAATCACTTTCCTAAACTGACCTGACTTCTGGCAGTGACACTGATAAGCTTAATAGATGTGCCCAAAATTCAGGCAAAGAGACATAATCAATCACACCCTAATAAATACACACAAAAGGCAACAAGGTGGCCTAATACAGCCAAGAAACGCACCCTCTCCTTCTCTTATTTTTCACTTTTATTCATTCATAGAGCAAATATATTTTAAGCACCCGTTACATGGAAAGCACTGAGATACAGCAGTGAATAAGACAAGCGGTGGGATGGAGGTAGTGCTGCTGGCGGTGATGATGATGCTGAGAGAAAATTTCGCTTAGTGATGATTATGATGAATTATCCTAACAATTTAACAAAGGAGACGCTAGTATAATTCCCATTGTACAGATGAAAAATGAAGAATTGGAGAGGAAAGTAAGTCCTGGACCAACTACCCGTACTCCTTCCCCCTAGCCCCACCCTCTGGTACTGAGAAATGAATGTAGGAATGTTCTACCACTGAGTTATACTCCCATCCCTATTTGATTTTTTTAATTTGAAACGGGGTCTCACTAAGTTGTGGAGGGCCTTCCTAAGTTGCTGAGGCTGGCCTGGAACCTATGATCCTCCTGCCTCAGCCTTACAAATACTGGGGTTTACGGGTGTGTACTACTGTGCCTGGATAACTATCTATATTCTTAAAATATCCTACCATCATCATCACCACCACCATAATGTATCAAAGACTATAAATCATCAAACTCTGAGCAAGGCCGCTTACAAACATTATCTCATTGGACCTTCAACAAAAATCTTGGGGGCAGGTATTATTTATCTGAATTAGAATGATCTCAGTTCTAGGAGAGTGAGAATTTTTGTCTTCCTAAAGGTAGATTCACAACAAGGGCAAGAACCTTTTCTCCTACTCTCCCTCAGCTTCCCTTCTCTTCTTTTTAAAACAGAAATCCTGCTTCAGAAACCCCCTATTGGCACTAAGAAGACAAAAATGTTCTTATTTGGAAATTAACAAAGACTAAAACTCATTATCTTCCCTAAGGTTCCTATTGGGAGGCCCAGTGTTTAAATCAATACGTTTGGATCCAAATTCAAAATATGTAAATACACCTACAGACGCTGCGTCGAAGTTAGGAGAAACCACAGCAAAAACCTTCAAGTCATCTCTCTCGGTCACAGGCCAAACACCTGTAATCAAAAAAATAATATGTATATATATATTTAATCATAAAGTAAAACCACATGTGTATAGTTTTATTTAAACATTTATTTATACCAGACAGCAAAAGATAACCTCACACACATACTCACTACTTGAAAAAATTAACGTATTACAGAATTAGAAGTTTGATCTTAATTCTTTCCCTCTACAATACTATAAAGAAACTGTCTTTCTCCAAAGCTAAAATTTGAGCCATTGACCAATATTGGGATTTTTTTTTGTGTGTGTGTGTGTGTGTGTGGTACTGGGGTTCCTGGAAACCCTTCTACCTCCAGGCTACACTCCCAGACCTATTTTGTATTTTTTTAATTTGGAAACGGGGTCTCTTAAGCCAGCGAGGCTGGCTTCGAACCTGCGTGATCCTCCTGTCTCCGCCTCCCAAGCACAGTGATTACAAGCGTGCGCCACCATGCCTAGCCAATATTGGGAATTTTAATGCCCCCTCCATCATTCTTAGTAAAAGCCCAAATTAGTACAATCCTTTTTAAGGGTTGATTATAACTATGAATATGTAAAATGTACATATCCATGGTTTAACACTTCTACTCCAAGGATATATGCAGTACTCAGAGATATGCCCAAGAAAGTTCTCTGTTGTTAATAGTTGTTGTTTTGTTTTGTTTTGTTGTGGTACTGGGGATTGAACACAGGGCCATTCTACCTCCAAGCTACACCCCAGCTCTATTTGTTATTCTTTATTTTGAAACAGGATCTCACTAAATTGTGGAGGGCCTCACTAAGTAGCTAAGGCTGGCCGTAAACCTGTGATTTTCCTGTCTCGGCCTCCCAAGTACTGGGATTACAAGTAGGCACCATCACACCTAGTTGTTAATAGTTGTTTTTTTAAAGCCCAGGGGCATTCTACCTCTGATTTACACCCTCAGCCCTATTTTATTTTTATATTGAAACAAGGTTTTGCTAAATAATTTAGGCTGGCCTTGAGCCCTATACCCCTATTTCAGCCTCCCAAATATTAGGATTATAGGCATGTACCACCACACTTAACTGCCATAAGAATTTCCTTTAAGGAGCAGAACTAGGACCTGGGGTCAAAGGGAGATTCACTTTCATTACTGTCTGACTTATTTTCACTATTGCTAGAGTCTGGATATGTTTTGAGTGTGCCTCCAAAAGGTTCGTGTATTGGAAGCTTGGCCCACATTGTGAATGTGAAGACACAGTTGGACTTGTAAGAGGTTGGGCCTAGTGGGAGGTCCTTAATCACTGAGGTCACTGCCCCTGGCAGGAATGGATACAGTTCTGTAGGACCCTGGTTAGTTCTTGCAAGAGGTTGTGAAAAAAATGGCAAAACTGGTCCCTCCTGTCTTCCTGTCTCACCATGTCATCTCTTCTTTTCATGGACATTCCTGCCATTGTGCTGCCATCTGACATGAGATTTTCACCAAAAGCAACCCAGTGCTAGAGCTATGCCCTTGAACATCTAGAACTGTGAGTTAAATAAACCCCTTTTCTTGAGAGAGTACCCAGTTTCTGGTATTTGTTGTAGCAACAGAAAATGGACTAACACAAACATGATATCTTCATACTTTTAAATATGTTTTGTTACATAATAAGATATAATAAGCTAGTGACAGAGATCCTAAATAAACAAGAAAAGTAAAATGCATTAGTATTTTATGCATTAGTCAGCTTTTCATTGCTGTGACCAAACTGCCTGACCAGATCTTAGAGGAGGAAAGGTTTACTTTGGCTCATAGTCTCAGAGGTTTAGTCTATGGTCGGCAGGCTCCAAGGCAGAAGCATCATGGTGACAGGGCATGGTAGAGGACAGCTGCTCAGCTCATGATAACCCAGAGGCAGAGAGAGAGCCAAGGAGCCAGGGCAGAGAACTGTCTCAAAGGCCAGACCCCCAGTAACCTACCTTCCACAGCCATGCCCCTCCTCTGAGCCTTGCTGCACTGGGGACCATGCTTGCTCGCTTGCTTGCTTGATTTTAATACTTTTTACTTTATTCTCTTTGTTTACTTGTATTGGTGTATTATAACCTCATATCATAATGCAGTTTACAGTGGTGGTGACAGACATGTACACAGTACTTGGTGAGCTTTTCCCCAGCTCCTTCCCAGAGGACCATGCTTTCAACACATGAACTTTTGCAGACACATTCCAGTTCAACCCACAATATTTATTCATATGTTTTACACACACACACACACACACACACACACACACACACACACACCAGGCCATTGGTGGTTTACTAAACATTCAATTCTTTTCTCCTCCCTCTTCGTGGCAGAGACATCATTTTGTTGAGGTATGCAACTAATCTCAAAGAAAGTCACCTCTTCCAGGCTCCAGGGTCAAATTCAATCACGAATATGGGTCTTATTCCTGGCAAATGGTAAGGGCATTTCTCCAAAGCTAAAATTTGAGCCATTGACCAATATTGGGATTTTGTGTGTGTGTGTGTGTGTGTGTGTGTGTGTGTGGTACTGGGGTTCCTGGAAACCCTTCTACCTCCAGGCTACACTCCCAGACCTATTTTGTATTTTTTTAATTTGGAAACGGGGTCTCTTAAGCCAGCGAGGCTGGCTTCGAACCTGCGTAAGGGCAGCGGAAACTTGGAGTGCTGGTACGTGTTTCTGGGAAAGCTGTTCCTCACTAATGAGAGGGAGAACTCAGGAGAAACTGCCCTCTTCTTCCCTGGAAATCATATCTGCACACAATGCCTAGAACTGCTGAGGTCACCCTGTGACCCTTTCAGAAAACATCCCCACGTACCAATAGATGACTAAAAGTACAGAAAGCATTTGGACGATGCCACGTTAATCAGCTGTCTCACACAGAGACCTGTCCATGGCTGCCACCAGGCATTCCCACTAATACTGCAAAATTTAGAAAGGAAATTTCTAAACAAAAAAGGCTGCTCGTTATCCATTCAATAGCTATTCTGCAATTCTTCTTTACTAAAAGAAGCCCAATTTTATCTAAGCAACAAAGTCCTCAGCTACAATGCCCAATTTCCCAGCCTGTTTTGCAGGTTGCAATGCCCAGTAAGATGCAAATAGGAGCTGCTTGGGGCATGGCTTCCAGGAAGGCTCTTTAAGGGGACTGACTCAGCCACACACGTGAGGGGAGAAGTTCCACAAGCCATCCTCTACCAACAGATGACCCTGGAAGAGAAGGAATCTGAATCCCTGACAAGTGAAACTATTAAGTCAACCCTGTACTATCCATCACTGGGCTTCTTTTACGTGAGAGAGAAGTGAACTCTACTTGGGTATGTTTCTTTATGCAACAAAAAAAAACAAGCTCACTAAGTTCAAATGTTTCTAGTACCCAATGGTACTACTGACTTAATTTTCCCCTACATATTTAAAATGGTGTGGAGATTCATTTATATGCCCGTGTCTTACTGCTCTTTTTCCATTTGTAAAGGCATAACTATGTGGGTGCCCATCTTAAATGTGGTACCCAGTGCCTCACACTGACCCCAGGTAGAGAACATGATCAACTATTTAAATCATAAGGGGACTCCATCTCTGAAAGTTCCTTCCAGCAGATATTGTTGACTACTGGCAACAAGATTGCTAGGCAGGATTCACACTAATGAGTTGAATATGAAAAACTTCAGTATCCATGAGCCATATAGAAATTATTACTATAATTTCATGCTTACAACATACATTCCTCATATAACTTACACACATAAAATCAGCTTCAAAAACACTTTTATTACGGTAGATAATATACACCATGTGTACAACAAAATGTACTCTTCAAATTGGCTTTAAATTTGCTGCAACTCTTCCTTTGAAAATGTTTTAAGAAGCTTGAAGTATGGAACATTATCCACAAGACTGAACTCTTTTCGCAAGTTAAAGCCACTGTACTAAAATAAGTGACATTTAAATGAATAACGAGGTCATCAAAAAGTTCAGAGTTTTAAGTTCCCATAATCTGTAATGAAATGATTGGGCACTTTTATATAATTACAAGTATTTTAATAAACAAACATACTAAAGTTTTATAAGGGTACAGAATATTAAGCTTTTTTCCACTTCTAGAAATAAAAATATTTTAAAAGTTTCTCTTGTGTAAAGGTTTCTCTTTGTCTCTTTTTTCAAGAATAAAACCAAATAATGGTAGCATAAAAGGGGCAAGGAACTTCAAACAGTCCCTAAAATTTCAGGCTCTGTAAATAATGAACTTTGTGCCCATGTCTATGGGTATATCCCTAGCTTAATTAGCAGTTATTTCAAGATACACAAAAGGAACCAAGAAATGACAAGTAAAACTGCCTAAACCTTCTCACTCAAGGGCATCACTATAGCTTCCAAAAAAACTTTTAGATGCAAGGGATTTTCTAAGAAATTTCATATACAATTAATGCTCATTGAAATGTCATTAGCACATTGTTCACGGAAAGGGCAAAATCTCAAGGCAGAAACTTTGCAGCGAAAAGCAAAGTATTTAATAAATTCTGCTTAATGTTTTACATATATGCCACTCTTCCCCGATTACATTTTTAAATGATAAAATGAGCCATTAGTCTCCAAAATACTGGTATCAAAAACAGAAAAAAGTGTATACTGCCCTATGGCAGATCCCATTTTAACCACTCTCGACCTGACATGGGGTGCTAACAAAGAGGTTTTTAAGCAACTGGAGGTACTTTACAGAACTGGCTTTAACTGGTTTACTTTCAAAACTTTCTAAAAGAACGTGTGAAGCCAAAGCATAACAAGTTCATTTTTAATATTCATATTTTAAATATATATCATCTCAAATCTTTAGAACCAGAGGAATATAATCTTTGTAACAGAGACTCAAAAATATATAAATCTAGGAAAGCCACTGGATCATGATTAAGATTGGTTCTGTTATTTTGATTGGCCTTTGATGCTCTGCTTCTTTTATTATTCCTCCTTGTTTTAACATTTCTTTTATGTGAAAATAGTCCATATTTTTTCTCATTAAAAAAAAAAATACTTTTACCTGACCCTGAAAAGGGAACTTAAAGTAATGCCTTTCACATGTCCAACTCAAACTGCAGGATCGGTGTTTTGTTTCTCCTTTTAATTTACAATAAAATTATACCCTTGTGGGTCCCAAAGTAAGATAATATTGAGTTATTCAAAACTCAGGAACTGAAAATATCATCAGTCTCTGAGTCATTAGAAACCAGCATACCACAGGCTACACTCCATTTGGACGGCTAATTAACTCCCACATAATTATATCATGAAGCTGCAAATTACTACATTTTTAGTAACAAAGTGGTAACTTGTGTACAGCTCTGATTTCTTTTTTAAAAAGCAAGTGAAATTTTTTTCAGGAATATTAATAAATGACAACTCTAAACCTTAAAGATCTTTTCAAGACCTAAACCTACTACTACCCAAAGAAGCACTTCTTATTGCTTGGAGTTTGTTTGTTTGTTTGTTTGTTTGTTTGTTTGTTTGTTTATTGGTGGTACTGGGTTCCTGGAAGTCCTTCTGCCTCCGGGCTACACTCCCAGACCTATTTTTTATACTTTTTTTTTTGGAAACAGGGTCTCTTAAGCGAGTGAGGCTGGCTTCAAACCTGCGCGATCCTCCTGTCTCCGCCTCCCAAGCACGGGGATGACAAGCGTGCGCCACCACACCCGGCTTGCTTGGAGTTTAAAAAAGAAAAATAGATAATATTGTCCATGAAACATATTAGCAAAAGCATTATGTTAAATAAGGCACATTTTTCACAAGTTTTCATATAAAAAGTAAGTATGAAGACTTTGCGTGCAAAGAAGTAGCACTGTTTTCATAATCTGAGTTCAATTAAACCTAGGGGGGAAATGACTAATATATATAAAACATTACTGTATGCAAGATCATGTGAACTTTACAATACTAAAATTAGATAAACAATTACAAGTTAGATACCTCGTGGTTTAATATCTTTGATGATTTTCTGAAGGTCTTTCATTTCTGCATCAAGTTCATCATAGTTTAGTTCTCTAGACTCCACTTTTGGGGCTTGGAACAGAGAAGGGTCTGTCCCCAGGTATGAGCACTGCAAGTGACCATCGTCACTGAGAGTGACTATCACTCCCTTTAAATCACTGC
The DNA here is from genome assembly GCF_963383645.1 of Muscardinus avellanarius. Taxonomy (NCBI): domain Eukaryota; kingdom Metazoa; phylum Chordata; class Mammalia; order Rodentia; family Gliridae; genus Muscardinus; species Muscardinus avellanarius. Next base: position 3,052,939 of record NC_137795.1, read on the forward strand.
AACAGGGGAGAGAGACGAGACACAGGTAAAAATTCTGATGGAGTTAGTCTTGAAAAACCACATTTTTACTCGATTCAGCTTCACTATATCATTAAGAAAATGGCTACATATCTATTTTTTAAGTTTTACTTCAAAGACTCAGTTCAAATGTTTTAAATATCATTTACATTCATACAAGAACTCGCAATGTCAAACTCCTTACAGGACAGCCAAGTATGGTGGTTGTGCACTTGTTATACCAGAACTTGGGAGGCTGAGACAGGAGGATCACAGCTTCACAGCTCAACAACTTTGAGACCTTGTTTCAAAATAAAAAAATTTTTTAAAGTAAAAATAGGGCTGGGGGTTTAACTCAGGGGTAGAATGCCCCTGAGTTCAATCCTCAGTACAACCCCCCCACACACACACATACACACACATTACAGGAATAACAAAAACCATTCAAAATGCTCTAACAGTCACCATCTGAGGGACCTATCTGCCAAATCTGCTCTCAAGTACTGTTTTTAATGCTCATTCTAGTTATAACCTGACAAATTCATAAAAACATGTGGCTACCTTTGTGGGGAACAATGGGCCAAGAGACAGTTGTTAAGGATAAGGCACAAGAGTCAGGTCCAGACAATCAAAGAGAGAAAATAGTGAAGACGTTGGAGAAGCTGTGGGAGGTCTTGAAGTAAAATGCTTCCTGTTTCTCTCCTTTCCCCTCTCTACCCCTGGGGTAAAATTTGGTCCATTCAACATGGCTTCCCTTCTACTCTCTCCTATGCAAGTAATCCTCTGATCTGTTGTCTCCATCTTAGGCAGAGAAAGCCCCACTGTTGTGTTTGGCAGCTCTTTCTCCACCACACTTCTCATCCTGATTATCTTTTTCCTCCCCAATGTGCTCCCCAAAAGGGATGTGTTGGAAACTTAATCCTTAATGCAGGAGTGTTAATAGGGGATGAGAGAAGGAGGGCTCACCCTCACAAATAGATCATAAAAGATGATAGAAGAGCCCGGGCCCTGAGCACAGTCTCTTGCTCTGCTCTACTCTCTACTGCCCTTTGACCTTGCCACGGAATGAGGCTGCAAGAAGGTCCCCACAGATGTGGATGTTCCATCTTGAACTCCTCAGCCTCCAAACCCGTACGCCAAATAATTTTCTTTTCTTTATAAGTTACCGGTCTCTGATATGGTTAGAGCAGCACAAAATGGACTAATATACCATCTTTGAACTCCCTTCTCTTAGGCTCCCTTATTTCTGCTTTATTAGAGAAAAAAGACATAATATATAAATTATGGGTAATTTAATATGCCATTTTAAAAATCAAAGCCATACATCTTTCAGAGCTTACTATAAAAAGTGGCTGGGAGAAATAGTGCATTTTTTTTTCCTCCTTAGTTCTCCCAGAGGGGGTAAAAACTGATGTGGTCAAGTCCTTTGGAGCTGATACATAATAGGTTCAGTTGTTTGATTTTTATTATGTTCTCCACATAACAAATTTTTTAAAAGATTTCATATTTTTGAAAAATATTTGACCTTGCTCAAAGTTAGCTACTAATCAAATATAATTTAAAAATTGTGAGAGAAAAAAATTTAAAATGTTGCTATTCATCTGAAGAAAAGGAGATGAACTATATAAGAGTTTAGACTTATTCAGAATAAATTAAAATGTTTAAAACTCCCTGACTCTAGATCAATGCAACTGGTCATTTCATTACTATACAAGATCAACCAGACTGCGTGAAGATACTCCCACTCAATCCTTCCCATCAAGCATCCACCAGAACCACCTTGCCATCTTCCAGGTACAGTGAGTGTTACCAAACCTCTCCCTCTCTCCCTCTCTCCCTCTCTCTCCCCCTCTCTCTCTTTCTCTCCCTCTCCCTCTCCCTCTCCCTCTCTCCCTCTCTCCCTCTCTCTCTCTCTGCCACGCTATAGGGCTAACCAACTTGGGGAAGTTCCCCTAAATGCTCTTTATTCTAAAATGAGATAGTGATCCTTAAGTCATGTGAATAGTTTTATCATCTACCTTAGAAAATGAACTCCCCAAATAGAAATATCTTCCTAAAATAGTGTGGAAAACAATCCCATCCCACAGGAGCTCTGAGTTTTGAACCTTTCTTTGCAGGCAACTGAAGCCACCTAGTGGCAGAGGAAATTCTAACTTCCAGCTCTGAAGAGCACATTTCAGGAGAACAAGGGCTCCCTCCCCTCCAAGTAGGGATGGTATTCTGTTCTCCATTCCACCCAGCCCCACTAACGTCCAGGAACCCAGCAACCCTCCAGAAACTCTAGGATGTTAAAGAATAGACTCCGAGCTGGCCTCTAAGAGAATGTAGAAATGATCCATTCTTTGAATTCAGACAGGCTTTGCCATTTCGTCCTCACTTTTTGAGTGGTCTATAAACTAGGAAAGCTCGCATAATCCAATACAAGTATAAGTAACCCTCCCTCTCCAAACTTATTTAAACTTTAAATCATTAATTAATAAGTTTTACTCCACTGTTTTAGATAGAAAAGCACTGTCAATTTGGATATAAGCGATTTCTCTAAAGAATTATATGAACCTATTAAGTTTCTGCATTAGACAAAGAGTTTAGATAATGGGAGATACATACATTCCTCTAGACTCCCAAGAAGCATTTACTGATGTTTGAATTATCCCAACAAAAAAGAAAGGCGCTAGGGTCATCTTTCCAAAATTACCAAATATCGTCAGAATATCTTGACAGTTGAAGTGACTGCTGAGCTTAAGCATCTTAGTTTTCTTATCAATGGCATCAGACTTACTGCAAATAATTTAGATCAACCAACAGAAAGTTAGACTGTAGAGCCAGGTGTGGTAGCGCACACTTGTACTCCCAGCATTCGGGAGGCTGACACAGGAGGATCTGGGTTCGTGGCCAGCCTCAGCTACTTAGTGAGGCCTTTTGGAACTAAGTGAGACCTGTTTCAAAATAAAGATTAAATGCCCCTGGGTTCCACCCCCAGTACCGCAAAAAAAAAAAAAAAAATAGACTATAGAAAATTTTATTTAACATATTTTATTTCACAGAAACACTACAAGTTCTTTAAAAAAAAAAAAAAACAGGTCTGGGGATGAAACCCAGGGGCATTTGACCTCTGAGCTACACCCCCTGCCCTATTTTTTATTCTTTATATTGAAACTGGGTCTCACTGAGTTACAGAGGGCCTCACTAAGTAACTGAGGCTGTCTGCGAACCGTGATCCTCCCGTCTCAGCCTCCCGAATGCTGGGATTACAAGCGTCCGCCACCACGCCCAGCTTACAAGAAGCTCTAAAAAACTCTAGAATAAATAAGTAGAATTTCTATCTGAAACACCTATGATGGACACAAACCGGTTTACTCAGGTCTATAGAATTACTAAATAAATAAGATATATCATTACTTGGCATCATTATGAAGAAGGCTAAGAAGATAAGACAATAGATATCTTAAGATTAAGCCAAATTTAAATTTAAAAAGGAAAAGCAAAACCATCAAGCAAGATTTTTTTTAATATTTCTAGTTAATGAACATTTTGTGTGTTTGTTTGTTCATTTACTGAAGAGTGAGCCCAGAGACATTCTTCCTCCAAGCTATTTTTTAGCAACTTAGCAAGGCCCTCAGCAACTTAGTGAGACTCTGTTTGTAAAATAAACATTCCCAGTCTTATTTTTTTTTCAATTTTTATTTTGAACCGGTCTCACTAGGTTGATGAGAATCTCACTACTTTCTGAGGCTGTCCTAAAAAATGTGATCCTCCTGTCTCAGCCTCTCAAATACTGAGATTACAAGAATGTGCTATCATACCCATTATTTTATATAATAATGTTACCCATGTGAATCAACAGGCAAAGCTCCTTGGATGAGACAGTGTTGTGGTAGAAGGAGCCATCAGTTAAATATAGCACTGTGTACACAATTTCTTCCAACTTAAAAGCAGAGGTAACCTTAACATAAGTAAGGTCTCTGAATTACTTCTGGTCCTTGAAGCACATCAGATAAACCAGGCCACTAACGTACTTTATGAAGACTCAAGGGCAAAGGTGTTATATTTCTCAGATACATAATTTTTGTGATTTTAGCAACAGAGAATAAAATTAAACAACAGAGTTTAGCCATGATTCTGAAAGTAATTGTTTCAACATTCAGTAAACATATCCTTACATCAATATATTAAAACAAAATTCCAGGCAAATTTTAAAAATTAAATTTAAAAATATGAAACTACAAAAATATTTATCTTTTATTGGGATAAGGAGAACTTTTGCTACAAGAAAGAAGTAGAGGACACTACAAAGGAAAAGATCTCTAAATGAAACCATTCAGAAATGTTAAACTTATTATGTGCTGAAGAAAAGAGTCAAAAGAACAAAAGGCAAAATTGGAAAATCTGGCAACCAATGTAAAATACATAATAATTACCTGTTTTTGAACCATAAAAATGATTCTATATGTTGAACCTAATATGCAAATAATTCTTACAAATCAATGAAAATAAAATTATATCACAACAGAAAAAAGTCAATGGACATGACCAGATAATTCATATGTAAAATAAGAGTCAATAAATAGATGAAATTTTTAATCAAATATAAATGTATACATTTAACTATATTTAAAAGCTATTTGTATTTGTGTTGAGGGGGTATATGCTGGGGATTCAACCCAGTGGCATTCTAGCTCCAAGATACACCCCAGCCCTATTTTCTTTTTTTTTTTTTATTTTACAAACAGAACCTCACTAAGTTGCTGAGGTTGGCTTCAAACCTGGGATCCTGCTGTGTGTCACCACATCTGACCAATAAAAGCTATATTTTACTAACAACTCAAAGCCAGGTGTGGTGACATACACTTGTAATCACAGCGCTCGGGGAGGCGGAGATAGGAGGATCCCAAGTATGTCAACAGCCTCACTACTTAGTGAGGCCCTCCACAACTTAGTGAAACCCTGTTTTAAAATGAAGAATAAAAAATAGGACTGGAGGTATAGCTTCAAGGCAGAATGTCCCTGTATTCAATCTCTAGTACCACAAAACCAAACAAAACTCGAACCAGTAAAAATAACTTATATTTAATGAGTCTTGGTGTTAGAGAAGGAACATGGAGATGGCAGGGATTCCGCTATGTAAAAAATCCTGTTAGAAGCCAGGAGTGGTGGCACACACTTGTAATCTTAGTATGTGGGAGGCTGGGAAAGGAGAACCACAGATTTGAGGGGAGCCTCAGCAAGCATTGAGACTCAGCAGCTTAGCAAGAGCCTGTTTCAAAAGAAAAATAGAACAGGGCTGGGAGTGTAGTTCAGAGGTAGAATGTTCTTGGGCTCAATCCCCAGTACTACAAAAAAAAATCCTTTAGAAAACATTTTAGATAGATTAGATAGATAGATATATAGATAGATAGATAGATAGACAGACAGACAGATAGACAGACAGACAGATGATATGGATCAAAGCCTTAAAAATCCTCATTTCCAGCCAGGCTTGGTGATACACACTGGTAATCCCAGCATTCAGGAAGCTGAGATAGGAAGATCCCAGTTGGTGGTCAGCCTCAGCTAGGTGTGAGGCCCTTTGCAACTCAGTGAGACATAAAGAATAAAAAACAGGACTGGGAGTGTAGCTCAGAGGTAGAATGCCCCTGGGTCCCATCCCCAGTACCGAAAAGAAAAAAAAAATCTTCATTGCCTTTTACACAGTAAACTACTGCCACAGTTATCCACAGTCATTAAGGAAATATAGAAACAATCCAACTGATATGAAAAGGGAGATTTTTAAATTATGAAATATCTATAATAGAATGTTAAAAAAATTTAAGACCATTTCTTACAAAATATCTGCTATAAGTAGTTAAAAAATATGATGTGTAAAAACAAAGTACTGCATATCCATTTTATTCTACATTTATAAACTGTATGTATATAAAAAACAGATTAGAAAAGAACACCTAAATGCTAATGGAATGGTGACTACATCTAGCTAGTAAAATCATAATTTTATTGTGTTTTGTAGTTATAAAATTAGAGAAACTTTCTTTTTTAAAGGGGAAAAAAGTTCTATTTTTCATTCCCAGATACTGAACTTGAATGAGCAACTTAAAAATTAAATGTCTGTGAGACTCAAAACATTCCTCTAGTTATTTTCTTGACAAGGCCAATGCACAAAGGTGGAACCTAGAAGTATCTGAAGAATAGCTGAGACAGGAATGAGGTCCCTTTTGCTTATTTTTACAATGAAATAAATGTATGATAGTTTTTAAAATAAATTTTAAAAACATGCACTAAATCTAATGGTCTGTCTTCTAGCTTTATTTTATGCAAAATAGTAACATTTTCAGTTTTCTAATTATCAAAGTCTAGTTCTTAAAACTGCGCTCAACTTTTACTCTACCTCAGTAAGGAGCACTTGGCTTACAGGTACTTTCCAACACAGTCAGATAGATTCAGTGTATGCAGCGCTTTCTCAGCCCCAAAAGGACTGTGCATGGGCACTGGGACATATCATGAATCGGTATATCCTCACTGATTTAAGACATGTTACTACGCATTTACTATATGACAAAAAGAATAAGGCAAATAAGATGTGATTCTTGTCCTACTAAAAACCTTTGGTCTAAGAGGAAAGAAAACCATGTTTTTAGTAGCAACTGCAACCCGGCATGGCAGACATGACAGCACAGTAGAAGACAGTGAAAGGCCTTGCATGAGCACAGGGAGGCCTCGGACAAAGGACAGGACAGCTGCACCCTGAGCTACACTTAGATCCTCAACGGTGAAACGAACACACACATCTGAGGCAGAGGACTCCAATCTTGGTCAATTCATTCAGCTCATGCAGCTCATGTCTCTAAACACCTCCTTGGTGCAGCTCCCACATTTGTGTCTCCAGCCCAACCTCTCTCCCGCAGTCCAGATATGCAAATAAACCTCTAGCAGATAAACCAATCCAAACCATAGCACCTCCCCTCAGCAGATACTGCCGGTCTCTCCACGCCTACTACTGCAGACTGATATATCTGCCCTGACTACCACTTTTATATAAGTCCATGGAGGGTGGTAATTTTTTTTTTTTAATCCTTCACCTCAGATTCTTGGGAGTAAGTACCTAGCCCACTCCCGCCTCCCAGGTCTTTGCTCTGATATATCCATGGATGCCTCCCTCTCTGCCTTCAGATCACTGCTTAGACACGACCTGTTCAGCAAGGGCTTGTCTGACCACGCTGCCTAAAAGGACTACCATTCTGAAGATCCCAAACCCCTATGCTTCTTAGCTTCTTAGCCTTCTCTTAAGCTTTGTATTTCCAGAGAGAGAAAGAAGTGTGTGTGTGTGTGTGTGTGTGTGTGTGCGCGTGCGTGCGTGCGTGTGTTTACTGGAGATTGAACCCAGGAGCATTCTACCTCTGAGCTATACAATGAGACCTTTTTTTGTTTTGTTTTGTTTTGTTTTGTTTTAAAATGGGGTCTCTCCAAGTTGCTGATCCTTGAACCTGTGATCCTCCTATTTCTGCTTCCTAAGTACTGGGATTACGAGCATGTGCCACCATTCCCAACTTATCTGATTTTTATTATTTTTGTCATATTTCTGTCTCCACTACAAAATAAGCCTCAGAAGGCAGAATACTTATTCATTTTTAATGCCTAGAATAGTGCCTAATACCTAGTAGGAAGTCAATATAGCTTTGTTAATTAAATGAATAAATGAGTCACTTACTAATGCCTTATATGTAACTTTACAGGAATGAATACAGTTCATTAGTAGTATTTTTTCCACAGCATAATTTCAAAAACACCAGGCACATGAATCAAAGGTCTCCGGCTAGCTATGTTGTTGGTTAAAGCAACTTAAATTCTATAACGATTTATGAAGAAACCACTAAGCCCAGGCTGATACACTTTAAGGCCAAACAGTTATATCTGTCATTCTGAGAAACAGGCTGATTTCAGCTGGCCTAACTGGCAGGCAGGGATCTTTTCACTTAGATATCACTTCAAATGTCTGCCTCTCAAAGTGAAGCGTTTGGTCAGAGAAATGAGCTCTCCTAAACCTTCATTCAGTACGTAGCAAATGCCTACCACATACTGTGCTAAGCACTGGAGCTGAACAAACGTTTATATAGTTGAACAAAATGTTTACAGAGTCCCTGCCCAACCTTCTAGATAGGAAGAGAGCTACTAAACCAGTTGTGGTTTTTTGTTTTACTTGTGAGCATACAATTATTAAATACCATTCAATAAGTCCTACACAAGAAAAGGAGATATGTAAATCTATAGGAACTTAAAGCAGATAGGAATATGAAGAATAGGAACAGGGGTTAGAAGAAACCTCCATCTGGGGACAGGCGTGAGGAACGACATGTTTGGATACGTCTCTTCTGATTGCAATGTGAACAGACAGCTTTGGAGTCTGGGGGTGTGGTTCAGTGGTAGAATGCAGGAGGCCCTGGGTTCAATACCAAGCACCATGGGGGGTGGGGGGGGCTCTTTGAGTGAAATACATAAAATCCAGGCATGGAGAGATTGTGGCCTAGGTAAGAATGATGGGAATAAAGGGAAGGGGACAGACTCAAATACTTGCTGAAGGTACATTATCTCATATGATCTCTCTAATAATTTATGAGGAAAAGACAATGACACCATGAAAGGGAGGAGGGAGGGAGGGTGGGCCCAAGAAGAGAAATTAATAGATTATGATTGCCAGGAGATAAGAAACAGAGTCGTAGCTAAAGAGACAAGCTCTTTTGTGTCAGATCTGAAACTTTCCACTAACACATAGGTGCCCTTAGAAGGACTCCAGATTCTTCATACAAAACAATTTCTTACAGTTCATTATGTAGTCAACAAAAATAAAAGGGCTTCAGGACAAATGAGTATATATTTAACTTAACTGCACTTTAAATACACTACAGAAGGGTCTTTTCATTGTTTTTCTAAGCAGAAAGCATACATATTCAGGAATCAAATGTGATAGTGAAAACCAAAAAAGAAAGCAACTCTACATAAAATTTTAAGTGAACAGTACTTGCCTTTAATCTACAAAGATAAATTCAAAATGATGATGGCTAGTTCCTCATATTAAATTTTTTTTAATTTTTTTAATTTGTGTGTGTGTGTGTGTGTGGTACTAGGAGTGGAACCCAGAGGCTTTCTACCTCTAGGCTATACTCCCAGAACAATTTTTGTATTTTATTTGGAAACGGGGTCTCACTAAGTTCTGAGGGTGGCTTTGAACCTGTGCAATTCTCCTGTCTCAACCTCCCAAGCGCGGGGATTACAACCGTGGGCCACCACGCCCGGCCTCATATTAAAACTAAGTTAGCTGACAAACCATTTGGCATTCAGTAGTGAAGTTTATTTGACAGCCATTTAGCAGCTGTGATCTTCAGCAGATACCAATGCCACACACCTAGAAAAATTTTAAGACTCTTTTGGTAGAGTTGTCAATTGCTAAAATAATTTGCCTTATACTGAGGATTAATGAATATTTACAGAAGCAAATAGGGACTTTTTTGGTTATTTCTTGTGGAGACACATACATCTTAAGAGAGAAATAATTACTGTTCACCAGGTGAAGGGGAGGCTCTGTGAGTGGGACTGATATAGTAAATACAGGCTTGTTTAGTGTCTTCACCAAGAACTGAAATAGAAAAAAAAAAAAAAGGCATGGGGATTGTGCACAATTTTACTTTAGCCTCTTTTTAAATTACTCTTCCAGCTGGGCGTGGTGGTGCACGCTTGTAATCCCCGCACTTGGGAGGCAGAGACAGGAGGATCGCACAGGTTCAACGCCAGCCTAAGCTACTTAGTGAGGCTCTCAGCAAGTTAGTGAGACCCTGTTTCCAAATAAAATATAAAATAGGTCTGGGAGTATAGCCCAGAGTTAGAAAGCCTTTGGGTTCCACCCCCAGTACCACAAAAAAAAATTAAAATAGATAAATAAATGACTCTTCCCTTTCATTTCTCCATTACAGTTCACCCACTCATCACTTAAATATTTTCAAACACCCAGTATGTACAAGGTACCACTTGAAGCACTATAAGTCATATATAGCTACATTAAAGCAATAAATTAGTTCAAAAAGATTTCAGCCCCTGCAAATGGAAATAAAAGACATATACCTTGATGAGTGTAAGATAACATAGAAGACACAGGAAAAATAAGACACATATAAAATACTTTAGCCGGGCGTGGTGGCGCACGCTTGTCATCCCCGCGCTTGGGAGGCGGAGACAGGAGGATCGCGCAGGTTCGAAGCCAGCCACGCGCTGGCTTAGGAGACCCTGTTTCCAAATTTTAAAAAATGTAAAAATAGGTCTGGGAGTGTAGCCCGGAAGTAGAACGGCTTCCAGGAACCCCAGTACCACCAAAATAAACAAATAAACAAATAAATAAATAAATAAATAAAATACTTCATTATTCAGAAGTAGAAATGCCACTTCTAGTCAGGTGAATCAGGGACGTTTTAATGGTGGAAATAAAAGATTAAACTGGGTACTGTAAAAAGGAGTTTATTCAGCCGGGCATGGTGGCGCACGCTTGTAATCCCCACGCTTGGGAGGCGGAGACAGGAGGATGGCACTAGTCCTAAGCCAGCCGCGCTGGCTTAAGAGACCCTGTTTCCAAGTAAAATATAAAATAGGTCTTGGAGTATAGCCTGGAGGTAGAAGGGTTCCATCCCCAGTACTACCAAAAAAAAAAAAAAAAGTTTAATCTTCAATGATTGTTCCTGAAAAGTGGATTAACTCCTTTATAAAGAAGAAATGATGTCAACAGAACTCTGAAGTTGATTCATACTCGATTTTTTTCAATACGTGAATGTTTTGAACCTTCTAACTGCAGTGGGAAATCACAGGACATGGCAGGACATGGCACACCGCAACCCACCGCCCTTCTCAGGTCGGTCTGCACGCACCTCATCAATTGGGAATGCTTCCTGCACTGCTCAATTGTTTTGTTTTGGGGTTTTTTGTGGTGGTACTGGAAACTGAACCCAGGAGCGTTCTACCTCTGGGCTATACCCCCAACCTTATTTTATTTTTTATTTTGAAACAGTGTCTAAGTTGCTGAGGGCCTTGCTAGTTGATGAGGCTGGCCATAAACCTGTGATCCTCCTGTTTCAGCCTCCCAACACTGGGATTTCAGGCGTGCACTACTACACTGGGCTTCTGCAGCTATCTTGATCAGTATGCATGTTGCTCTTGTCTCCTCGGCCTTTCCTTCAAGATACATTCATCTTCAATTTAAAATGAAAGTTCTATTGTATTCTGATTTATTGGGATTTGCTCAGTTTCACTAGTGGATTTTGTTTTGTTTTACTGTTTTAGTGTTCTGCTTATAAAGCATTATAATTTTTGAGTGACCTAACCTAATTTTTTTTTTTTTTTGCGGGTCTGGGGGTGGAACCCAGCGGCATTTGACCTCCGAGCTGCACCCCCTGCCCTATTTTTTATTCTCTATTTTGAAACAGGGTCTCACTGAGTTGCAGAGGGCCTCACTAAGTAGCTGAGGCTGTCCGCAAACCGTGATCCTATGGTCTCAGCCTCCTGAATGCTGGGATTACAAGCGTCCGCCACCACACCCGGCTCTGACCTTAGATAATTTATTTTTTAAAATGATCCTATACTTAGGAGATCCTAAAAACGCAACCAAAAGACTTCTGGAATTTATGAATTCACAAAGTAGCAGGATACAAAAATCAACCTACAAAAATCAATAACTTTTCTAAACACCAACCATGAATCCACTAAGATAGAAATTTGAAAAACAACTCCATTCAAACCAGGAAGGGGATATAAGGGTAGGGGTGGAGGAAGACTTAACTGCTTTAACAGAAATACTACCATAGCCTACACATGTACACAAGTGAATATACAGCAGCCTCAGTCTGGGCACTCTGTATTGGGAGGGAGGGGGCGGAGGAGGCACCAAGAGCATGTGTACGGATGTCACTGTCAACACGATTTATATTACGATGTCAGACTACCACGCACCAATAAAAGCACAGAGTTCACTCACAATAGCCTCCAAACAATAAAACACCTAGGAATAAGCTTAACAAAAAGGTAAAAGACTCAAAAATAAAATTATAAAACACCAAAGATAGAAATTGTAGAAGACGGAAAGATCTCCCACACTCTCGGATAGCAAGAATAAAAATAATCAAAATGCTGTAATTCTAGTATTTGGACAGCTAAGACAAACGGACTGCAGGCTTGAGGACAGCCTCAGCAACATAGCAAAACCCTGTTTCAAAATAAAAAAATTAATTAAGGCTGGGAGTCTAGCTTAGAGTTAGAACACCCCTGAGTTCAATCTTTAGTAACACACACACACACACACACACACACACACACACAGCCATCAACATGGCCATTCTACCAAACGTAATCTAAAGATTCAATGCAATCTCTGTTAAAATACCAATCTCATTTTTCACAGATATTAAAAAAAAAAATCAGTCCTAAATACATGTGGAAAAACAAAAGACCCAAAATAGCCCTCGCATTTCTCAGCAATAAGAACCATGCAGGAGGCATCACAATTCCTGACTTCAAGTTATACTACAGAGCTATAATAATAATAATATTGGCACAAAAACATACACATAAACCAAGGGAACATAATAGAAGATACAGAAACAAATCCACACATCTACAGCCAATTGATTTTTGACAAAGTTGCCAAACATTTACATTGGAGAAAATACAGCCTTTTCAACAAATGGTGTTGGCAAAACTGGTTATCCAGTTGTACAAACTTGGAACTAAATCCTTAACTCAGGAGTCAACTAGAAATGGATCAAAACCCTGGAAATTTGACCAGAGACTTTGAAGTCACAAGAGAAGGGCATAGGTCCAACACTCCAACACACAGGCACAGGTAGAAACTTCTCAACAAGACCTCCACAGCTCAGGTAATTAAAACAGGAATTAATAAATGGGATGGCATTAAACTAAAGTTTCTGCGCATCAAAGGAAACCGTCAAGCTGGATATGGTGACTCATGCTTGTAATCTCAGTACTGGGAAGGCTGATAAGGAAGGATCACAAGTTTGCAGCTAGCCTCAGCTACTTAGTGAGACCCTGTTTCAAAATAAAAAAGTAAAATCGGCCTGGGGGTGTAGCTCAGAGGCAGAATGCTCCTCTGTTCGACCCCCAGGTCCACATACACAAAAAAAGGAAACCATCAAGAGTCTAAAGAGAAACCCAAAGAATGAGAGAAGATCTTTGACCGATATCCCTCTGATAGAGGCCTAATACCTAGAATCAACAAAGAACTTAAAAGACCTTAGCATAAAAAAACACAGAAAGTGTTCAGTTATATGCGTTTTCTCATTTGTGGAAACTAGGGAGTAATCAGGATACAAGAAGGACTTCAGACAAAGGAAGATAAATCCCAGTGAGTGATGGAAGGGGTGTAGGAGAGGGAGGGGTAAGCATATCTGATAAAGGAAACACTTCAATGGACACAACGTACATAAACAAATGATCAATGTCAAACTCAGTATCCTGTTCGGGAGGGGGAGATGAAGAGGGGCTCACCAAGTGCTATGTGCTTGCGTGTCTATATCACCTTGAACTTTAATAAAAATGGAAAAAATTCCCTTACTGTTAATCTGAAACTCATTACACTGTAACAGAAGTGCCAATAATATTTGAATCTGTGGATTTGGAAAGCAGGTACGAAAGCGTGTAGAATAGGAAACGTGAAAGAGCAAAAGAAGGGGGAAAATAAAAAAAGTTTAGATTACAAAGAGAAAGAATAAGCAGCCTAGATACAAAACATAGGGATTGTTGAAATTAAACACTATCTAATTGTGGAACCAGTACAGGCTTTTGAGCTAGTGGTAACATGAGCAGAAATATGTTTCAAAATAGGTACTCTTGACAGGCGCAATAGCACACACCTGTAATCCCAGTACTTGGGAGGCTGAGGCAGAAGGATCACAGGTTTGAGGCTAGCATGCACTTATTTACAGAGGTCTTGTTTCAAAATAAAAACAACTTGAGGTGTAACTAAGAAGTAGAACACCCGTGGATTCAGTCCCCAGGCCCACACCAAAAAATTTTTTTATAAAAGGTTCCTTTAAAGAAACAATACTAGGGCCGGGTGTGGTGGCGCACGCTTGTCATCCCCGCGCTTGGGAGGCAGAGACAGGAGGATCGCGCAGGTTCAAAGCCAGCCACGCGCGCTGGCTTAGGAGACCCTGTTTCCAAATAAAAATGTAAAAATAGGTCTGGGAGTGTAGCCCGGAGGTAGAAGTAGAAGGGCTTCCAGGAACCCCAGTACCACCAAAAAAAAAAAAAAAAAAAAAAAAAAAGAAAAGAAAAGAAAGAAACAATACTATAAAAAAGAAAATGTGATTCTCACTAAAATGATGTGTGCATACAACACAATTTGAATCATAGTCCCAGCAGGCCTTTTTTTTTTTTCCGTTTTCATAAAAACTGACAAGCTAGCTTACACAATTTCTATGGATATTAAAAAAGTCTAGACTGGCCAGACAGTCCTGACAGCTTTTTCGTGTCCCGTGCACTGACACCAGGGTGCTCACCCTCTTCAGGCCCAAAGCAACGGAGCCAGCCAAGCATGGACGGGGCCTTGGAAGTCACGAGCATAGAAAGGTTTCCTCCTCTAGCTTGTTCACGCCAGGTACTTTTGGTCACTGCAATGAAAATCTGACCAACACGCTCTATCTTTATGCGACAAATGTTCTCTCCCAACCCCATTTAAACTCTTCCCCCACATTTCCTATTCCTCATTAGTGTGTGGTAGACAGCAAACATGAGCGCAACTCTCTTCCTGTAGTGTTCACTGCCCTGGCAACATAGTTTTCTAAGATCTTCATCAATGATTGAAGCCTGTTTCTTCGCCCTCTTCATTCTCTGATCAGGACTAAATATGTGGCTTCCTTTGACTAAGAGAAAGATAGAAATTAACCTGGATAAAGATATGCTATAAATTAATTTACAATTATCTATATCCTTACAAGAAATAGAAAAGGAGAGGACACACCGAGAAACGTAAGGAAGAAAGTCAAGTGAAGACAGAGGCAGGGATTCTAGTGCTGGTCCAAACAGGCCAAGAGCAGGTGAGTTGCAGCAGCCGCCAGAGGCTGGGAGAGAGGCGGGAACAGTTCTCTGAGTCTTCAGACCGAACCAGCCTAGCTGACACCTTGAATTTGACTTCTGCTTCCAGAACCGTAAGAGAATACATTTCTGTTGTTTTAGCCAAAAAGTTTGTTGTAATTTGTTATAGAACCCCAGGAAGCCAATAAAACAGCCAAGAGTAGAATCATCCACTAAGTCCAGCCCAAAATTCAAAACTCACACAAATATGACCTAAGTAAATAATTGTTGTAAGCTGCTAAATTGCGAGGTGGTTTGTTGCACAGTAATACCAAATGACACAATTTGGCAAGTACCCACTCCTCTTTAAAAATTATTTCTCGCCGGGCGTGGTGGCACACGCTTGTAATCCCCACCCTTGGGAGGCGGAGACAGGAGGATCACGCAGGTTCAAAGCCAGCCTCGCTGGCTTAGGAGACCCTGTTTCCAAATAAAAGATATAAAATAGGTCTGGGAGTGTAGCCCAGAGATAGAAGGGCTTCCAGGAACCCCAGTACCACCAAAAAAAAAAAAAAAAATCGTTCTCACAAAGCCAATGTTACTACCTTCAGATAAACAGACCATCCTATAATTTATAACCTCACTATAGCCACAAAACAATACCAGCACCTAAAAATATTACTACTGGAATTTATTTTTGCCTGTTTATTACCTTTGAGCAGGCTGTAAACTCTCTTAAGGGAAAAATGATGTGGAGTTAAATTTATACCCATCAATTCCAGGCAATGACTTATCTACAAAAAGTTTTCCAAAAGAATTTACTCTGATTTCATCTTTATGCATAACACTTATTTATAAGCAAATATAAAAAACACTACACTATTCCATATACCAGTAAGTGACTACAGACTAACAAATGTACAATTCTTTAACTGCCCACAACAGTTCAAAGGGAACCACTGAGATCAGTATAGAATATAATTGACTTAATTTATAGTTACCTACTACCCCTTTCTTTTCCCTCCAATCATTAAATAATAAAACAATATCAAAGAAGGGAATGCTCACAGCTCTAATGTGTCACTGAGCCTTGAATGTAGAAATGCTAGGAGAGCTAATATACAGATATATCCTTTCCCTAGGAAAAAAAAAAAGAAGGCTGGTTTTTCTAACATGAAAGTCCAAGGTAACAAATCTTTCTTTAGAGAAAACTAGATGTTGGAATCCTTCCCTAATAGATGAAAAGAGACATGACTGGGGTCAAATTTTCTACATTAACCACTTCCTTGAAATGAGCCAGGTATTAAATCACCTGCAAGCATCTTTAGCAAGTATATACTGAGAAGTTACTTTTTCAAGTTTTTTGAATGATAATGCTTTGTTAGTCCTTTCCTGCATAACCATCTCTTAGACAAAGTCTCATGTAAAAGTTTCATGGATTTTAATATACATAGCTTGTACTGAATATGAAAATCTGGGAGCCAGGAAGAATCAATTCTTGAGTCTAAGTTGCCTGATTCAAAATGAGGGTTTTATTTTTCCTCAACTTTCCACATTGACTCCCCAAGAATAAAAAATTCAAAATGACTTTTAAGGTGCAATTTGAGGTTTGTGTAAATGACATTCAGTTATTATTGCTATCAACCATTAGCATCAATAATCAGGAGCTAGATTACTTAACGGGAGAGACACGGTCATTAGAATGTCCAGGAAAAGAACAAGCAAAACAGGAAAGCCAAGGCCAGCTTCCAAAGACATCAAAGTAGCAAGAATGTCACAAAAATAAGCTGTCACAGCAAACCGCAGAAATTATCAAGGTTACAGAAGGGAGGCTGCACAAAATGCCTTCTGTAGTAAAGAAATTTCTTTGCATCAAGTCCTCAAGGTAGAGCCTGTGTTCTTAAAACTCTCATGAGACTTACTAGAAAATCAACAGGAGACTACAAAATCTGACTAATTATGTTCACAGACTAAACAAGCAAATTGCTAACCAGAAAAAAGAAAATGATGTAACTTTTAGAAGTGGCTATTTTGTGCTCTGGAAGCAAAATGTGTTTATAGAGGTTTGACTCAACTTCTTTCACTACTGAAAGAGTATTTGTTTAGTGTCTACTCTAAGCACCATTCTAGATGCTAAAGTCGAGCAAACTGCCCTGTTTACTTACCTCAGAGAATTTAAAGTATGGTAGGTAATACTGCTACACAAGCAAGACTAGACAAACAACGAGGAAGCCATCAAGTTAAATACTGAGGAGAGAGTATGCTTCCTAGAGGAAACAAAGGAATCCAATGAGCAGGGGGTTTCAGCAAAGTTCTATCTGCAACACACACACACACACAAACACACACACACACACACACACACACACACGAGTGCTGCATGTCCATAGAAGTATTTTTTACCAAAGCCACAAACACTGAGAACCAAGGATGTGCCAGGCACAGTTCCAGAGTGAGCACAGCACTGAAGAAATTACACAAAAATCTCTGTCCTCAAGGAGCTCACTCACACTGTAGGGAAGAGATAAAAGCTATAAACAAAAGAAATAAATATTGGTATGTTCAAAGGCAACAGGTGCTATGGAGAAGAAATAAGCAGGTAAATCAAGGGTCAAGCTGGGACATGGCGGGACAGGTATGATTTGCACAGTGTTGAGGCTGGGGAAATTATTCTGCAAAAGCGAAACAGCACAAGCATTAAGTATTAAGACACATGTGCTTCTCTCAGCCAGAAAGTCTGTTTCTCCCCACGAGCATGAAAATGGAAAAATGGTTGGTGATAAAAATGAAGGGTACACAAGAGCTATAAATATCTGGCAAGATGTTGTAGACTTTACCCACCGGCAATGGGAAGTCAACGAAAGACCCAATGGAGAGAAACCATATGTTTTCTCAGTCTTCCCCAATTTCTATATAGTATTTAAAAGTACTGGTCATACCCCTGCCATTTGCTCACCATGCGGCTACATGATATTGTGTTTAAAATAATATTTTAAAGTAACACTGTATTACATCATCATGTCATAAAGGTTATGGAGGTATGGCTCATCTCCAGTCACTAAGGAAGAATGCCCATACCCCATTCTGGCCTTGTGAGAGGTAATATAATGGACGACCAAAGTAAGTGGCAACACAGAAAAAGGACACTGTAAAAGTTATTCTTGTGAAACCAAGACAGGCTCCATGGAGTATTTGAAAAGTGAAATTTAAAGAAACAGAGATGGACAAAAGAAAGGTATTTTGGGTGGAGAAGCTACAAGAAGGAAGGCATATGGGTATACAGTTGTATGTCACTGCAAGTGCAGGAGGGCTTAAGGGTTAAAGAAACCTCTTTTTGTAAAAGAGTTAATTCAACAAAAATGCAAATGTCTCTCAGCCACATTATTTTTCTTTCAAGAGTAAAACATTTCAATACACTACATGTGGGAAAATACATTTCTTACAATTTAGATTACATTCCACTAAACAGAAGAACATCAGTGGGAAAACATATGGCCACCATTTTTTATTTTTTTTATTTTATTTATTTATTTATTTATTTATTTATTTATTTATTTATTTATTTTTGGTGGTACCGGGGTTCCTGGAAGCCCTTCTACCTCCGGGCCACACTCCCAGACCTATTTTTACTTTTTTTTTTTTTTTTTTTTTTAGAAACAGGGTCTCCTAAGCCAGCGCGCACGGCTGGCTTTGAACCTGCACAATCCTCCTGTCTCTGCCTCCCAAGCATGGGGATTACAAGCGTGCGCCACCACACCCGGCATGGCCACTATTTTTAAGTTACTGAAATGGCCGGGCGTGGTGGCGCAGTTTGTAATCCCTGCACTTGGGAGGCGGAGACAGGAGGATCCCGCAGGTTCGATGCCAGCCGCACTGGCTTAAGAGACCCTGTTTCCAAAAAATAAAATAGGTCTGGGAGTGTAGCCCGGAGGTAGAAGGGCTTCCAGGAACCCCAGTACCACCAAAAAAAAAAAAAGTTACTGAAATGTTACTATATAGGCTTTTCTTTCCACTGCTGGGATCTAACCCATGGCTTCACACATGCCAGGCAAGTGCCCAGCCAAAATCAGAGCACAGAGGGTAAGTATAGGAAAAGGATATATACAGAATGAGTGATGAGACTCAAGTGCAAAGGGGCCAGACAATGACCCATCTTGAACGTTTTAAGTGCTCTCTTTAGGAAAAGCAGTAATACGATGGGGAAACATTTCAGAAATGAGATCCTCCTTCAGATGCAAACCTAAGGGGGCCAGGAAGAGGAAGGATGAAATTGGACAAACTGCATTATGTACATGTACAAATATGTAAATAAAAAACCCACTATCATATATAATAATGCATTAATATAAATTTTTTTGGTGGTACTGGGGTTCCTGGAAACCCTTCTACCTCCGGGCTACACTCCCAGACTCATTTTATACTTTTTCTATTTGGAAACAGGGTCTCTTAAGCCAGCAAGGCTGGCTTCGAACCTGCACGATCCTTCTGTCTCCGCCTCCCAAGCATTGGGATTACAAGCGTGAGCCACCACGACCTGCTATAAATTATTTTAAAAACAAATAAAATGCAAATCTGGTTACCTCGCTCCCCTGATAGGAAATCTCCAATAGCCAGGTGTGGTGGCGTCCACTTCTAATCCCAGTATTTGGGAGGCTGAGACAGGATAATCATGGTTTGTGGACAGCCTCAGCTACTACTTAGTGAGGCCCTTTGTAACTCAGTGAGACCCTGTTTCAAAATAAAGTATAAAAAAATAGGGCTTGGGATATAGCTTGGAGGTAGAATGCCCCTGGGTTCCATCTCCAGTACCGCAAAAAAAAAAAAAAGAAATCTCCAATAGTTTCCCATATCAAAATCAAAATCCTTTAAACAAAGCTGTAGTCAGCCTCAGGCTTATCTCACCAGTCTCCTCTAAGGGCCTCCCAGCTTCCTATATCTTCCTACAGCATGGGCCCTCTGCTGGTCCTTTGAAATAGTCATTCCCAGCAAGGCATGGTGGACAGGCTTATAACCCCAATACTTGGGAGGGTGAGACAGGTGGATCATAGTTGTTCAAGGCCAGCCTCAGCGACTTAGTGAGGCCCTTACCACCTTAGTGAGACCCTATTTCAAAATTTAAAAAAAAAATTAAATAGGACTAGGGGATGTAGCTCAGAGGTAGTGTCCCTAGGTTCAATCCCTAATACAAAAAAAAAAAAAAAAGGAATGAAATGATCATTCCCCATTCCCGTTTGGTACCTGGTATGTTCTTTCTCCCTCCTCTTAAAATAGAACTTTGACTAGTTCAGGCCTATTTATCCTTCAGATTTCAACTCAAATGTCAGAAAATGTTTCCCTGAGCTGGGAGTGGTGGCGCACACTTGTAATCCCTGCGCTTGGGAGGCTGAGACAGGAGGATCACACAGATTTGAAGCCAGCCTCAGCTACTTAGGCTCTCAGCAACTTAGTGAGACCCTGTTTCCAAATAAAGTATAAAATAGGTATGGGAGTATAGCCCGGAGGTAGAAAGCCCCTGGGTTCCACCCCAGTACCACCAAAAAAATTTTAAAAAAAGAAAATATTTCCCTGCGCACAGATTCTAGGTCAGATCCCCTGCCATACGCTCCCAAGGTGACAAGTGCTATTCCTTCCGTTCTTTTTCACTGTTAGAATGATATATTTATGCAATTGTGTATTTAATATCAGTCTCCCATGCTACAAGTTCCAAGAATTCAGTGACTATGACTGCTTTGCTCATAAAAAAGTATATCCCCAGGATCTAGTATAATACCTGGCACAAAGAAGGAGACTAAATAACACTTGCTAGGTTAATTAAATGAAGAAAGCCCAGCAATTCCTTGTTATAGGGCTGTTTCATGCATTACAAGATATTTAGCAGCATCTCTGGTATAAAAATTATTAACAGAATCCCCTCTTGCTCTTAGATACATACCTCTGGATGATGAATTCTACTCTCATCCTACCCAGGGCTCATTCAGATGTGTCTTTACACGTTCTCTTGCCCAGAATGAGTGAATTGTTTTGTACATAATGACCACAGTTTTGCTTCCAACTTAGCAGAAACATTAGCATTAACATTATTTCCAGTAAGTGTGTTTTTAAAAATGTAATAGGCTTTGGAATTCACAGAAATAGTGTAAGGATAACGAAGAGAAGGAACATGGTGGAGCAGAATGAATATTAAAGTACAATGATCAGTTAAATGTGGAAAAAGAGTGACAAGAAGTCAGAGATTTCTGAGCCTGAGAGGGCTGGGTCTGAAGCCCTCCATTATGACCAGATGTGCTACAGGAGGAGGGCTGGATTTCACAGAGAACGAGAAGGGAGAGAGGACGGGCCAGCGTGGATTCCGAGGTACCTCCTCGACCCTGCGGGGCATCCATTAGATTGGAAAGACGGGTCTTGCAAACACGTGCTCCACTCCTTTGGCTCCAGTTACGTCTCTAACTGCTTTGGCTTCTCCACTCTCTCCTGCTTCCTAGTTGTAATCATCCCTAACTCTACTCACACCTTTCTTCCCACTCTACCAACCCTCTCAAAATGCAGTGTTGTGCCAGCTATTACCTTGGAGCTGGTCATTGTCAGCCAAACCTCTCACCTGTAACCTTGATTAGGATATGCCAAGTCACTTCTGAGTATTTCAAATTATATTAGTTTATATGAGTTTGAACCTGTCCACCAGTTTAAAAAGGGCTTTGGCACACATTGCTTCCTCTCTATGCACCTCAGTCATCTTCAGCTCCGCAGGCTGAGAAATAAGTGTTCTTTTCATACACCTAGACCCTCTTCCTACTTTCCCACTATGATTAACCCACTGTGTCAGGCACCTTGCACCTCTGTGACAAACACCTTACAGGATTTCTTTTGCTCACAGTTTGAGATGTTTCCATTCATGTTCCATGAGCTCCACTGCTTTGGCCTAAGGTGAGGTAGAACATCATGGCAGAAGGGTGTAGCAGAGGAAGCTGCTCAGCTCGTGACAACTGGGAAGCAGAGAGAGGGAAAGAGAAGGGGCCAGATACAAGATACAGACCCCAAGGGCATGTCCCCAAGACCCACTCCTTCATCCAGGCCCCATCTTTCACAGTGCTCACCACCTCCCAGTAGTCCATTTCACTATCGATACAATAACCCAGTGAAGAGGCCAGAACCCTCACAATCCAATCACTTCCTGAAAGCCCCACCTCAGAACCCTCCTGCATACTACTACAACACCCATCATCCATGCTCCAGATAATGACCATAATTATTTTCCACTTAATCCCCCATGTAAAAAGTCACCAAATAAGTGTACATACTTACTTCCAAGTTTTATTTGAAAAATTAATCAGAAAACACATGATCTAAAACCCCTTCTAGCACAAAAGTGTTATGATTCTAAGTTTTTAAAAATTCTTTGATTCATTCACCACTAGCTTAGTCTAGGCTAGTAATTTTCCATTCCAGCAAGAGGTAAGAATCATATGGGCATCCTCTAAAAAAATGTATGGTCCTCCTAGAACCCAGTCTCTCTCTCTCTCTCTCTCTCTCTCTCTCTCTCTCTCTCTCTCTCTCTCTCTCTCACACACACACACACACACACACACACACACACACACACACACACCACCCAGTAACCCTATAGTCACCATGACTGAGAACCAGGATCTAGGCTCTCATTACTGTCATATCCATTTTTTACATGAGGACACTCAGCTTCAGAGAAGCTCTCTGATTCCAAAGTCGCATTCTTTCTACTCTGCCAAGCAGCAGCCGGTATTTAAACGTATCATCTATTCCAACTAATATTTGCTTTTAAGTTGCCTTAAAAATGATTCCATTTCTCCCATATGTGTATGGTTGGTGTCTCCTAAATTTAAAAAATAGTCTTCTCATTTTCCCCACAGAAACAATGTCAGGATTGAGAATATAATAAACACAAAGTCCACTTGTAAAACAGTTCTCACAAAGTAGTTATTTGGGTTTATATTTTCAAAAGCTCACAGATCTATTCATTTCTTTTTGTGTGTGTGTGGGTCTGGGGATGGAACCCAGGGGCATTTCACCTCCGAGTTCCCCCCCTGCCCTATTTTTATTTTTTATTTTGAAACCAGGTCTCACTGAGTTGCGGAGGGCCTCACTAAGTAGCTGAGGCTGTCCGCGAACCGCGATCCTCCGGTCTCAGCCTCCGGAATGCTGGGATGACAAGCGTGCGCACCGGGCCCGGCTGAGACCTATTCCTTTCTAAAGTCACTAATGTCTGACTTCAGTTCATGACTCGTAGAAGATGCGCCACACCCTTTCTTTCTGTGCTCCCAACTGAAGCCGTCTTTACAAGGCACCTGTCTCCTGCCTGGGTGTTGAAAACACCAGACAGGGTCTCGCCTGCTTACCGCCTTCCAGTCAGAAGACGACGTCTGTCCACTTACGCATCTTCAGTTCTCACCCTCCGACACACAAACACTCCAATGAGCGTGCACCACTTCGTTCTCACCTGACTTTTAACTTATTTCTAATGCATCAGTTGAGACCATTGTGCAGATCTGCTAACAATACCTTGCAATTAGTTTCTCTTAAAACTTAATTTTAGAAACTTTAATTTAATAAAGTGACAATATTGCAACAAAATATAATATAATATGAACAGGGATCAAATGGTTCATTACAGTACAATTCTGTCTACAAAACTTGGCTTGCAAGCACACTTAACAATAAATAAATCATCTAAATCTATGAGAAATTGGCCCAAGGTAGTAACACTTTAAGTTATAGAACACTTTCAATGTCTACCAGTTCCTACTACTGAGGAGTCACTAGTACAAAATATGCCAAAAGAAAATGCAAAAGGCTAAGACAAACATTGTACTCCTAAACAGAAGAGCACATTTCATGACTAGTGAGGGATATTTTTAAATTCCAGATGGTTGATGATGAAAAAGAATAGGCCACATGAAGCATACATCCTTCTAAGTGAAGTGAGAATGTCCACCTTTATGGTAATTAATTGCTTACCCTATGACTATTACTAAGGACTATAAATTTCTTTTGGATTCACATGATTTCAGATGTTTCCATCACTTACAATCCAATAATCACAGACCACAGAAGAAAAAAAAATCCCAATTTTGTTACCGCATGCATACAGCCAAGTGATACTTTAAAGGCAAACATAGGTTGTAAGTCCAGAGTTGAAAGTTTTAGCATATACATTATTAATGAATTGTCTGTCATACAGTAAAATTGTTTTATGTTCTTGATTTTTTAAATTATGAGGTTTAAGACAAAAGTCTTCCATTTAATAGCTTTTATGAAAGATTCCAGAGACACTGCATGCACACACTGTCCCTGCAAATATCATTACTTTGCTCAATAGATTGCTTGTAGAATATGCCATCTCAATTACTTGCCAAAATATTTATTTTGTGCTATTTCTATTATATATCATACAAGAGTCAGAGAAATATGAAATTTGAAGGAGTATTTTAATGCTTAAAATATGAAACAAATTACTCTGGTATCTAAAATAACCTAACTGTGAAAAAAAACTCCTACAAACATATGGTAATAATTTGCAAAATCTATCATTTATTGGATTCTAGGTAATAACAATGGCATACGCTTTTTGTGTGTCTACTCTTACAAAACAAATTTTTCACAACATAACCTTTTAAGAAATCAAAATGCTTCAGATACTTTCCATTCTGCAATATCAATCGAATAATTCAAATATCTGGCTTACAGGATTTAGTACACAAACCTTTTCAGATTATTATCAAAAGAAAAGCAGTTCATCGATTTTACTCCAGAACAATTTAGTGATTATAAAAAGACTCATATATTTAATCGGGTAGCGGCGGCAGCGAGGGGCAGCTGGAAGAGGGGGTACAGGGAGTAGGGCAGGGCGCCCTGGGCCCCCGATACAGCCCACTGGTAAGCCTGAAGTATTTTCCTTATACGATCAGGCACCACTGTGAGCAGCGCTGCATGCCTGGAGCCTGAGATGATTACGAAAACGTAGTAGGCGAAGTGGAGCCCGGGGACCTGGCGTGGGGAAGTGAGGGGTGAGGGGCAGCGGGGGAGGCTAGGCCGGAGGGAGGTTTAGGGAGGCCTCTGCCTCTGTAACTGTGAACCCAGGCCGTAAAAAAAAAAAAAAAAAAAAAGACTCATATTTTAAAATCACAAAATTAACCTTTCTTATTTCCCTTTTTCTACACTGACTATGAGGTACTTCAGTGATACTAATATAAAATAAATTCAGTGTGCTAAAGGGAAACGCTTCAGGAGCATGATGATCTTCACTGCAGACTGACATTCATTAGGTAAAAAAATCTGTCTTTTATAATAACAAGCTTTTACCATTTGCCAACTCCTTCACTTTGTATAATGTTTCAGAATTGATATAATGCTTCTCATTAAAAATATCCATCCCACCCAGCCGTGGCAAGTTGCGTACGCCTGTAATCCTTGCGCTAGGGAGGCGGAGACAGGAGGATCGCGCTGTTTCAAGAGACTCTGTTTCCAAACAAAAACATAAAATAGGGCTGGGAGTGTAGTCCAGAGTATCCCCGCCAGGCGTGGTGGCGCACACTTGTCATCCCCGCAGTTGGGAGGAGGAGACAGGAGGATCGCGCAGGTTCGAAGCCAGCCGCGCTGGAGTAAGAGACCCTGTTTCAAAAATATAAAATAGGTCTGGGAGTGTAGCCCGGAGGAAGAAGGGCTTCCAGGAACCCCAGTACCACCAAAAATAAAATAAAATAAAATAAAATAAAATAAAATAAAATAAAATAAAATAAAAAACAAGGAAAGATCTACCTTCTCCTTCTCATCTGCTATTTTCCTAGTGCAACAAAGAGAAAGAGGTGGCTTTGTTGAATTCTTGTTGACCTCTTCTGATTTCCTACATTACTATCACTCTTGTATTAAGAAGTAATGTTAATAATGAATATGTAGAAATACCTAACACCAGTACCATCAAAAAAAAATTTTTAAGAAAAATAGATAAATATATAGTGGTGGGGTAAAAAATAAAGAAGCAAGTAGTGAATAAATTCATAACCTAAGCCTATCATAGTAAAAATGCTGAAAATAAGTTTTAAAAAATCTTAAAAGCACCCAGAAAAAGCAGAGTCAACACTCAAAAAATTAGTAATTAGAATAAAATAGCTACTTTTTCAATAGTACCTATAGAGGCCAGATTATTGGTTGATTGATATTTTCAAAGCACCAAAAGAAAATAAATGCCAATCTAGAATTCTATACCTAACAAAAAATATCCTTCAGTAATGAACAGTAGGTTTTAAAATATCTTCTTAGACAAACAGAAAGATTTACTAATAGGCCCATACTAAAAAAAAATAATAATAATAATAAAGGAGGATTGGAGACATAGCTCAAAGCACTTGCCTAGCATACATGAGACCCTGGGATCAATCCCCAGTACTGGAAAAATAAAAATTTTAAAACTGAAGAAAGAAACAGTAAGATTAATTTTTGAGGCAGACATAAAATAATATCAGATAGAAAGTTTAAGAATTAGGAAGGAAGAAAATAATGAGAAAGGTAAATATGTGGCTATATTTAAACATTATTAAATGTCCAAAGTTCATTACTGTTTCATGATAAATCCACCCAAAACAGGGATAGTATTCATGTTTTTATTCTTTTTTTTTTTTTCAGTACTGGGGATAGAACCCAGGGGCATTCTACCTCCAAGTTATTTTTTATTCTTTATTTTGAAACAGGGTCTCACTGAGTTGCAAAGGGCCTCAATAAGTAGCTGAGGCTGTCCACGAACCACGATCCTCCTGTCTCAGCCTCCCAAATGCTGGGATTATAAGTGTGCCACCATGCCCAGCTTGTTATTCACTTTGTCTGTGTGTGTGTGTGTGTGTGTGTGTGTGTGTGTGTGTGTGTGTGGTACTGGGGGTGGAACCCAGGGGCTTTTCTACCTCCGGGCTATACTCCCAGACCTATTTTATACTTTATTTGGAAACAGGGTCTCACTAAGTTGCTGAGAGCCTCACTAAGTAGCTGAGGCTGGCTTTGAACCTGTGTGATCCTCCTGTCAGTCTCTCAAACTCTGGGATTACAAGCGTGCACCACCACGCCCGGCTGTTATTTACTTTTTGAAGAAAAGAAAAAAAGAATTATATGCAAATTTAATACGTCCAAAATCCTAAAAGCAGTCCTGGCAACTGCAAAGAATCTTAGTCTACATTCTCCTTATCACAATTAAGAAGGCAAAATTAAAAATTAAGATGAGAAAGAAGCAGATCAAATGATTAATGGCTGAAGTAGAAAACCCTGGCTGTATTTGACACTGAGAAGTTATTTTCACAGTAATGCATCTGTGAACTGGATATTTCTGTTTTCTCTGAAAACTTCCCATCTGTTTCCAATCAGCTGTAGGCCAGAAGAAGCTGACCACTGTGTGCAACCAGCCCTTTCCTCTAGCTTAAAGCTGAGTTTTGCCAGTAAGGTTCACTGGCAAGAGACTGGAACTAGGGAAGAAAATGGGATCCAGGTAGGCATTTCCTCAGTGCCTTCGCTGTTATCATCAAAGGTAGTTGTCTACCTCAATCTACGGCAGCAGTTCCTATCAGACAGTCCCTCCTCTAGCTAAACCTCCTCTCTTAGGATCTAGGTAAATCCCTTCTCTTGGCCCTTCAGATATAGAGAAGATAAGGGTTACCATGGCTGTTAGCACTGTGACGCTTCACCATCCCTTGTTGGTGTCCCTTATTCTTGTCCACACCTACAAGTATCAGTTGCCCCACTGGAGTTGCCATCTACTTGCTGTCAAGATCCTGAACTGTCATTGTATAACACGGAAGGCAGTAAAAACAGAAAAGACAAAAACTAAGATACTAAGGCTAGACACAACTAAACTTACTGACAAAACCGTAACCTTGGAAGGGCTTGCTAATATCTCTAAACCCCTCTTATCTCATTTGTAAAATTGCAAACTAATAGTAGTGTCTGCTTCTGAAATTATTGTTTGGGGTGAATTATTTCCAATACATGTATTCTAATTAACTAACATAATAATTATAAATATTTATGCCAGGCGTGGTGGCACACACTTGTAATCACAGTACTTGGGAAGCTGAGACAAGAGGATTGCAGGTTTGCAGCCAGCCTCAGCTACAAAGTGAAGCTCTGCAACTCAGTGAGACCTTGTTTCAAAATAAAGAATAAAGTTTTAATTAGGGGTGTATCTCAGAGGTAGAATGACCCTAGGTTCAGTTCCCAGTATTGCAAAAATAAATAAATATTTATAAGGTACAATATGATATTTCAACACATGCATACAGTGTATAACGATCAGATCAGGATAACTGGCATATTCATCACCTCAAGCATCTATTATTGCTGTGTGTTGGAAATACTCAAAATTCTCATTACTACCAATTAATTAACTGGTTAATTATTGGCACTGGGGCTGAACATGGAGGAGCATTCTACCTCTGAGTTACCCTCCCAACCCCATTTTATTTTTTATTTTGAAATAGGATCTTGCTAAGTTGCTGAGGGCCTCCCTAAGTTGCTGAAACTGACCTTCAACCTGTGATCCTCCTGTCTCGGTCTTCCAAGTATTGGGATTACAGGTATGTACCACCATTACAAGATTTATTAGATATTTTGAAATATATAATTAATTGTTGCCAACCATAGTTACCTCACTGTGCTATATATAACACTAGAAATTATTCTTCCTATTTATGGTATAAATGACTGAAAGTAAAGAGCTCAGCTGAGCGTCTGGTATTATTGTTCTGATTACTACTATTTACTTCACCGGTATAGTTCAAAACTGACCATATGATTATGGTCAGTATATTTAGTGAGAGGAAATATACCCATCTTACTCCAGCTTTTTATCTCAATTTCTATTTAACAGACCAACTTTCACACCAGTAAACCACGCCAGAAGGCAAATTATGTCTTTTACAATACATTACTTTGCCTACCACTAGACCATACTGCATAGTCTTTTGTATATCTATGTAAATAAGCATCTGTATGTTTCAGAAGAGGGCATTTGCACAGTAAGTGGTTCTGCTCCAGTTTTACATTACTGGAAAAAATAGTGGCATAAATTAGCTCAATCTTATTTCAACTGGCTCAGGGCTAAAGTAAATTCTAATTGGATCAAGTCAAAGCAAATCATTTCAGTACATCACATATTTATATAACTTCCCTGAACCTCCATCCCAGAAAGAAATATATTAGATCAAAATTGAACATATACTTTGTGATCAGAAATATTGAAAACTAAGAACAACAATTTGGAAGAGGGGCAACTTGAAAACTAAAACCAAGAAGAGATCAAAGAAAAACTAGACTACCAAAATTCATCTCTGACTTGACTGTTGTGACTGGAAGTCTTAGTGTGCATAAAACTGTGACTTTAAAGACCAAATATAGCCAGCAACCTAAAGCTGAGTATACAAGAGCTGGATTGGTTGCATGTCCTTTGGAAAACAACTGCAGCTGCTGCCTTCAAGGTCTGCATAATAACAATCTATTTGGCACCACTACACTGATAACCATCTTCCAAATTTTCTCTAACTGAAAAACAGTATCAACAGAAATACAAGACTGATGACTGCTATTTAAACCATCAACCAAAACATTTTCCCAGGTTGGTTGTACTGATTCAATGGATTGAAAGGGAAAAGCACGACCTGTGCTCTTGTGTGCTGGATCAATGGACCAGCTCAGCCTGGCCTCCATGTGGACTGTGGTTCAAGTTCTTGATCTTAGAAACCATAACTAGTTGATTCCTGAATCAAATCTCCCTAAGATATACAATTCCCAGTTCTCTCTGATTTGAACTGTTTGAACTTGATTCAACCCAGCAAACAATGGAAGACGAAACAGAACTCTGCAGACATGGACACTGAATTATGCTGATAGTAACCCATTACATATATTTTTTTTTTTTGCCAGAAAATACGTTTTTGTCCAGCTTCCCTATCTTGGGACCAATCTTCTATGAGAGATATCACTCAGAGACAACTGTATTCCCATTGGGGATTTAATTTGGTAACTATAGTTACAGGCTCTCAAAGGAAACTACCAAAAGTAAACAAATTGGAAAATGTACCAAAACTAAATAGTAATGATAGCCAAAATGTATAAAGTACTAGGTGCCAAGCACTCTTCTAAGTACTCATCTTAACTCACTTAGTCTCAAGACAACTTCATGACATAGATACTGTTATTAGACCAATTTTATAGAAAGCAAAGGTGGAGGCATAGAGAATTTAAGTATCCTCACCAAAGTCACAGAGCTAATGAGTAGCTAGTGAGCCTGTGGGCCACAGTTCTCTGTTTTAACCATTATAATATTCTCACACAGAAGCATGACTTTTAAAATTATTTCTGAAGCATAATATCACTAAATTGGCTTTATTAAGATGCTTCTACAGCTCTTATCTCCTCTTTCTCTCTCTTATTTGCAAGTTATTAATTCAAAGTCTAGATTTACAAAAAAATAAGAGAACTGAGCATATATGTCCTAAAAAAGGATAAGGCTGTAATAAAATTTCTACTAATGAAACTTCAAAAATATCATCATGGTAATGTAAAGATTGAGAAAATATCTCTGATAGTTATGAGACATTTAATTGTTCAGCAATTTCTCAATAAGATGATAGTATTTGTATCTAAAAAAGTTAATTCTGCCCTATGCTCAAATTTTAAAAAGAAGCATCTTTTTGTGATTCTAAGTATACTACAGCAGCCTAGCCTGAAATTATGATCAAATGCCTGCTTTTAGCTTAATTCCTAAAGAGAATATAATCAACCAATTTCCAGGAGTCAGCTATGGGTAACATGTATTATTAAATAAATCTTTTGCAGCCGGGCGTGGTGGTGCACACTTGTAATCCCAGCATTCAGGAGGCTGAGACCAGAGGATCGCGGTTCACAGACAGCCTCAGCTACTTAACGAGGCCCTCCACAACTTAGTGAGACCCTGTTTCAAAATAAAGAATAAAAAATAGGGCGGAGGGTGTAGCTCGGAGGTCAAATGCCCCTAGATTACATCCGTAGACCCGCAAAAACATAAAAAAATAATAAATAAATATTTTGCTATCTGTTCACTAATAGGTGAGCAATCTATCCCTAAGAAAATATATTTTCCTTCTTGTTTCCCTTCTCCTGGGTTCTTCTATTACTTCCAGATTCTTTATCTGATGCCAGAATCACCTAACTGTATTGGCAAAAACATCCACCATTTATGTTTCTAAACTCTGTAAACCAAAGAAAAATCTATAAACCAAGTCCTCCACTACTAAATATTAATCGACAGTTACAAGTCCTTAGAGAGATGCTTCTTTATAACCTTTTGTCATACAGAAACTTCTTTTGTTCTTTGTAGTACATGCCCTAAAGTATGTTCTACAGCACTCTTTAATGCCTTCAGGGTCATTAAATAGATTTTCACTCTAAAACAGAGTTAATGCCTACTCAGCAATACAAGCAAGCTCATAAGAATAAGCACGGAGAGAAAAGTCAACCTCTGAGCTATCCGCTGAATTTAGAAATAATTCACAACAGGTCATCTCACAGAGTCATAAGTTTTTCATTTCTACACTTTCTTTTACTCTGGCTTGTTTTCTAAGGCTTACATCCCAGAAAATCAGAATGTTTTCCCTTTCATGTCAACAATGACTCTTTTAAAGGTCTTTTCTATATCAGAGACAGAAATATATTTCCACTGAAATTTTCTTTTTTACTCTGCTACTCATGAAGATAACCAGGCACAGAAAGACAAAATTTTTCCTTTGAAGAGTAAATGTTACTGGCACTTGGTCATTTTTTTTTTCTGTTGTTTGTAACAGAAGTACTAAATCCAAAGATTCAAGATACACTATTGAATTCTATTTGGTTTCCTATCCTAAACAAACCACAATTAAAGGTGCCAAATTAATTCTAAATGAATTTGCTGCAGGGAACCTGCAGGGGCCAGAGGCCTTTAATCTTCACATACCGAGAGTGTTTATTCACCTCTATTGGAAAAAGATACAGGTTCAGAAAGTCAAAGGTTAGTCAACGAAGGAGAAAAAATGGAGTAGAATCTCTCAAGATGATGGAAGAAGGTAATGAACCCACAAGTGTTTTCTCTGGCAAGCTGAGCGAATTGCCAAATTTGGGTCAGAGGTCTGATTTAACTAGTCCAATTTTGCTCCTTTAGGTTACCACGATCTCAATGAAGCAGGTGACTGTTCCCTGACTAAAAAGAATTCCCAAATTATAAACCCCAAATGAAAGCATAACAAATAATGC
This sequence comes from Muscardinus avellanarius, assembly GCF_963383645.1. Taxonomy (NCBI): domain Eukaryota; kingdom Metazoa; phylum Chordata; class Mammalia; order Rodentia; family Gliridae; genus Muscardinus; species Muscardinus avellanarius. Next base: position 3,085,267 of record NC_137795.1, read on the forward strand.
AATTTGTAAAAATAAAATGATTGCTTTAACTTAACTCAGCATCAAAATAAGATCAAATGTTACCTTTTGGCTGAGCATGGTGGCACATACCTGTAATCCCAGTACTTGGGAAACTGAGACAAAAAGATGACAGGTTTGAGGCCAAGCCACAGCGAGGTCCTTAGCAACTTAGTGAGACCCTGTTTCAAAATAAAAATAAAAAAATACGGCCAGGGGTGAAGCCCCTAGATTTAATCCCTGACAACACACACACACACACACACACACACACAGAGTCATCTATTTACAAGTTAAGTTCTAATGATTTTATATATATAATAACTAATATTAAGTTCTGTAACTTGGAAGTACTAATATATGCTAAAAAAATGCTATCTAGAGGCACTAAAAAATAAAATCCAATCATAATGTTTTCTGAAATATTTTTTGCAATCTAAATTAAACCAGTCAGTATAGTGATCAAATCCCATTACAGAGTATTTGAAAATAACCTTTTTTCTTGCTTTATCTGCCTATAACTGTGTTTTTTCATTCTTAACAGCTCTTCTTCAATATCAATTTATATAAAACAGAAAGTCACTCCATTTCAATATATCTGTAACAACTTTTTCATTCCACACACTAAAATAACAATAGACTGCTTTTTTAACATACATGTAGGATAGAAGAAAATTCGGTAATAATTCAAAAGGATAGGGGAGAAATTGGAAATGTCATTAAGAAGCAAAAGCTAAAGAAAAGCTCAGAACTTAGGTATCACATAAAATCCTAGTTTTTCTCCTTCCTCTTGCCCACTTTATTGCTTTCAAATCATTAAAAACAATAGCTACATAATCTATAGTGATGGAGAATCAATATGGAAAATGCTTTTTAGCATTTTCTCATTTCAAATTTAAAATGAAATACCAAAAGTTGTATATGAGTAACAGAGAATGATACAAGGTGAGAAATACCCGGAGTTCTCTATTATGGTTAAGACTTTTACTCTTAAAACATCAATGGCAATTCATTTCTCTCTTTCTCTAACATTATAAGTAGATGGAATCAAATTCCTTTCAATTTCTGCCCCTTTGAATCTGATTTTTGATCCACTGTCATTTTAGTACAAATTCCAGCACTAGGTGCCTTAAGGTTAATCATCTGTGTGATTATGTAATGTCTCTGCATATCCTTTATTCTACAAATATATGCCAAATGATCAACATGGTGGCATTCCAGTGGTACTACCTAAAAAAAAATGGTCTCATTCTAACAGTAAACATATTATTAAATTATTCCAGTTAGAGCAGGTTCTATGTATAAAAGACTTTGAAAGAACATGAGGCAAAATAAATTTATCATCAAGAAAACCATTTGCAGTGATGCACAGAATATCGGAGCACAGCTTACTTTCTTATTGTGTCACTTTACATAGATGAACACTAAAAGCAACCATTTGAATTTCTAGATGAATTGGTCATAACCTAGAAAATTGAATTAGATTCATGAATACAAACTCATTTTTAATGTCTACCATGTTTAGACTTTCAATATACACCCATGAGTACATAAAAGCTTCTAAATGTGATTTATTTAGTAAGAACATAACTCTAAGGTAGTGTATTAAAGATTGCCACTTAGAGCTTGGGTATCAAGCAGCTAAAAGGGTCAGCTATATTACCAAAAGTGAGAGTACCGATACGTTTGTTAAAAATGTGCCACAGCCTTAAATCAATAGTAGTCTCCAGCCAAGGCTCCTCTCATTTCCCTCTCCACCCTCCCCATCAACTATGAGGGGGGAGGGAAAAAAAACTGGTACACAAGCAAATAATGGGATGGCTGGATGATAGATGAATGACAGACAGACAGATAAAGTTTTATGGATTGGGAGAATATGGTCGTGGGGAAACTGTTCCCGGGGACCCCTGTTAGGGTCCCGGACGCACTTTCCCTCAAACCACAACCAAACCCAAAACGACCAAAAACAGAAATAAAACCGCGGGTTCTTATCCTAAGCTAAGAATAAATATGCATAGCTTGGACAGTTGCTGAAGATTTAAAGAAGTTTATTAAAAGATAGAAATACAGAGGATAGGTACACCTCCACACCAGACTGGCATGGAGGGGTGACTCAAATGAATCCATCAGAGGGATCACACGTGGACCAGACTTTTTATACCCTTGACCTCCATCTTGTTTGCTTAATTCTGACATAGTGAACGTCCCTGTAAGGTACCTCCCCTTACCCGGTAAGGTACCTCCCCCAGCCAGGTGTGGCAAGGGGTCTCCTCTCATGAAGGTCGACCCCTCCTACCATCTTAGCTAGCTTATCTAATCATGTAGATCTGTCTTTTCATACAGGAAAAAAAAAAGAAGTCTTTCAGAAGACACTCTCAAAATGACACTGATGAAATAAAGTATATTACTCAATAACTGTACTAATTTAAAGTATATGAATCTGAAGCCAGGCACGTTGACACATGCCTGCAATCCTTGTACAGGAGAGGCTGAGAGAGGAAGATTACAGGTCCAAGGCCAGACTCAGCAACTTCGTGGCAACTTAACTGGGACAAATGAACTGGAATGAAGAAGTAGAGGGAAAGACGGTAAATGCAGCCAGGCGTGGCGGAGCATGCCTGTAATCTCAACATTTTCGAGGATGACACAGGAGGACCCTGGCTCAAGGACAGCCTCACCTACTTAATGAGGCCCTGTGCAACACAATGAGACCCTATTTCAAAAATAAAATACGACTAGGGGTGTAGCTCAGAGGCAGAATGCCCTTGGGTCCATCGCTAGCAACACACACACACACACACACACACACACACACACACACACACACACACACAGTACAAGGATCTGTATTGCTCAGTGGTGGACAGAATAGGTTCTATTTATTGATTAAATGAGACACAAAACTATTTAAAGAAACAAAAACCTGGAAAGAAAGCTTAGATAACACACCATACTTGGTCCTATCCATAAGTATCCAAAAGATTCTTGGTTTGGTTATAAATGTTCAGTTCCTACTAAAGGAAACTGTATTATCTCAAGAAATAACATTTCAAGAGTAACAATGGAAGTCTGCATTATAAGGTCTTAAATTGATCAGTGCCTAAGGTAGAAATCTATGTAAACTCTGACTTGTAATGATTTATCTCCTTTCTTATGATAATAACAGACCCTTTCTTCTGTGTTTCAACATTAAAACTCTTAATATTTTCCATAAGAAACAGAAGAATAAACCAGGCATGATGGTGCACACTTATAATCCCAGGATTTGGGAAGCTGAGACAGGAAGATCCGGGTTCACAGCCAGCCTTAGCTACAAAATAAAGTGAGGCCCTTTGCAACTCAGTGAGCTCCTGTTTCAAAAAAGAAAGAAAGAAAGAAAGAAAGAAAGAAAGAAAGAAAGAAAGAAAGAAAGAAAGAAAGAAAGAAAGAAAGAAAAGAAAGAAAGAATAATGGCTGGGCGTGCAGCTCAAAGGTAGACTGCCCCTAGGTTTCATCCTCAGTACCACAAAAATAAAACTGTACCAGTATTGGGAATGGCCTAGGAAGATTTGAGAAAGCTCTGATTATTAATATATTCTGGCATGGGGCTGTAACTATTTTCTGTATTTCTATTTTCTGTAGTTCTATCTTTTTAATAAACTTCTTTAAATCTTCAGCAACTGTCCAAGCTATGTATATTTATCCTTAGCTCAGGACAATAACCCGCGGTTTTTTTTCTGTTTTTGGTTGTTTTGGGTTTTGTTGTGGTTCCCTCGAAAGTGTGTCCGGGACCCTAATAGGGGTCTCGGGGTGTGGGGAGGACAGTTTCCCACAACCATATTCTCTCAATCCATAACAAAAACTATATATCTTATTTTTCAAGACAATTTTTAATAATTTTAATTAATAATCTGTTCTCTTTGTACCAGTATTGGGAATGGCCTAGGAAGATTTGAGAAAGCTCTGATTATTGTATTTCAAAAATTGGTGAAAGGACTTGGTTTCTGCCCCAAAAAGCAGGCAACTATTCCAATGTAAATTAACCTAGCTAAAGGTAATTAGCAAATCTATAGGAAAGGGGAACTAGGACTTCCTCATCCTCATTCTAAAGGCAGGTTTACATAATTGGATAATCTAGTAGGATGGGAAGGAGGGTCATGAAAAGAGACAGCTAGGCTGGAAAGTATACCTTGGAGGGAAAGTAAGGGGAGGTACCTTACAGGGACTCTTACTACGTCAGAATTACGTGAGCAAGATGGAGGTCAAGTGTATAAAAAGTCTGTTCTGTGTTTTGTATCTCGGTGAATTCATTCAAACCACCCCCCATGCCTCTCCTGAATGGCATGGGGCTGTGACTGTCTTCTCTATTTCTATCTTTTTAATAAACTCCTTTAAATCTTCAGCAAGAGCCCAGGCTAATGTGTATGTGTCCTTAGCTCAGGACAAGAACCCACGCTTTTTATCTTTTTCTGTTTTTGTGGTTTTTGTGGTTTTATTGGGCAAGTACTCCCAGGGTTTTAAAAAGGTCCCTGGGGACAGTTTCCCCCATACGGTCACCCTCACCTCCAAACCCTAATGCTCCTGAATTGTAAACAGATACCATCACTCCCACAAAATATTTTTTAGAAGATAAGGGAATTAATGAAGGTTTCTATTGTGTGTCTGGGGGAAGGGGGGGTACTGGGGGTGGAACCCAGGGGCTTTTCTACCTCAGGGCTGGCTTCCAACCTCTGCGATCCTCCTGTCTCAGCCTCCCAAGGGCTGGGATTAACAAGTGTACACCACCACGCCTGGCATTTGAGGACTAAGCTACCCGTATAGCTTTTTCTTCTTTTTTCCTTGAGAAAAGTCATTGCTCTGTTGCCCAGACTGGTCTTAATCTCGTGGCCTACCTGTCTCAGACTCCCCAATAGCTAGGGCTAGAGGCATGTTTACAATGGTTAAAATGAAGTTCTTTTTTTAATTTAAGAAAATAATAATAAAATGACACCATGGCATAGCAGGTAATAAATATTACTATATTTCTTGCATTTTGTTTCAGATAACAATTGATTCTAATTTTAAGTCATCCAATATTAGTCTATACATTAAGATATATATATATTAGATTCTATTGAATTACTTACAATCTTCATTTTGCCAATAATTATACTTATACTCCAAATCTAGTTCTAAAATGTAGGCCATACAGTAGATAATAGAATTAAAAAACTAAGTCCATTCAAAGTTTAAAAGTTCAACATTCTCAATTCTTCTGCAAAGAACTTAGCAATATGTAAACCTAAAGTTACCAAAAATTCACTTTTTCCCTTTTATATTCTTTAGTAAATAACGACAAAAAAAATGTAACCTTTATCATCTGGGAAACAAAGATATGTTTATATTTTTCATTTTAAAACTAGAGAATCAGATGTCAGCTATCAGAAGGGATCACTATTTGAAGTGAGGAAAGAAAATGTAAAATTAAATGTATTTCCCAAGGAAGATAAAAGTGAAGTCACCAACCTGATACAAATGACCCAAGGACCAACGGGCCAAGAAGATATGTGCTTAGTGGAGGCAAAACCTCTGTGCCTGGGGAAAACGAACACTCTTCCTGCTGGGCCCCTGTCTACTGAACAACTGACTCCCCCTTATCTGTTATAGGTTAGTGAATCAGTAACCCAAAACATAAAGGCACTTTTCCTCCAGTATAGGTTATTTTCTTTGTATTGAGAGTTTCATTTTTAAGAGATGTTCACAGTCTCAACATCAGTGTAACTAAAGAAGTTTTTTCTGTGAAAATATGTGAGAGTAAGTTTAATTCTAACATTAAAACATTTAATTAATAAAACAGAAAATCATAAACCCAACTAGCATCCTAAGTGCAACTCATTATCCTTGACTACACAGTGTTTCAAAAATGGCTGGCAGGTAAATTAAACAGATTTACTATGTAACGTAAAAAAATCAAACAATCTAGAACTGTAACTACTGTTGTCATTCATGAGAACAGAAGACTCTATATTTTACATGATTACATAAAAATAAAATGATAGTAAAAATATGAAGTGAATGAGCCGGGTGTGGAGGCGCACGCTTGTGATCTCAGCATTAGGGAGGCTGAGACCAGAGAATCCCAGTTCGCGGACAGCCTCAGCTACTTAGTGAGGCCCTCTGCAACTCAGTGAGACCCTGTTTCAAAATAAAGGATAAAAAATAGGGTAGAGGGTACAGCTCGGAGGTCGAATGCCCCTGGGTTCCATCCCCAGACCCGCAAAAAAAAAAAAGAAAAGAAAAGAAATGAAACCCAGGTTCACAGGAACCTGAACACTGTGCAGACATCTGTTACTGACCTAGAACTGAAACGGGTTTCCTCCAGTAACCTGAACATTTCTTGCCTTTACAACTGTGAAAAAGTCACTTTAAAACTTAAAATATTCTTGTAACCAATTGGGTTTTAAGGAAATAATATCCTCTCCTCTCTAAGTCTATTTTTTCACATTTCAAACGGGTTTTCAACTAAAAGGGTTCTTTCTAGCCACCCCTCTCCCTGATAAATAAACACAAACCACAGTGACTGTCAAGTGTTTACAGAACATATTCCACGTGTTCAGCCTTCTGGGCTTCTGTTTTATGTGCAAACAAAGAAAAGGGGGGCATGATCAAGGCGGGGAGCAGGAAAATCAAAGGGCCTCACCAACATGACTACAAATGTGACAGAAACTTAGAGGGGACGGGGCAGAGAGGGAAGACTTATGTGACTTGAGCCAGGACTCAGAACAGAAGAAATAGGAAAATTCAGAGTAGAAATGAAACTATACTCTGATCAAGAATATTATATCAATGTAAGCTAAAGAATGCAATGATAAATAGCAAAGTTAAAAATAAGTGTCTACTGTATGTGGACAGAGCCTGCAGAGAAAAGTACCAAAGTACTAGACCAAATTGTTTATACTAAAAAGTAAGCTGCAATACTTTAAAGTGCTATGGCTGTAGGCTGCCAGCTAAAGTTTAGAAATGTTCTCATCACTTTGAACTTTCATTGGACTTCCACTTTTAGATATATTTGATATCTCTGGAGAGAATAATGTTACCAATAAATAATGATCTTTATTTGCCATTTTGGAAACCAACCACAGAAGAGGTAAAATGCCCGTCCAGGCTCCACAGTGCTTTATGTAATGAGAGGAAAACAGGAATGGTTAAAAATATGAAGAACATTACCACGCCCAGCCTCTCCTGATTCCATAATCTGAACACCAATTTCACATTTCTGTAATCTAACCCACAGAAAATAAACTAAAAGAACACTATGTAACCAAGAATGAGATTTACTATAAAAGAAGCTGAAAACAGAGATCGATTTAGAATGAGCATATAGTCAACAAGCAGGAGGGCTGCCAAGTAGGTGGGAGTAGGAGGAAACGCAGCGTCTCAGTTTCTGAGCACAATGCTGTGAGAAAGAGTAACTGCATCAACTCAACCCAAACCCAGAATTTCTATTCATTGAAAAAATATATTTAAATAGCAGCAATTTCCTTTATAAATAAACACAGGCAGCCAAGAGAGCGTCTACCAAGAAGGTTTAATCCAGAAAGTAATAAAAAGCAGAAGGGAAGTTATTTCAACACTTATAATTTCACATATTAACTTCTGAATATAAATGTTACAGCTAAGTTAGTAACAATTACTTTTAAATTTCTATAATAAAAACTACAATAGCCGGGCATGGTGGCGCACGCTTGTAATCCCTGCGCTTGGGAGGCGGAGACAGGAGGATTGCGCAGGTTCGAAGCCAGCCGCGCGCGCTGGCTTAGGAGACCCTGTTTCCAAATAAAAATGTAAAAATAGGTCTGGGAGTGTAGCCCGGAGGTAAAAGGGCTTCCAGGAACCCCAGTACCACCAAAAAAAAAAAAAAAAACTACAATAAAACTATTTCATAGTCTACTCTTATCTTTTAAAGTATAATAAGATAAGTCTTCAATTGAATAATTTATTATTATATATTATGAAAAAGAAAAGAAAAGTATTTCTCTTAATTGCTTAGAATTGTGATCTTCAAAAAAAAAAAAAACTATGAGAAAAAAGAAGCTCCCTTCACAAGTACAGGTGCATAACATACAATGTGACAGCCAGACGTGGTGGCGAACGCTTGTAATCCTAGTACTTGGGAAGCTGAGACAAGAGGATCACAGGTTCGAGGACAGCCTCTGCAAGTAATGAGACTCTCAGCAACCTAGTGAGACCCTGTTTCCAAATAAGAAATAAAACTGGTCTGGGAGTGTAGCTCAGGAGTAGAGTAACTCTGGGTTCAATTCCCAGTACCAAATACACACACACACACACACAAAAAAAAAAAAAAAAAACTATACATGAATATAAGCATCATAATGCACCCTATATAAAAACTTAATTTTTACTCAATAATTTTAGTTATTATTGGGCTTTTAATTTGTAAGTTGTATGTAGACCAGGAACTATAAATAAACAATGTATATCTGCTGAGAAGCCATACCTCTGCACTACCCTTGAACGTCTTGTACATAACATATGTAAAATAAGTATTTCAATTAAACGTTCTCAATAAAGTCTTTCTTCCCACTACTCTCCCATTCTCACAGTTTACCTTCAAACCACAATGACTTTCACATACTTAAAGATCCTGGCTCCTGAGAAGCATGGGGATTATAAGCCCAAGTGGGCCACACACCCACTGGTGTGGATCTGTCTTTATGCACTTGAACTTAGGGGACCAAAGAGAACAGCTCTAGGGTAGATACATAACTATGTAAGCATTATTCCTCCAGAAGAAAAAGACCTAATGTTGCCACGCTGGCAAGATGTTTTTCCCGTCCTAAATCCTTCTAAGTAAATCTAATGTAAAATGTCTGATGAGTATTTTAGGTTGAACTTAAAAAGACCACATGGTGAACACTGTAAAAGCCAATTTCAAATTTTTAAATTATTCTTAAGATACAAAATAGCTACAATTCCTGTTAAGTATATAGCAATTAAAATTATGTGAAGGTCCTTTCTCACAAAATATAAAGAAGCAACTTTTTAAAAAAATATTCAATGCTGCTGGGTATGGTGGCACATACTTGTAATCCCAGTACTTGACAGGCTGAGACAGGAGGATCACAAGTTCAAGGCCAGCCTCAGCTACTTAGTGAGGCCCTCAGCAATTTAGTGAGACCCTGTTTCAAAATAAAGAATAAAAAATAGGGATGGGGGTATACTGGTTCAAAAAAAAAGGCTTTTTATCAAAGTTTTCAAAATATTGCTTCCATTTTTCCAATATGCAGGCTTTAAATTAACCTTTATTGCAAATATGAATATTCCACACTGAGCCTCAACCACAGTATTGCATAGCCAACCCTTTATTTGGGGGCATAACTCATTTTGATCAGGTATTATAGGTGACATTGAAGAATTCTGGATATAGTTTTGAAATAGGGAATACAATATTCTATATAAGTAGAACTGAATAGATCTCAGAATCTATGAAGCCATAGATGTTCAATTCCTAAATGTCATTTGAGATGGTAAAGAGTCTGTTAGGATCTTGACTTTTATACTAATGACCTTGAAAATTATTACTCAGTGAAAAGTGATGACTCATTTCTCTGATAAATTTTATAAATTAAAGATATGGATTTTTTTTTCACTTTAAATGCAAAATAGGAAGCCACGCATGGTGGCGCATGCCTGTGATCCCAGCATTCAGGAGGCTAAGACCAGAGCATCACGGTTCACTGACAGCCTCAGCTACTTAGTGAGGCCCTCTGCAACTCAGTGAAACCCAGTTTCAAAATAAAGAATAAAAAAATAGGGCAGGGGATGTAGCTCGGAGGTCAAATGCCCCTTGATTCCATCCTCAGACCGGCCAAAAAAAAAAAAAAAATTAAATGCAAAATAGGCCTATTTACAATCCTGACTATGCGAACACATGATCCTCAGCAATTCTGAATCATGGTGACATAATAAGGCCTGAAATAAATGCCAATCTTAGGAAGCAAGTATAACATTCTCACATTCTATCAACAAATTATCTCAGTAACATGGTGGCAAACTCCAATAACCCCAGTACTTGGGCAGCTGAGAAAGGAGGACCACAGGTCGGAGGGCAATCTCAGCAACACGGAGAGATTCTTAGCAAATCAATGAGATCCTGTCTCAAAATAAAAAATAAAACAGGGGTGGAGGCATAGCTCAGAGGTAGAATGCCCATTCAATCTTTAGTGCCACAAAAAATTAAAATTAAAAATTAAAAAATAGGATCTCAAAAAGAGACCCATCAAATTCTAGAAGAAAAAGAAATAATCTATTAGGCGACCATGTCTTTGTCTTACTAGAAATACTAACTGAAAATGATTAATGGTGCTAACTAAAGCCTATGTCCTTTTCTAAGAAAAGTTGTATTTTAAATTGTTTATATTACTAACATCCACACTACAATGTCACCCATCATTTTTTATTAAAATCAGTTGCCTTACTTTATAAAACTTCTAGGGAATTCCTTGAGTGAGGTCCTTTAATAAAACTGTGTCAAGTTAAGTCACTTACTGCAAACAGCCCACTCTTACTGCCACAGGAACATGGGGAAGCTGAGTGGCCCACTTCAGTGTCACATCCTGATAAATATGCAACATGTGGTTATGGTTTCCAATCAAAGTGTTTATGGTTCCTTCAGAAACTGCAGGTTGAAGATACAAAAAGAAGATACCAAGAAACCAGTCATTTGAAAAAGTATATTTCTTAGGAGATTATGATACCAACTAACTCTAATATCTTTATTTTAATGCATAAAGATTTTAAATAATAAAATATGATTTTTCAGCCAGATGTGGTGGCGGCGCACGCTTGTAATCCTCGCGCTTGGGAGGCTGAGACAGGAGGATCACACAGGTTCGAAGCCAGCCTCAGCTAGTGAGGCTCTCAGCAACTTAGTGAGACCCTGTTTCCAAATAAAATATAAAAAAAGGTCTGGGAGTATAGCCCAGAGGTAGAAATCCTCTGGGTTCCACCCCCAGTACCACCAAAAAAAAAATAAAATCATATATATATATATGATTTTTCAACCCAAACTGGCAAGATCAAAAAGAAACATATCATTTTACAGACTTGGAGACTAGAGATAATGGCCAACATGTTTGCATTTCATCTAAAAAGCAAAGTATGAATCTCATTAACATGTAATACACTTAGACTAATCACTTACTGCATTCGCTGTGCATAAGTCATTCCATTAGACATTACTCTGCTGTTTATAGAAGACTCTGGTATTCTCTTGGAAACGTCCTGAACAGTGACATTATGGAAAGCATTGATGTATGCTAGAGGTCAATTCTACAAAGTAAAATGGCTGGCTTGTAAGACCAAATGTGTGTGCTTTATATCAAACTTCCATTCAGACTTTGAAAGTTAAAATTTTCCATTACATGTTTGGTATAAAACTATTTTCCTGGATGTTAAAAATATGTGTGTGAGTGTGGATTTTTCTGATATATACAACATAACTTTGACATATGGAAAAGATAAAAGAAACTCTTGCTATTCACCTGAGCAGTATGGGAGAAAACAACTTGGGCTACAGTCAAGCTTCTTCATGAAGCGAATCTGCCCATTGTCCTTGAGGCAAAAAAAGTTTCTCTCACCAAGCACAAAGACAGAAGATGCTGACTGACTGAAGGAGACAATACATACATCAAGTGCTTGCTCCCCAATATTTAGAGTCCAGTCCACCTGCAAGTAAAAACCCAAGATCAAGTTATTGCTAAAAACAGAACATTTCAATCACTGCCTAATCAATACAAATTAAGAAACTGCTTTATATCAAAGCTCCATCCCCAGCCCCCTTTTTTTTGTGGCACCAGGGACTGAACCCAGGAGGCGTTTGATTGAATAGGAAGATCATGGATCGCAGACAACCTCAGCTACTTAGTGAGGTCCTTTGCAACTCAGTGAGACTGTTTCAAAATAAAAAATAGGGAGTACTGCTTGGAGGCAGAATGCCCCTGGGTTCTATCCCCAGTACTGCAAAAAAAAAAAAAAAAAAAAAAAAGATACGGACAGATTTCTGGCCATCAAAACATGACTAGATGTTGATCTACCTACTTTATATTAAAAAATGTAAAATAAAATCCAAATGGGTCTGATCAGAAAGGCAGATATTGCCAGTGTGCATATAAGAGCAATCTGTAGGAGGGAGATAGCATAGTGAACACAGATAGATGAATCACACCATTTTAAGCTGAACTAGATTAGAATTCAACACTAAGAAAATTTTCAACTACCATTTGATTCAAGTATAGTTTACCTATAGGAAAATTCCACTGTCAGTGGAATGGAAGTCCCAGTCCCATGGAAGTTACAAGTCTCATCTAGCGCCCTAGCATTAGATGTCAGTGGTTACAACTCAGGCTGATGTGTCTGACTTAGAAGGATAAAGATTCATTCACAGTGGACAGGCAAATCACAGTCACTAAATACTTTCAGTTCACCAGGTCCTGTCACTGTCTGTGACCTCCCTTTAAAGAAATACATTTCGTTCTGGATGAGTCTCCTAAAAACTACAGAAGTTCACTAATGACAGTAATAAACATATATATACATACATATGTGTGTATATACATATACACATAGGCACACACATATATGTTATATATAATATATAATACATATTATATAGCAATATATAAAACATATATTATATATTAATGTATATGCTATATAATATATGATATTTATATATGATATGTACAATTATAATATGTAATATTATATTTAATATATAATACATATTATATGTGATAACATATTAAAATATATTATATATGTTCTATAATATATAATACATATAAAATATATATTCTTCTACTTCCAGCTTAAATTGGAAGAATTAACCATTTTAACTAAACCAACCACAAAAGGATTATAAGAAACCACAGTTCACAAAGCACTGTACATCAAACAGGAAAGGGCAGTGATCTCTTAAAGACAGAAAAGGAAATACAGTGAGCGCTATGATAATTCCAGCCTTGGAGGAGTTTTCAGGCCAGCATACAAGAAAGGAGAACACAGAGCCCAGCAGACTCCCTGAACTATGGATGTGGATATGCAGAGCCAGAGAAACCAAGCAGGTCACAATACAGAATCCCAAGGAGGAAAACACTGCAAGGAGTGGGAACCCTGGAGGTGTGTAGAAAGCCCGCCTCGAGGATTCAGCTGAGAACCTGTCCATGTATTCAAACAAGGAAACTACCAACGGCCAAGGAGAGAATCGCCAGAAAGAACCGGAGGTAACAGTGTCTAGCATTCACCCAGGGAATTAAAAACTGCCTACGCCTACTAGCCAGACTGGCAATCTCATAATTCTGAGGAAGCTCAGTTGAGTACTCAGAAGGATCTTGACTCAGGAGTGGGAAATATGTAGACCTAGAATAAACCCTGTTCCAGTCACATCTATTACATCTTATAAACAACACTCAAAAAGAACATACTATTTTCAAGTAACTTAACTGTGTCCCAGGGCTAACCTCAAGAACATTTATAATAGTACAAAAATACCTACTACCCAACAAGGAAAATTGACTCTATCTAGCCTAGCCACGTGTGGTGGCGCATACCTGTAATCCCAGCGCTTGGAAGACTAAAGGAGGATTGTAGGTTCAAGGACAACCCCAGCAACCTAGTGAGAGCCTCTTTCTAAATAAAAAATAAAATAGGGCTGAGGTATAGCCCCAAGGTTAAATGTCCCTGTATTCAACTCCTAGTATCCAAACAGTAACTATATCTGGCATCTAATAAATTTTTTATTACCAAGTGTGGAAAAAAAAACAAAATGTGATCTAAAATGAAACGATAGAGAGCTGGACATGTTGGCACACAACTGTAATCCCAGTACTCGGGAGGTTGAGACAGGAAGATTGCAAGACCAGCCTCAGCTACTCAGTGAGGTTCTCCACAACTTATGAGGCCCTTTTTCAAAAAAAATAAAATAAAATAAAGCCAGGGGTATAGCTCAGAGGTAGAAAGTCCCTGGGCTCAATCCCTAGCACCAAAAAACAAAAATACATAGATCAACCAAACTGACCCAAAACTGACACAGATGTTAGAATTAAGAGATTTAAATAAGATTACACTCCAAGAAAATGCGTAGATATATGAATGATATGAAAAAAACACTTGAATTTAGAGATGAAAACTATACCAAATAGAAACCAAGTTAGACACTTTAGGATAGATGATCAGTGATTTGAAGACAACAATAGAAATGTTTTCAAATGAAACAGCAAGAAAAAAGAATTTCCTTAAATAGGATGTAGCTCAGAGGTCCTCAGTTCAATCCTTAGCACTGCTAAATAAATGAATGAAATGAAAATCTGTGAGCTCTGGGACAATTTGACCTAACTATAGGTATAATTAATGTTCCCAATGAAAAGAAAAGAGAGCATAGAAAAATCTTTGAAGAATTAATAGCCAAAAGTTTTTTTTTTATGAAAACCACAAATTCACAGATGGAAGTTCAACAACTCAGAAGGAGGGAACAAGGAAGGAAGGAAGGAAGGAAGGAAGGAAGGAAGGAAGGAAGGAAGGAAGGAAGGAAGGGGCAAATAGCTCAAAATAAATGATAAAAGACATTATGAATGAAGGGATATAATGTACATAAATTTGCCCACTAAAGAGATACTTTTAATATTTTAATTGTGTTAGTTTGTAATCACTTCAGTTAAAAGTGAGCCCATTTAGACGTCTATAGTTCCAGTGGCACAACTCTGATATGTCATGACTACAACTGGTCATGCATCTCCATTGCTCCATAACAGCCAACTGCATCCTGAGGTCACTGGTATAATTAGACATAAAAAGAGAAATGGCTAAAAATTTATTTTCTTCCCAAGAATTCTTCAACATCTGTAACTAACTGTGGCATTACTAGTATTTCCACATATATTTATTTTTAAAAGGCCTTACAACTAGTCTTTTCCCAGAACCGAGCTTTTGCTGTTCAGCCTCCTGTCTTTTATCCGCATCAGTTGCAAAAGCAAGTACATGGTACCTGTATGAAAAAGATAAAAAAGTGACTCAATAAATTTAAAAGTTCAAATTATTTTAAACATTAAAGGTATATAATCTCTAAAATTTATGAACTACTTTTCTTTAGTTTTAAAAAACTGCAAAATTTGATAATTCTGCAAAATTTGATAATTAATTCGTATATATAGGATTATGTAAAATTCACAATAAAAAATTATAACCACATGTACCAATTATTCAGTATTAGGAAAACAGCTCTATCAACTCTCACTTTCATGTTCAATATCATTAGCAGTCAGAGAGATGCAAATCAAAATTACCCTGAGATTTCACCTAATCCCAATTAGAATAGCAATCATTAAACCACAACAAAACAAAATGCTGGCAAGGATGTGGAGAAGTAGGAACTCTCACACATTGTTAGTGGAACTGCAAACTAGTACAACCACTCTGGAAAAGAGTGTGGAGGATCCTCAGAAAAATGGGAATAAATCTACTATATGATCCAGCAATACCATTCCTGGGTGTCTACCTAAAAGACTAGAAACCAAACTACCAAAGTAATGCATGCATATGTATCTATCTTTATAGCTGCACAATTCACACTTGCCAAACTATGGAACCAGCTGGGATGTCCATCAACAGATGAACAGACTGCAAAACTACGGCATATGTACACACTCAAATTTTACTCAGCCCCAAAGAAGAATAAAACTATGTCATTTGCAGGGAAATGGATGGACCTGAAGAGCATGCGAAATGAGATGAGTAAGTCACCCAAGTGAAGGGTTGGATGTGCTCCCTCATAGGCAGAAGCTAGGAAGAGAATGGGACATAGGAGGGACTCCAGACGAGCCTGGAGAAACCTTAGATGAGGAAGGCAGCGGCCTAAATAAGGGAGACGGGGCGCCCTGATGCTCATGATGTACGTTCGCAAACTTAACAAAGTTAATCTCTATGCTGGGCATAGACAGAGGAGGGGCGGGGTGGGAACTGGGGGAGGGTAAATGAATACTGTGTGCCTTTATGCCTCCAACATGCTGCACTTCAGCAAAATGCATGATTACAATGCACCAATAAGGTAAAAATGATAAAATAAAGGAAAAAAATAGGGCTGGGGCTGTAGCTTAGAGGAAGAATGCCCCTGGATTCAATTCCCATTACCATAAAAAAAAAATATGGATAATATCAGATCACAGTTTGAGGAAAAACAAAAGATGGGTAATAAAACATTATTGTTGGAACTTGTGAGGTTCAAAAACTATTATTTCATCATATTCATATCCCTTTCGTGAGTTTCTCTATAAAAGAATTACTCATACCAATTGTAGTAGGCACAATATTTTCCCCCAAAGATATCTAATCCCAGAAACTTATGAACATATTAGGTTACACAGTAGGAGACTTGGGTGCAGATGAAATTAAGATTGGTTCTCGGTTAACATTACAATAGAGACTATTCTGAATTGTGCAGGTGGGCCCAAGGTGATATAGTAGGTTCTTTTTTTGTGAACTCTAAAGTTTTTAATGAGGCGAATATATAATGATATATACATATTTTACATATTTATATGCACATACATACACATATCTATACATGCATGTCTTTGTATGTGAATATAAAGTATAAATATATACATATCTTTGCATATTTGTAATTGCAATTGGTTCTTAAAAATATAAGAAGGAGCGGGACATGGTAGCACACGCTTATAATCCCAGCATTCGGGAGGCTGCTGGGATTACAGGAGGATCTCGGTTCGCAGACAGCCTCAGCTACTTAGTGAGCCCTTGGCAACTCACTAAGACTCTGTTTCAAAATAAAGAATAAAAAGTAGGTCTGGGTGTAGCTCAGAGGTAGAGTACCCCTGGGTTCCATCCCCAGCATTGCAAAAAAAAAAAAAAAGTATAACAAAAAAAAAAAAAAACAGAAATAGATGGTAGTTTGAGAACATTACCTAATGGTTTTAGCTTTAAAGATGGAGGAGGTGGCCATAATTGAGGAAAGCACACTCTAGAGGTTACCGAAGTTGAGTAAGCAGACTGTCTCATAGACATTCTAGAAAGCAATGTGGCCCTGCCGACACCTGGATCCTAGTGTAGTAAGCATCAGTGAACCCAACTGGCTCTCATACATTTTGCAGGGTTCCTGAGTAGGGTTTGCATAATAATGAGTACACCCTCTCTGTTCCACTGACCATCTATTATTGTATTACTCTTTTGTTTTTTATACTATTTTCCTCACTGCCCCAGAAACTACAAATTAATCTTCATTTAATGTTGAGCAACTATTTCTTAGAAATCTTGGTTCTTTGCTATACCTATATATAATTTGGGGGCTGGTGTGGGAGAATTTCATTTCTATCTCAAGTAACTATTAAAATGTTTGTCATATGTCCAACACTTTCAATTAGAAGAATTTTGGTGTTGAGCAATATAGCACACAATACCTCCTACTTTATTATGTTAAATAAAACTAAATTTTAGTTTTAATTTTCTTGCAATACTAGGAATTGAAACATACAGCCCTATATTTTATTTTTTATTTTGAAACACTAAGTTGCTGAGGGCCTATGTAGCTGAGGCTGTTCGTGAAACTGTGATCCTTCTGTCTCATCCTCCCAAGTACTAGGATTACAAGAATATATCACCATTCCCAGCTAAATTTTAATTATTTTTTTAAGAAGGAGGGTCTGGGGGTGCAGTCCAGAGGTGGAATGCCCCTGGGTCCAATTTCCAGTACTATAAATTAATTAATTAATTAAGTTTAAAAGTACCCAATACAATATCTGGTATAAACATGCCGAGTATTCCGTATAGAAGATGCTTAGGACCAAAAGTTATTTCATATTTCAGGGGTTTTTGAATTTTGAAATATTTGCATAAATTTTACCAATCCCTAATCTTAAACTCCAAAACTCAAAATACTCCTGGACACCAAAGTCTGCCCCCCCCTTTATTTTTTACTACTGAGGATTGAAACCAGAAGCATTCTAACTCCAAGCCACACCTCAGTCCTATTTTATTCTATATTTTGAAACAGGGTCTCACTAAGTTTTAGAGGGCCTCCTACGTTGCTGAGGATGGCAAAATCCTGCAATTCTGTCTTAGCCTCCCAAGTACTGGGATTAAAAGTGAGCACCACCAAGCAAGGCCCAAAGCATTTTAGATTTTGGATTTTCAGATTACAAATGCTAAATCTGTATTGATGCACAACTAATGATTAATGGGTTGACAGAGACAGATGCAGAACTGCATGTGGAGACCACTCATCCGATACGTAACAAATTCTCAATAATGAACATATGACCTTCTACAAGTAGTAATAGAGTCTACTTCGATAGTTATAGTCAGCTCAAGCCATTCTTAAAAACAACTTATAAATATCAATCTAGAAAAAAATTTTTTTGCAGTACTGGGAATGGCACCCAGGGGGATTCTACCTCCAAGCTATACCCCCAGCCCTATTTTGTAGTCTTTATTTTGAAATAGGGTCTCACTGAGTTGCAAAAGCCCTCACTAAGTAGTAGCTGAGGCTGTCGAGGCACCACAATCCTCTGGTCTCAGCCTCCAAATGCTGGGATTACAAGTGTGCGCCGCCATGCCCAGCTTCAATCTAGAAATTATTAACCTAGCCAATTTAATTTTCTATTGATTAGAAACTAGTTAATTAAGCTGGGTGTGGTGGCTCATCTTGTAATCCCAGCATGCGGGAGGCTGAGACCAGAGGATTGCGGTTCGTGGACAGCCTCGGCTACTTAGTGAGGCCCTCCACAATTTAGTGAGACCATGTTTCAAAATAAAGACTAAAAAATAGGGCAGGGAGTGTAGCTCAGAGGTCGAATGCCCAGGTTTCAGGGTTTCATCCTCAGATCTGCAAAAAAAGAAAAAAGAAAAAAAGAAACTAGTTTAAAAATTAATTATGTGTAGAATAATAATTCTATTCTAAGTGAATAAATTTAGGTTAAATTAATTATGTGTAGAATAATAATTCTATTCTAAGTGAATAAATGTAGGTTAACAGATTTCTTTCCCTCCTATTGAATTAAAACTCCTTAGCTAAGCATTGGATTACATACCTGTAATCTCAGCACTTGGGAAGCTAAAATAGGAGGATCACAGGCTTGCAGCCAGCCTCAGCAACTAAATGAGGCCCTCCAAATATTAATGAGATCCTGTTTCAAAATAAAAAATAAAATAGCTACCGGGCACAGTGGTGTACAATTG
Organism: Muscardinus avellanarius; assembly: GCF_963383645.1. NCBI lineage: Eukaryota > Metazoa > Chordata > Mammalia > Rodentia > Gliridae > Muscardinus > Muscardinus avellanarius. The sequence continues at coordinate 3,104,491 of NC_137795.1, forward strand.
TAATTTCAGCACTTGGGACACTAAGACAGAAGGATCCGGGTTCATAGACAGCCTTATGTACTTAGTGAAGCCCTCCCCAACTTAGTGAGATCCTGTTTCAAAATAAAGAATGAGGGGCCAAGATGCCAGCGGCAGTCCCAGTGGTGACCGCGGCCGTGGCAATGATAGCTGGCAGCAGGCAAATAGGACATGTATTCTTCTGACAAACCCTGGACATCGGATTTTGGTTTAATATCTGATTGGGACAACATATAGAGACTTTCTTTTTTTTTTTTTTTTTTTTTTTTGGTGGTACTGAGGATGGAACCCAGGGGCCCTCTACCTCCGGGCTACACTCCCAGACCTATTTTATATTTTAATTGGAGACAGTCTCACTAAGTTGCTGAGAGCCTCACTAAGTAGCTGAGGCTGGCTTCAAACCTGCGTGATCCTCCTGTCTCAGCCTCCCAAGCACGGCAATTACAAGCGTGCGCCACCACACCCGGCTAAACATATAGAGACATTTATAGCTATAACTTCCTACATAAAATATAAGAGAGAAGGGACGGACCAAGATGGCAGAGACAAAAGCGGTGGCCAGTATTCAAGAGAGGTAGATAAATCCAATCCAACCCACCTTGAACTGTTGAAGAAATTTCACCAAAAAAAGACTGCTCCTGCCCCACATGCTCAGTAGTTCCGGACAACATACTATGTAAGAAAAATGCTCGGGAGGAGGGCCAAGATGGCGGCAGCAGCAGAGGCCAGCATGGGGAGAGACAGGTAGATTCATTTTAACCCACCCTGAACTTTTGAGGAAATCTCCCCAAAAGTAGACTGCTCCTGCCCCACATCCTCAGGAACTCTGGACAACATACTATGTAAGAAAAATGCTCAGGAGGAGGGCCAAGATGGTGGCAGCAGCAGAGGCCAGTATAGCAGAGAGGCAGGTAGATTCATTTTACTCAACCCTGAACTTTTGAGGAAATCTCCTCAAAAGTAGACTGCACCTGCCCCACATGCTCAGAACTCTGGACAACATACTGTGTAAGTAAAATATTCGGGGTGCTTCAGATAGAGCCACACATAGTCGGGTCGGCCGGCGCCACACATCCCGGGAGCCAAGTGCGCTCCTGGCCGCCGCACTTCTCTGCGCAGTGCTGGGGCTGGGTGAGCTAGGAGCAGCAGAACCTGCTTTCCAAGGTGAAGCTGTGGGCCTCCACTCTTGGTGGGAAGATAAAACATATTGCTACTAAATATTTGGACCCCCAACTCCTGCAAAAGACACATACTGTTTTATTTTATTTAAAAATACTGAAGAGGGAGGAAGATGGCGGTAGCTGCGGCTGTAGCAGTGATCACAGCCGCAGCAGTGATGGTTAGCAGCAGCTGAATAGGACATGCATTCCTCTGAGAAACCCTGGACAACAGATTTTGATTTAATAGCTGATTGGGACAACACACAGAAACATATCCAGTCATGACTTCCTATCTAAAATAGAGGAGAGAGAGTGTAAAATGGTGGAATTACAGGCCAGACGGCAACATGGTGCCTGCCACTGAAAGAAAAGTGACTTTTGGAGGGATATCCCAGAAGACATCAGAAAGCAGACTGCTCCTGCCACACATGCACAGGAATACTTAACAACAACATACTGTAAGAGAGACCAAGAAGACGGCAGCCAGTATTCAGGAGAAGCAGACAGATCCAACCAAATCCACCTTGAATTTTTGAAGAAATCTCCCCAAAAGTAGACTGTTCCTGCCCCACATGTGCAGGAACTCTGGTCAACATACTGTGTAAGAAAAAGTTTCGTGGAGATGGACCAAGATGGCATCAGCGGCAGCGGCAGCGGCCAGTGTTTGGGAGAGGCAGACAGAGTCAATCTAATTCACCTTGAATTTTTTAACAAATCTCCCCAAAAGTAGACTGCTCCTACCCCACATGTGCAAGAATTCTGGACAACATACTATGTAAGAAAAATATCTGGGGCAAGTCAGAGGGAGCCCCGCCCGGATTTCATGGCTGGCTAGCTGCGCCAGGCTTCCCGGGAGACCTCAGCTCATGGCCGCCGCGTTCCTCTACACTGCACTGGGGGCCAGGGTGTGCTTGGAGCAGTGGATTTCACTCTCCATAGTGAGGTTGCAAGCCTTCACTTTCAGTGGGGAGATAAAATCCATCGCTGCTAGGGAATAGGGCTCTCAGTTTCTGCAAATGACACAAGCTGTTTTCTCTTACTAATATATTATATATGTGTGTGTGTGTATATATATATATATATATATATGTGTGTGTGTGTGTGTGTGTGTATGCACATATATACATACATACACACACACACATACACACACACACACCTATATATATATGGAGGGAAAACTGGGAACCTCTATAAACGTCCTGCCCACAGTGACAGAGCCTGTAGCCTGCCACGCGGCAAGGCCGAGCCTGGAGCCAGTGAGGCTGGGCCCAGAGCCTGCCGCCGGGCGAGGCTGGGTCTGGAGCCAGCAAGGCCAGTCCCAGAGCCTGCATCTCAGCAGGCCTGGAACTGGGGCCTGTTCTTCAGCAAAGGGCCAGCGCGTTTCTTCAGCTGTGTGGCCAGGAAGCACTAGAAGCTGCCGCTGTCTCACCTAATCTCTCAGCAGATTTCCAGACCCAAGTGACCTCTATTAAAAAAACATTGGTTGTTTGTGGATCATCCTGTCAAAGTTACTCACCTTCTGGCTTTCAGGTTTTCCGTAAGTGGGAATAATTGTGGAGAAATAGAAGCTCTAATACATTGTTGGTGGGATTGCAAGTTGGTGCAACCACTTTGGAGAACAGTATAGAAGATCCTCAGAAGAAGGAAAACGAACTTACCATATGATCCAGCAAGACCACCTCTGGGTGTCTACCAGAAAGAATGAAAACCAAAACACCAAACTAATGCATGAACAACCATGGTCATAGCTGCACAGTTCACCATTGCCAAACTGGAACCAGCCAAGATGTCCTTCAATGGATGAGTGGATTTCAAAACTATGGGATATGTACACAGTGGAATTTTGCCCAGCCATAAGGGAGAACAAATGTCACAAGAAATGTCACAAGAAATAAGAGATCAAATGCTTTTCTTAATGTGCAAAATATTAGGGAGAAATGGGTAACAGGAGAACCCTAGATGAAGAAGGGACCCTCTAGAGGAGCAGTGAAGGTGACATATCTGAGGGGATAAGAGGGAGGAGAAGGGAAACTCTTTAAAGCACATGATGTACTTATATATACCAAAGTCAACCAGGAAGCCAGGCATGGGAAGGAGGGAGGGGGAAGGAAGGGATTAGAAATTGGGTAGGGGCTGATTGGGTGATGTGTGCATGTATATCTCCACAAGTTTTTTATCCCATTGAGATGTATGACTACAATGAACCAATAAAAGTAAAAAATCTTAAATAAAGAATAAAAAATAATCGTACTAGGGGTACAGCTAAGAGAAAGAATGACTCTGGATTCAATGCCTAGCACCACAAAAAAAAATTTTTACGTAAAAAAAAAAAGGGCTAGGCCAGGCGTGGTGGTGCACGCTTGTAATCCCCGCACTTGGGAGGTGGAGACAGGAGGATCACACAAGTTCGAAGCCACCCTGCTTAAGAGACCCTGTTTCCAAATAAAAATATAAAATAGGTCTGGGAGTGTAGCCCGGAGGTAGAAGGGTTTCCAGGAACCACAGTACCACCAAAAGAAATAATAATAATAAATAGGGCTGGAGTTTACTTCAGAAGTAGAATGACCGTTGGTTCGATCTCCAGGACCACAAAAAAAAAATATATATATATATAGCTAAGAGGAAATTTTTTAAATTTGTATATTCAAGCCAAGCAAGGTGGCACATACCCGTAATCTCAGATATTGGGAGGCTGAAACAGGAGGTTTGCAGGTTTGAAGCCGGAATGCAGTAACAACAAGATCCTGCTTCAAAATGAAAAGGACTGGGCATCTAGCTCCGTAGTGAGGTGTCCCTGGGTCCAATCCTCAGTAATACACACAAAAGGAAAATAAATAAAAATAGATATATTCAGACACTTCGTACTGTCTGAAAGAAAGGGGTCTGAGAGTATAAGTCCCAGAGTTTTGAATGAAAAAGACAATGTGGAATATCTGAAGCATGAAATGTACAGTGGTACTCGAATATTACACACTGCTATAGCAAAAATGTTTGTCCCAAGAAAACACATGGTAAGAGGTTAAACCCAATGGAGCAGTAATGGGAGATGAAGCCTAATGAAAGGTATGCAGGTCATGGGGGCTCCACTCATGAGTGAAGCCGTGGCCATCGTAAAGGGCTGGAGGCTGTGAGACACCTCCCTAGCCCTATTTTGTGCTTGCTCTCCTGTCCTTCTACCAAGAGCGATGCAGCCACATGGGTTTCCCAGATGCAGAACTGTGAGAAATAAATTTCTGTTCTTTATAAACTACTTGGTCACAGCCGGGCGTGGTGCCGCACGCTTGTAATCCCAGGACTCGGGAGGCTGAGACTGGGGAATGCAGGTTCAAAAGGCTAGCCTTAGAAGCCGGGCTTGGTGGCTTACAGAGCAGGATCGCAGTTCGCAGAGAGCCTCAGCTACTTAGTGAGGCCCTCTGCAACTCAGTGAGACCATTTCAAACTAAAGAATAAAAAATAGGGTTGGGAATGTAGCTTGGAGGTAGATTGCATCTGGGTTCCATCCCCAGTACCACACACACACACACACAAAAAAAAAAAACCTAGCCTCAGCAACTTAGCAAGGCTCTCAGCAACCTAGTGAGATCATGTTTCAAATTAAGATATAAAATTGGGCTAGGGGTGTAGCTTGGAGGTAGAATGCCTCTGGGTTCAATCCCTAGTACCAAAAAAAAAAATAATAATAGAATGAGAATGTATCATGTTGGCAAAGAGAAAAAAAGGCATGCTGATGAAGCAAGGAACACATGTTAAGGCATGTGTAGGTAAGAGAGACATGAAAGGCCATGTAGGAGTTTAGGAGAGGTGGCAGGGAGGAGTGAGTCACAGAAAGACAAAAGGGAACGATCTCAACCTTATAAAGCATTCTGAAGAATTCCACACGCAGCTGCCGCAAATATGAACGTACCACTGACACTGACCTTCAAAATCCCAAAGTCTCCAAAAGTGCCAAATAATTAGAAATCACATTCCAAACCTCCAAACAGGAATGTCTTCCTACTCCCAGGTCACAATAACAGAACCAGTATGTATCGGTGACTAGACCATCATCCCAGAGCTGGCTCTACTGTAGAGATCTAACCTCAGGCAATTAATTACAGAGGTGGTTTATTTCCTGCAGACACGAGCCTACCTACGGATGACATGGATGTTAATGAGATTATTGCTAAAATCCACAGCTCCTTGGCTGTTTGAGGCTCCATATATAACTACAAAGAGTTATTATTTCATCTGAGGAGCAAGTGAGCCCTAGAATGACCTCATTAACATCAAAACAGCAGGCACAGGCAGAGCCGAAATTGACTCCTGATTTCCAAATCCAGACTCTTTCACTTCCTAGAGGACAACTCAGAAGAGTATTTTATTACCTAAATATAACCGACAATAAATTTAGATGATGATAAACTTACAATAGCGTCTATTTTATGGTTCTTCCTTAACTCCTCTTAACTGTGACCAATAACGTAGACGAAAATTTATTTCCAAAACCAAAAAATGCCAAGCCGACTTGGAAAGTCTGAAATAAAGAAAACCTTAATTCTTTTTTCTTACCACTCAAGTGTTCAGTAATATAACTAAAGAATAAAATTCCCTTGTTGAGACTGCTGAAAGAATAATCGGGCCTCTTGCAATAAGATTTTATGAAAGTGTCAGACATGTTTCTCAGAACAGAGAGGTGCTAATCACAGATACAGTGAGTCCGGGTGACTGGTAGTGCTTTCTGACCCAGGAGCTACAGATGCTGAACGACGCCACAGAGCACCGATGACAAAGGCAACCACATGATTTAGAGCTCTTCCATATCACATCATAAAAACAGCAGCAAGTCACTAAAATACGGATCGACGGATCGCAGAGCACCAAAGCAAACCCTCTGAAATCATTTATTTTCAAATGAAACATAGCTGTCACCCCAAAAAGTACTGAACAATTTTAGAGCGTTGATATTTAACCTGGAGAACTTTCCTAGAAATGGAAACTCTGGGTACGAGCGTTATTATGGTCATTTCGACAACAGCTCAAACATTCCAGATTATGCTAGGGAGAATCATTTTCACTGACAGATGCCAGTAACAAAACAAAAGCTCTTTATATGTCTTCACTCCCTCATCAGGTTCTTTTCACTACACCTGCTAGAGGAATCAAGAGATCACAACTCCTGCCACTGAGCACCTCTGCACACCATCAGAGAGGAGGAACGAGTGGGCACACTGGCACACTCCTTCAACCCCAGCAGCTCAGGAGGCTAAAGCAAGCCTTGAAAACTGAGGGAGACCAGTGTTTTAACATAAAATAAAACAGGCTGGGAATCTAGCTCCGTGTTAGAGAAACCCAGGCTCAATTTCAGTACTACAAAGAGAAAGGGGTGGGAGAGAAGCAAACAGTGATCATCAATGAAAGCACACAGAATGGACAGGGATCACTGGACACTAGCTCCAGGGCACTGAAAAGGGCAAACGTCACATACAGCCAAGTCAAGGAAAACAGAAGAGGAACACGGTGACATCCAGACACAATGTCTGTGCTCAGAAAAGGAAGGGAAGAGCATTTCAGATATAGGGGACAGCGTGAGCAGAAGAGGAGAGAGAGAGAAACGCTTAACATGCGTGAAGAGCAAGTCAACTGAACACAAACCTATTTTCTAAATAGTCAATTAAATTCAACAAATACAGTATGGGTTGCGAGTACTGGGGATTGAACTCAGAGGAATTCTACCTCTAAGCTTCCTACCCCTTTATTGGGGGGATTTGTTTTGTTTAGTGTGGGGTTTGGGGTTTGTTTGTTGTGTGTGTGGTTGTCTTTTGAGGTTTTGTTTTTTGTTTGGGGGGTTTTGTTTGTTTGTTTTCTTGGTTCCTGTTGCTGTTGTTGGTTTTTGTAGAACTGAGATGGAACCAGGCCTCTGGGTTCTACCTCTGAACTATACCCTGTAACTCTTTTTTAGTTTTAGTTTTGTTTGATTCTGACACAGGGTCTCACTAAGTTGCAGAGGCTGGCTTCAAACCTGCAATCCTCCTCTCTCAGCCTCCCAAGTACTGGGATTGCAGGCATGTGCCACCATGCCTGGCGACAAATAATTTTTTAATATTTAAGTCTGCTGTTTATTTAGCAGTGCAGCAGGAGCTACTACAAGGGTGTCTGGTGGAAGTGTGTAGCAGAGAGAGAGAGAGAGAGGAAATCAAACTCATGGCAGGCATCTTCTTCCAAGAACTTCCAACATTCACTTCTTGTCTAGAAGCCCCACCTATAGGCCTCCTTGGCATCTTGCGCAAAGCTCTGGTTAATCATTTTACTTCAAAACTAAACCCCATTCAAAGCATGTCCTGAAGAAGAGTCACCAGGATCACTTAAGAGCAGTGACACAATGCACTCCCCTCCTTTTATTTTACAAGATACAGGAGTTATAGAACGAATATGACATGATGATACACAACCTTCATTAACTTCTGCTTGTCACAGACATTCACTTATTTTCAGGGCTTTAAACCCTCGGTGCTATGACAATTATTCACAAAAGGCAGACTGCCACTTATGAAGGGAAAACTGCATTAACCTGCCATATAGATAATATTGAAACTTGGACACAAAACCTACAGCTGTCACCATATGAATTTATATTTTCTTCCTGCCTTGGGAAAAACCAATGTGGCAAAAACTAGAAAACACTAAACACCTATATTGATGTGTTGTTTAAAGTTCTAAATGTTGCAATCACAAAGATAACAATAAACTAGCTGCAGATATTGAAACCCTCCAAGTCTATTTCTTTTCTTAGCATAGATTTCTACTTTCTTTTCCCCACTCTGCCAACAAAAAATAATAATGATGGAGATAAAATAATCACTCTCAAACACAATTCATCACAATCAGTAAAAAGTTCTAACAAAAAGTATAAACTATTTTTACAAGTTCATTTCCATACTTTACCTTTACTATGAATTTTTTTGTGTGTGCGTGTGGTACTGAGGATAGAACCCAGGGGCTTTTCTACCTCCAGGCTATACTTCCAGACCTATTTTATACTTTATTTGGAAACAGGGTCTCACTAAGTTGCTGAGAGCCTCACTAAGTAGCTGAGGCTGGCTTCAAACCTGTGCGATCCTCCTGTCTCAGCCTCCCAAGTGCTGGGATTACAAGCGAGCGCCACCACGCCCAGCTTGAATTGTTTTTTTAAATGACCAATACTCATAACAATACTTGTATTTCTTGCTGGTATTTTTCCAATATCTTATACATTCTTTTTTGTTATAAAATCTTTGTATCTGACTTTTTTCACTCAAAATTGTGTTTTATTATCTATTACATCAAGGAACAGTCACAAAAATTACTTAGTATTTTCTGTGGGGTGGCGAATTGATATATATTTAATCCTTAGAACAAACCTCTCAAAATGAGCATTACTACTTCCTTCAGAGCCTGGATTATAACACTGACCATGAAACGGCTATCAAGAACAAGATCAGAACTCCAACCCGGGGCTACCTCTCTCCAAACACCCCCTTCTCAAATGATTGCACTACACTGTCTTTAAAATACTTTAAAACATATAACAAATATGCTCTAACTCAGCACAAGTTCGTATTATCAAAAAAGCCAGTCTATTTTTCATTCTCTATATTCAAGCTCTTTGTGAAAAAGTTAATCAGCCACAAACACATCAATAAAATTATGATTCCAAAGATTCAACCCACAAACTTACTTGTAACTTTCTACTTGTCGGCAAGAAGAGACAGTAATGAAGGAATCTGTGCGGGCACTGTAAGCAAGAGGGCCAGGCAGAAGAGAACCTGGGAGAAATCTCCCAAAAGCATAGCTTTCCTGCTCAAACACCATCAGCATCCCATCCACTGACTGGATACAAATTAAATCTCGACCTGAAGAAGAATTAGATGAAATTAGATAACCTACTTTTTTGTAATAAGAACATAATGTTTTGACCTGTCACTATCTACCATGAAATATGTTAATTTTTCCCAAGTGGCAATACTGTGGCAGTTTAAATTACAAACCAATGAAGCTATCAGGTTATTGACATTAGTATATACACATTTCTCAAGTTTTAGATTATTCAGAAGATGTCTATAATTTTATGTGCATTTACTTGCATTTACTATGTTCAAAATGCCCTTGTTTAAGATAAATCCCTGAGAATAATCATGACTCCATAAGATACCATTTTTCCCAAATTCTGAAATATAACAAAAACTGTTCTTTATGAAACTACTCTTCTTCACTGTGTGTCAGTCTCACACTTTCAAATGACTTAGACATTAGTCAAACACAACAGGTGAGGGGTTAGAAGGTATAGCTCAATGGTAGAGAGCATGTTTAGCATGCAAGAGATCCTGGATTCAATCCCCAGCACCCAAATACACACACACACACACACACACACACACACACACACACACACACACCAGGTCAAATTCACACACTTGCCTTAAACACTAATTTTATACAAATCACAATGCTTAAGCAGTGTTGGGAGTGAAAAATACAAATATGAAAAATACTATTCCCTGATTGCCTTAAACTATAAACTGATTTGGGAGGTGTCTTCTACTATCAATCAGTATAATTATGATACTCACAGTTCTTAAAACATACTATGGTGATGATACAGTATAGTATCCCTAATCTGAAAAAGATCTAGTACCTATAACTTCAGATGTTCTGCTCTTGTGATTAGTATACCTTATAACCTATTACATAGGAGAAAACTATCAGAAAAATTAAGCCACTCCTTAAGGGAATAAATAAAAGGTCAGTCCTCTAATTGACCTCTAAGGTCAACACTTGCCCATACTTCTAAATATAATAAGTCCTGTAATAATTATCCCTTCTTACCTCGGATATCAGCGACAATCTTATGTATAGTATATTTAAAATTTAAACTGTGCCTTTGCTCAAACTCAAATTGAGCTGAGCGTGGTAGCACATACTTGTAATCCCAGTACTTGGGAGGCTAAGACAGGAAGACAGCAGGTTCCCGGCGAGCCTCAGCTACTTACTGAGGCCCTCCAGAACTTAGTGAGACCCTGTTTCAAAATAAAGAATAAAATAAGGCTGGGGGTATAGCTCAGAGGTAGAATGCTTCTAGGTTCCATTCCTAGTACAGCAAAAAGAAAAAATACCTTCCAATTGCATAGAAATACATGATATTCTTACTGTTGTATCTAAGGACAATCATATACTTAAGCAATTTTCAAAAGAAATACATTTTGCCTAAGGAAGTTTCTAAAAGAGAAAACAAGACTTGGGGATATTATGACAACATATTTTAGCATATTTTGACTGATAGAGTACTCTGATCAACCTTAAATATCCTAACATGCTTCAAGTTTAATATTGTCTCAGCAAATAAATGTTCACTCAACATATATCTGTATCACTCTTTTTAGAGATGAGGACTGATCAAATTATGCATTATGCATACATAAATAACCACAATGAAACCCACGATCCTGTATAATTTATATGCACCAATAAAACTTTTTAATTTTTAAAGTACTTTCTCAATACTCGGAATCTTTCATAATGCATGGTAAGTGTTGAGGTTATTGTTTTAAGTTTTATTTTTTATTAAATCCTTATATACTCCACGAATAAAAATTTCCCCCAAAAGGTCTGAGTTTGTATACATTCCACATGTGCATACATGCTGTATATGTATATTCAGAGACACATTCCAAGGGTACCTAATTTAGCTATTTCGCAGTCCCACCTTTCAGATCCCAGCAAAGATGAATAAGTATAAAAATGACTCCAAGTGGCTGAAGTCGATGCTGCAAGGTCTTTGTAATTAAAATCATGCAAACTTTTTACAATAGAATTCCCAGGTCTTACTCAGAGCATCAAATCTTATTTTAATTATGGCTCTAACAACTGTACTTTTTATAAACAAGTTACTGATATTCCTGGAATCTCAGCCTCCTCATTTATAGGATAAGTATATTTGTATAAGCGCTCCAAGGTTATCAACCAATCTTCAGCAAAGGCGCCAAGAATTCATAATGGAGAAAGGATAGTCTCTTCAATAAATGGTGTTGGGAAAATTGGATATCTACATGCATTAAAAAAAAAGGGACTGAAGAAAAAAGAAATTGGATCCTTATCTTACGCTATACACAAAACTCCACTCAAAGTAGATTAAAGATATAAACATAAACCTGAAACTGTAAAAACTCCTAGAAGAAAAAGATCTGTACCTGTGGTCTTGGTGGTGATTTCTTAGAGAGGACACCAAAAGCACAGAAAACAAAAGCAAGCACAGACAAACAGAACAATATCACACAAAAGTCCTGCAGAGCAAAGAAAACAATCAGCAAAATAAAAGAGCAACACACAGACTGGTAAAAGAAATTTGAAAAGAAATTTGATAAGAGATTAACCTCCCTAATACATAAAGAATATACATCAAGAGCAATAAAACAACTCAATTTAAAAAGCTGCCAAATGAACTAAATAGACATTTTATATGGAAGCGATACAAATGCCCAATAGGTACATAAAAAGATGTTCAACAACACTACTCAGTAGGAAAATGCAAATCCAAACCACAGTGAGCTATCACCTCACCCGTGGGAAGGAAAAAGAAAGGAAGTCCTGCTATTTACAACAACATAGGTAAAAAACCTAGATGACATCATACTAAATGAAATAAGCCTGGAACTGAAAGAAAAATATTCATAGAAACAAAGAGTAGAAGTGAGGTTACCAATGGCAAATGGAGGAGAGAGAAATGGAGAAATGTTGGTCAAAAGATACAAACTTGATGAATAAATCACATCCAGGGGAATTATACAGTGAATAATAATTATTCACTATTAGAACCTGAAATGCTAAGAGGGTAGATACTAAGTGTTCTCAACACAAAAAAAAGTTTAAAAATAAAAGGCAACTATGTGAAGCGATCAGTATGTTAATTAGCTTGACAGTAATTATTTCATAATATATAAATCTATCAAAACATTGTATCGTACACCTTGAATATACACAGTTTTTATTTGTCAATTACAACCCAGTAAAGCTGGAAAAAAAAGATTCCAAAGTTAGAAATAAAATGTCAAAGGCTATAACGCTGTATAGCACTTTTAAGGCACACAACAAATTACAGCATTATTATGAGGGTTTTCATGGCTTGCTTTCTCAGCTGTGGAGCAGTGAAAGCCAATGTCCTAATGAGCTGGAACAAACCAGAACATCTAAGGCACAAACCAAATAATTTTGAAAAAAAATTCTGGGCTAAATGAAGGAGGAATTATTAGCTCTATATATATATCCAAAAAAAAAAAAAAGATGTTCTGTACATTCAAGTTAGGTATGGATTTAACTGTGTGTGTTCTACCTCAGATACTTGTAAAGTAGCTTGTGGCAGACACTCACTGCTCTTCATAACAGTTATCTTTTCTTTAGTACAGGAACCATGAATTACCACCAGACACAGTCATCCAAAATAAAACTTACACTTGCAGACCACTGTTATGCCCTGGGAGCAGAGTTTCTACGTGTAACTCTCAGGCGTGCCCTTAAAAGGACCAGTATGCACTCCGTGCCTCCTTGATGATTCAGAGATAGGAGCCACATTTTGAGGAAGACAGAGCTTTCCTATCAATGCTGGACTTTTTATCTCTAGGTGGTAAATATGATAGAAGTAAACGTATGTATTTCAGCTGTCATTAAGTTGGGTCTTTGTTGAAGCAACCAACCCTAAGCTCTATTAAAGAATGCCAATCCTACCTGAGCCCTAAAGGTCCACCCGTCACTGCTGCCACTTTGTTGTTGTCGCTACTGTTGTTGTTGTTTTCCTGGGGATAGAACCCAGGGGTATTCTACCTGTAAGCTCTCCCCCCAGCCCTTTATATTTTTTTTTATTTTGATATTTTTGTTTTTTGAAGTATTGGGGATGAGACCCAGAAGGATTCTACCTCCGGACTACACCCCTGGCCCTATTTTGAAACGGGGTCTCACTGAGTTGCCAAGGGCCTCACTAAGTAGTAGCTGAGGCTGTCCGCAAACCCGGATCCTCCTGTCTCCGCCTCCCAAATGCTGGGATGACCAGCGTGCGCCACCACGCCTGGCTTTATTTATTATTTTTTTGAAACAGGATCTCACTAAGTGAGGTTCTCATTAAGTTGCTAAGGCTGGCCTTCAACCTGTGATCCTTCTGTCTCAGCCTCCCAAGTACAGGGATTACAGGCATATACCACCATGCCTAGCTTCATTGCTGCCTGAATCTTTGTATCAAAAAAGAGGTGTACAAGGCATATTGGGACAAATGGAGGAATTTTAATATGATTCCATATTAAGTAACATTAAGGAATACTAGCTAATTTTCTTAAGTGTGATCACTGTATTGTGATCACGTATGAGAATGCCCTTATTAGAAGATGTATGCTAGCTGGGCGTGGTGGCGCACCCTTGTAATCCCTGCGCTTGGGAGGCTGAGACAAGAGGATCGCGCAGGTTCGAAGCCAGCCTCAGCTACTTAGTGAGGCTCTCAGCAACTTAGTGAGACCCTGTTTCCAAATAAAATATCAAAAAGGTTTGGGAGTATAGCCCGGAGGTAGAAAGCCCCTGGGTTCCACCCCCAGTACCACTAAAAAAAAAAAAAAGATGTATGCTAATGTATTTAAGGGAAGAGTGGCACAAGGGCTATATCTTCAGCTGTTCATAAAAATGTATGTGTGTAGAAACATATGTACAGATACAACTGCTGATTCTAGGTGTACAAATGGGTATTCATGTTACTCTTTCTTTCTTTATTTTTAGACTGAGGATTCAACCCTGGAGCGCTCTAGTGCTGAGCTACACTCCAGCCCTTTACTTTGAGGCGGGGTCTTGCTAAGTCATCCAGGCTGGCCTTAGTTGCCATCCTTCTGCCTCAGCCTCCTGAGTAACTGAGATTACAGGTGTGCACCATATACCCTGTTGTTTGTGTTACACTTTCTATATACTTTTTCCAATAAAAGTATAAAAAAGAAGTGTTTAAATGTGTACATTCTGAGCCAGGTGTGGGGCGCATGCTTGTAATCCCAGCATTTGGCAGGCTGGAGAACCGAGGTTTACAGCCAGCCTCAGCTACTTAGTGAAGCCCTCTGCAACTTAGTGAGACCCTGTTTTCAAATAAGGAATAAAAAATAGGGCTAGGGGTGTAGCTCAGAGGTAGAATGCTCCTGAGTTCAATCTCCAGTACCGCAAAATAATAGTAATAAATAAATACATACATTTTGTATATGAAACACCTTGCCCTATTGGGGAAGATATCATAGTATCCAAAATATACTAACTGTTGATATCTGTATTATTAAAAACTATGAGGACGGCCAGGCGTGGTAGCACACGCTTATAATCCCCACGCTTGGGAGGCAGAGACAGGAGGATCACGCAGGTTCGAAGCCAGCCGCAGCGAGCTCTGGCTTAAGAGACCCTGTTTCCAAATAAAAAAGTATAAAAAATAGGTCTGGGAGTGTAGCCTGGAGGTTTCCCTTCCAGGAAGGGTTTCCAGGAACCCCAGTACCACTAAAAAAAAAAAAGAAAAAAAAAAAAAAACTATGGGGACAGAGCAGGTACTTGTACTTGCAGGTAGAAGTACAAATAATATTCATTTTAATATGCAGTATTACTGAAAAAGGAATCTTCAGTCTCCAAAGACCTTAAGTAAGTGGCCCTTAAAATATGGCCTCAAGCCATGTGTGGTGGTACACTCTTGTAACCACCAGTACTTGGGAGGCTGAGACAGGGTATCATAGGTTCATGGCCAGCCTCACCTACGTAGTAAGATCCTGTTTCAAAATAAAGAATAAGAAATAGGGCTAGCAGTGTAGAATTCTACTCAGAGGTAGAATGCCTCTGGGTTCAATCCCCAGTACCACAAAAAAAAAGTGGTCCTAGACCAGAAGCATCTGCATTGTCTACTAACTTCTCAGAAATGCAAAATCTAGGATCTCAATCTGGACCTACTGAGCCAGAAACCTTAATGGTAAGGCAGAGCAATTCACAGTTTCAACAAGCAATAGAGAATTTAGATGAATACTATAGTTTCTGAATCTTAAAACAATAAAGAAAACATAACGCCCAAAGAAATTTGGCATTCCTGACCCCCATGAACATGTCATAAGAGGTCTAATTTTCCAAAACTTTAGCAACATAGAGGGGCATATTTAATACACTCTAAAGTCCACACGGATTGCCTCAGAGGGAGATTTATGTGGGTTTGAGTCCAGCTCCACTAATTATTAGCTATGAACTTGGGCTCATTTTCTTATCTGTAAGACAGCATACCTATCTCAGTAACTTCTGAGAATTAAATAATGTATGGAAACTAGATCAGGTAGTGGTAAATACTCAACTGAATTATTATTTTTATAATTATTTCCAAAGTCCTGTGCTGCTTTGTGAGCTAATGTTTAACTGCATGCTCCCCTGCTTGCATTTATGGTATTCCTTTCTCAAAACAAAACAAATCTTTCATTCTTCTTCCCCTGATCTAGTGAACATTTGCCAGCATCCTCCTGGTCATCCATTCTCCTCTCCTCCCATGCTTAGCCATGAGATTCAGGTGCTGTGGGTAGACCTCCACTTAAAGTAACCAATTAATAGCCACAGTATTTGGTTCAGTGATGGGTATAATTAATAGCTCCTGAGAGAAATCAAAACCCCAAATTGAGCTAGAACTGGAGAAAAAAGTTACTCTTCCTGGAGAGAGGTGCATGAGGAGTATGTGGTGTGGAATCATAGAGGCCATTTGGCTCTTGCAGGGGCAAAGTTAAGAGAGCTAAGGAAAGCACTGCTTGAGCCCATGCAGCAAGCCTGACCTGGAGCCAAATAGACCTCTGAACTTGGCAGGCAGTAAATTGCCATTATGTTTGAGTTGGGTCTCTGACTCTGAATTAAGTAGCTCAAACTCTTTTTTCCTCTGAGAGACATCGCAGGTTAAAGCTCATGTCTCCCCAGAAGCCTTCTTTCCCCTCCGATACGCCTGCAGCTATGATCGCACAGAGCCCCATCCATGCGCTGCTGCCATCTTAAGTCACTGAGTGAAATGATCTGTTTCTGTGTCTCTTGTTAACCCTAGACTGAACTCAAAGGCAAAAGTCCTATCTTACTCATCTTCACAAATCCAACAGCTATAAAATGCCTGGCACATTAATAAATGTTCACTGACCTGAAGTAAGCTGGGCAAAATAATTTATTCATCTGTAGTTCAGATTGGCTGAGATTTTATTCTATGTGTTTCACACACTGCATCTTAAGTATGTGAAAAATGCTTTATTTATTACAATCTTGGCAACTAATGTTTAGAAATATGTAGGGATTGAGCCAAAATATTACTCAAAAATAAATAAATAAATCCTTTGAATCACTATTTTGAAACCACTTTAGAATACATACCAAAGGTTCCTCTTACAGATAATGAGAATAGAAAGAACAGTCCAGAAAAATCATGAAAATTTTGTAGGGCTACCACAGGAAGCCTTCAGAAAAACGATGGGATTTCAGGAGACATTTCAATGACCTAGCCAGGAACCATACACAGAGTCCCTACCACATGTTGGCATTATATTAGAAGATCTAAGAAACACAGGAAAACAGCAATATTAACTATTAGTGCCATTTACTGGGTACCTGTTATAATCCCAGCCTTGTGTTAAACACTTAACCAGCACATTAGCTATAATTTTCAATAACTCAAACAATGGGCAAAAGTCCCATTTTACACACAAAAAGACTAAAACAGAGCTTAAATAATTTGTCAAATGTTAAAGAATTAGAAAGTAGCTGGGTGTAGTGGCACACCCTTGTAATCCCAGTACTTGGGAATCTGAGACAGGAAGATTACAATTTCTTGGCCAGCCTCAGCTGCTTAGTGAGGCCCTCTGCAACTTAAGAGAGGTTCTGTTTAAAAATAAAGAATAAAAATAGGATTGGGGGTATAGCTTGGAGGTAGGACACCCTTGGGTTCAATTCCGAATTCCACAAAAAAACAAACAATTGCACACACACACACAAAAAGTGACGGAACTAGTATTCAAATCAGGATCAATCTAATTATATCATGCTGACTCCCTGGGAGGCAAAATAGCATCCATTTTTAAAAAGTAACACACACTAATGTACAAAATCTAAATGATCTACAACATATTAAATGCTACAGAAAATCAAAGTTTTAATCCAGTAAACTTCCAGGTTTACTACAGCAAACCTGGGGCAGTTTTCATGATAGAGGTAGTCTGCACCCTGAACTGAAAAAGATGGACAGAAGAGAACAGGGGACAAAGGTAAAAGTAGAGGGAAATTCTGGGGGAGAAAAGGAACGCATAATAAAAAGATGCAGAAGCTGGCTGTGGTGGTGCACGCCTACACTCCCAGGACTTGGGAGGCAAGATTATAGGTTCAAGGCCAGAGTCAGCAATTTAGCAAGACCCTGTTTTCAAAATAAAAAAATAAAAAGGAATGGGGGTACAGGCCAGATGTGGAATACCCCTGGTTTCAATTCTAGTACCAAAAAGAAAGATGCAAAAGTGGTCAGGCTTGATCCTCAGTGCAATAAATCAAGAGAACACGAAATACAAAAGCAACAGATTAAAAAGATAAGAATACCTTAATGATGCTTCCTCAAAAATGATGCCTAAACTGTACAGAAAAAAATAAACCTTTAAAGTAGAAATAACTATGAAAGTTGAAGATTCCACTAGAATTTGAATGCTTGTTGCATTAATTGTGAGTACAAGAGAAAAATGATTTTTTATTTGAAACATTATTTGTAAGACCTAGGAACAAAGTGAGAAAGGACCTATCAAGATCATTTTGAAAGGATTTCACAATTCAGTTTTTATTTTCAAAGGCAAAGAAAAGATTTTGTGTCTGTGGAGATAAAGGATAGAAGCAGGAAAAGTTCCATTATGGTAACCTCATGATATGGCAATTTCTTAAATGGTACAATTCATTGCCCGATGTTAAACTATCATATAGTCGAGGTTTAACATGATATATATGCTGGTAATCAGTTACATGCTGAGGTGCCTTCTAAATTAACATTTTTCTCTACTGAATTATAGTCTATTCAGTAGAATGGAGTGTGTGTGTGTGTGTGTGTGTGTGTGTGTGTGTGTGTGTGTGTGTACATTGGGTCGCTATGCCCAGAGTCCTTTATACCATGTGTGGCCCGAAACATTTTCCATCATTCATTGTTATGGCAATAAGGGCCCCACAGAGGGCACTACTGACCGCCATTTCCTCCCTCTCCCATGTCGCCT
The DNA here is from genome assembly GCF_963383645.1 of Muscardinus avellanarius. Lineage (NCBI taxonomy): Eukaryota > Metazoa > Chordata > Mammalia > Rodentia > Gliridae > Muscardinus > Muscardinus avellanarius. The sequence continues at coordinate 3,122,924 of NC_137795.1, forward strand.
TCTGTGGGATCTCTGCAGCACAGTAAGTGGACTGGCACACGGGGAAGGAGAGCCCCACTACTCGGCATGCTACACATTCTCTGAATCTGTGCTTGTATTTCTTTTGCACATTGGTTAAAAATACAAGAGAACAAATGCAAACGCGACATGTTGCCAAGCGTATATTGCAGTTCAACGTGCAGCTGTCAAAAATACTTGGTCTTTCTCCAAGCCTGAACAACACGTGAAAAACAGCTGTATAGGTAGTCAAAAAGGCAGACAGGAAACATGGAGAGACTGATATGTGTGAACAGAGGGGTCCAAAAGTCTGTGGAACTTCCCCTCTCTCTATGCACACATGGAAAAAAAATTTGTTGTTGTTACAGAAAAACTGAAACACTAGCTCATTAATCTTTAGTGTAAAACCTAACTAAAAAATGGTACATGTTTGCTATAAACAAAGACATAAAAATGTTTGTTGTACAATTCCAGTACACATTGCCTTCAAAACAACTAGCAAATGAATTTCTGGAGCTTGCAGATTATAAATATGCCATTAAATATCATTTTAATACTTTTCACTCATATCATCATATAAATAAAGCAACCATAATTGTTTTGATGTACATACTACTATCTGATTATACTTAATAATTATTGGTAATAAGTAAAAGGAAATAATAGCTAACTTCTTAATACTCTTTCAAATTGTTTTTGTTTAAGCATTTTAAAAGTAATTTGAGCTTAATAATGATTCAATATCCATTAGATTCTGAGTTTAAAAGCTTAAGCATAAATAAATACATTTTAAGCCTTAAGTTAACAGAGGGATCAACAAATAGGATACATGTGCTGAACTAACTAGCTAATATTTTAAATTATATACCAGAGAAAAATTACACAAATTCTCAACTACTATTCAAGTCTTGCCCCAATAAATAACTTCATAAGACTAATTACTTTAAGACTGAAGAAAATAAAAACTAGGTCTACATACTAACTCTTCCTATGAACTTGTCTTCTGACATTTTAATGTGTCTCAATTTAATAGCAAACTTTAATAGCCTCACAAAGACCACTACTGTGTATTTCTCCAAGCTATTTATCACAGTCTTTTCCCCTCAACTGTGAACAAGGTTAATAACATGTTATAAAGGAAAAACAAGCATTCATTAAATTAGTATTATATGTTAAAGATTCAATATGAATGCAGTGTTAGAGTTTAAAAGAAAGCCCTAAATGTTATATTATCACTTGCATCCACAAAATATTGGATGAATTATTTTGTCAAATTCAATGATTATACAATTTTAGTAACACTCTCCATTCAACAAGTCCATGAATATTGATGGTATACCTAATACATGCTAAGAGACACATAGTTGGTACCCTCAGAAAGTTCAGTGAAAATGAGAATTAAACAATTAAATATTGCTAGCCAGGTGTAGTGGCTCATGCTTGTAATCCCAGCATTCGGGAGGCTGAGAAAGGAGGATCGCAGTTCAGAATAGCCCCAGCTACTATTTAGTGAGGCCCTTTGCAACTCAGTCAGACCCTGTTTTAAAATAAAGAATGAAAAATAGGGCTGGGGTGTAGAATGGCCCTGGGTTCCATCCCCAGTACCACAAAAAAAAAAAAAGAAAAGAAATGCAAATGCTTCCTGTTTTTAAAAAAGCATCCCCTTTGCCAAAACAAAGGGTTGTTAAGATTCAATAACTATAAAAAAAACCTCTCAGAACTTAGGTTTGGATGAACTATTGGTTGTTGAAGATGCTTTCCCGCCTGTTTTAAGTTTACTTTCCTCAAAACAATTTCTCCAACATGATCACTAATGAAATTACGAAGATGTGTGCTGTGTGTGCCCACATGCCCTCTGGGTGGGGCAGGCAGGGCTGCCTCTGCTTCCCACCACCTGCACACAGCCCTGCGTCTTTCTTCCCCACGTACCCCTTCCCTCTCCTTCTCATCCTGGTACTTTTTCCAGGATGACCCTTTGAGGACCATGAAAGACAAGACAGATGATCTCATACAGAGCAGGCCAAGCACTTAGCATTCCTTCCTTCTCCCTCATCCAAAAGAAAAATTCTTAAAAAGTGACTCTAATGTTGAGGTATAAATTTAAAAAAAAAAATAACTAGTTTTCAAGTGAGATAAATTTCTCAGGGTAATAGCCAATCATGATAACAAGTCCAGAGAATACTTTCAAACATATTAAAAACAAAATTTTAAAAATACCTCTTCATTTTGTGCAAATATCCCTTATTTGAAATGTCAGTCTCATAAAGCAATAACTCTAAAAGCTAAATATCTGATTCCTCCACCACCCCCTCCCCCCCGGTACCAGAGATTGAATCCAGGGGCATTCTACCTCCAAGCTATACCCCCAGTCCTTTTTTATATTTTTATTTTGAAGCAGGGCCTGGCCAAGTTGCTGAGGGTGTCCTCAAACCTGTGCTCCTCCTTTCTCAGCCTCCCACTCTTCCAGGATCATAGGCACACTCCACTGTGCCCCAAATGTTTGCTCTGTAGATATCTTGACCCTCTTAACCTTAAAACCATTAGAATATCAAAAGACTAAATAACTAAAATCATAGTGTACACTAAAAACTCACTATGACCAACTAATTAAAGTTATAAGAGAAAAACAACTAAAGCCAGGAAATTCTCAGCTGAGATTTAATTTGACCTAAACTTATATGATTTTAAAAAGCAAATCAAAATAAATTAGAAATAATGACAAGATTAGCTTTAAATTTCTGGATCTGTCAGTTCCTGTCACAAAGTTCAATGTGCCATTTAATCACTGTTCAGTATATTTAATTCCCTGGTTTCTTCTAAAGGAAAGCAGTTAAAATACTATATCATTAGCCAGGCATGGTGGTGCACGCTGGTAATCCGAGCATTTGGGAGGCTGAGACAGGAGGATCCAGGTTCACAGCCAGCCTCAGCTACTTTCAGCTACTTAGTGAGGCCCTATGCAATTTAGTGAGACCCTATTTCAAAATAAAGAATAAAAAATAGGGCTAGGCCTATAGTTCAAAGGTAGAATGCCCCTGGGTTCCATCCCCAGTACCGCAAAATATACATATATATATTATATCATTAATAAAAGTCATCCAGACAAATATATCAAAACAACCATCTTAAACAGATACAACTATGTTATCAACTCAAAAACTTCTCCAAAGTACTCCAGCATCTCCAGGATTAAATGCCAATTCATAAACAGGATATCCAAAGTACTACTTAAGGAATCTGAAATGCTTCCTGCCACCCAGCTCCACCAGGCAAATACTCCATGTAAAATGGTCCAGGCAGCCGGGCGTGGTGGTGCAGGCTTGTCATCCCCGCACCCGGGAGGCGGAGCCAGGAGGATCGCGCAGGTTCAAAGCCAGCCTCACTGGCTTAAGAGACCCTGTTTCAAATAAAATGTAAAACAGGTCTGGGAATGTAGGCCGGAGGTAGAAGGATTCCATCCCCAGTACCACCAAAAAAAAAGGTGCAGGCGGGCACCCAGCCCACATATTCTCAGCCCTCTGTTCATTGTGTGCAGGTTCACCTGGATGCCATTCTCTCACCTCAACCTCGTAAATGCTCCTGCGCGTCCTCAGCCCCCGGATCCACACCAGCACTTCCACGAAGCCTTTTCCAGTTCCCTTTAGTCATACATGACCGTCCCCCTTTTGTTCTTTCGCAGTATATTTTACATGCTTCCTATTAGTACTCCCCAAATTTTCCTAATGGTCCAGATCAATGTGATGCATCTTTTCCCCCTAATTCACATCCAAATCTTAAGTATAAAATGTTTAAAGACAACGCTATTTTTATTTTATTTTCATTGTCTAGCTCACAGCATTGAGCATAGTTCCTTATTATGTTGGAACTCCAGAAATATCAGCTCAATTATACTGATCCCTCATGAAAATTAAGAAAAAAAGTCAAACTTTAGTACTAGATACCAGGACACCAATATCATCAAGACAGCCAAGATTTTGGATAATATATCACATGAAAGACCTTTAAGGGTTGGCATTATGTTTCATTCGCCATGCTTCCCCATTCCCAGGAGACCCCAGTATGTAGTAGAACTCAAAAAAGATTTGGGACTATCGTGTACAAGTACACTGCACCAATTTAAAAGAAGTATTTAAAACCATATATTGAGTATTAGGAGAATGGACTGGAGGCAGATCACTTGTGTACCATGTACAAAGTCCTGGGGCTCACACCCAGGGAGGGAGGGAGAGAGGTAAAGAAGAGAAGAGGTAATAACATGAGTTAGCTAACATAGTCTAATACAAGCAAATACAAAGAATAGAGGAAGGGTGGGGAAGAAGGACCTCACAAGGAAAATATATAAATAAAAGGGAAAATTACTCAACCATAAAGAGTAAACTGTAGAACTCCCAAGTAGACACCAAAAGGAATAGAATGATTCTTAGACACATGAGTATTTCGTAAAACTCTGACTTAGAAACATACCTTGAGTAAACCTTATAGCTCAGCAACTGTCACAGCCTAGTTCTAAAGTCTTCTCGGCAACATAAAACAAGAGATTGTGAACAGCAGGCAAAGTACCAAGAAAGGGGCACTATTTAGGATATTCTCTGACTGTCCGTACCGTTCCAAAAGCAGGATGGTAAAAAATAAAAATTAAAAATAAAGACCACACTGAGCAAATCTGGGGAAAGTACCAAGTGTAGAGAGGGGATGTATAAGTACTGGGAAAGGCAATAATGTGGAGTCACTGACGATGTTCTGAGTCCTAAGGATGTACCTTCAAATGCAAAGTAAACCTTGTTATCAACTCCACATCCTATGGGTTGCTATGAAGACTAAAGGAGTGAGCAAAAGTCAGCTACCGAGTGAGGCACCTGGAATGAGGTAGGCACATGTCCCACAAACACACACAAACACAGCACACTAACAGCAACAACAGCGATCAAAACCAACTTCCCTGAGCACTTACACTTACTTATATATTAGAGATAAGATAGTCACTAAGTCTCACTCCTTAGGTACCAAGGGATAGAAAAAAATCTCAGAAGAAAAGATAAAATGTGCCCAAGATGTTGGAAATGATTCAATTCAATATTCTCCACCTTCTTTTTGCTAAAATACTTGCTAAAGGAGTCAATCTCAGGCTCTTGAATTTCACTGACCTGTAAAATTTCAGAAACTACATGGAAGCATCGTAACACTGTCAACACTGTGAACACAATCACGAATTTTAAAAAAAAAACACACTAAACTATCATCAACATTTCTTATTTTTATTTTTATTATTTTATTGTATTTTATTTTATTGTGGTACTGGGGTTCCTGGAAACCCTTCTACCTCCGGGCTACACTCCCAGACCTATTTTATACTTTTTATCTGGAAAAAGGGTCTCTTAAACCTGTGCAATCCTCCTGTCTCCGCCTCCCAAGGGCGGGGATTACAAGCGTTTCCCACCACGCCTCACTCAACATTTTTTTTTAAAAAGAGTCTCACTAACTTATGGAAAAACCTCAATAAGTAGCTAAGGCTGGCCACGAACCTAAGATCCTCCTGTCTCAGCCTCCCAAGTGCTGGTATTACAAGCTTGTGCCACCACACCCAGCTATCACCAACATTTTCTAACAAGACAACATGACACAAATAATTTGGATTTTTAAAAAGTCAAAACTAGCCGAGCATGGGGGCGCACACTTGTAATCCCAGGACTTGGGAGGCTGAGACAGGAGGAATGCACAAATTTGAAGCCAGCCTCAACTACTTAGGCTCCCGGCAACTTAGACCCTGTTTCCAAATAAAGTATAAAACAGGTCTGGGAGTATAGCCCAGAGGTGGAAAAGCCCCTGGGTTATACCCCCAGTACCACACACACAAAAGTAAATAACTAAAAATAATAAATAATGAATAAAAAGTCAAAACTAAGTTCAACAACTTTTTATTTTTTGACACTGGGAACTCTTTTCTAAATTTTTTATGGGTACACTGTAGGCATACATCGTAATGGGATACAAGATGGTGGAGACATACATGCACACATCACCCAATTAACCCTTACCCAATTCCCATGAGACTGGAGACTCTTATGTTACCCAAGTTAGACTGAAGTGATCCTCCTGCCTCAGTTTCCCATCCATGCTACCAGGCACAGACTTTTATCTGAACAAATGTTAGTATTGTTAAGTACTTATTAAAAATAAATCGCTTTTTTTACTCCTTGTTTTTTTTTTAAATTTGCAAGCATTATCCTTTATTTTCAAGCTGCTCTGTTAAGGAATCGTTTATATACTATAGTCACCCATTGTAAATGTCAGTTCAGTGGTCTGTATAGTTAGGAAGACACTTCTACAATCAGTATGAGGACACTGCTCACACCCAAAAGGTTTCCTCGTGCCCACTTGCGGTTCATGTCCGCTCAGGATGGAGCAAACACTCTTCCATCCCCTCAGAGTTGCCTTTCCCGGGTGTTTTGACAAATGGAATCATACATTGTGTAGTGTTTTGCATCTTGCTCTTCTTATAGAACATGATTTTTTGAGGTTCATCCACATTAAGCATTTATCAACATCTTTTATTAGCTTTTATTTACTTATTAAAACAAAAACAACTCCACATATTAACTTTTTTTATTATCTTAAGTACTTTCAAAACTTTAACAGGGGATAGTATTTGAGAACCACTGTTATATCCCAGCACTAACCACTTTAAAGAGCTCCATGCTAGCACTTCAGAACTGCTATTATAAAGACGCAGGAAATAAGGACAAAAAGTCTTTCCAGAAACAAAAGACTAACTGGTTCCAAATCCTATTCAGGCCTAGATTAGGAAGGAAACCTTTTCTATAAGTATGTTGCCTCTTTACAAACACTGCTTTCAGACATCTGTAACAAAAAATGAGGTAAAGGCTCCCTCTGCTGACAAGTAGGCGAAGACACACATCCTATATCAAGCAGCGATTAACCTTTAAAATTTTTCCAAATACTGATTGTATATTGTATGTGCTTTTACTATTCTCTTTCAAAGACTGACTTTATTCAGTGATTTAAAACACTAGAATACTTTTATATTAGATATAAATGTGAAAGACATATAATTAGGTAACACCCTCAATATTCTAGACTTAAATACAAAATTTTAAAATTTTACTGTGACACACTGGGGGTGGTGGTGCACACTTGTAATCCCAGTACTTGAGAGGCTGAGACAGGAGGATCGCACAGGTTCGAAGCCAGCCTCAGCTACTTAGTGAGGCTCTCCGGAACTCAGTGAGACCCTGTTTCCAAATGAAATATTTAAAAATAGGTCTGGGAATGTACCCTGGAGGTAGAAAGCCCCTGGGTTTCCATCCCCAGTACCACCATAAAAAAAAAAAAAAATTTACTGTGACAGATAAAATTGGATGTTCTTTCTTGTTGAATTCTTTGCTAATTGTTTGCAAAAGATAGATTAAAATTAAATCATAAAAGAGGTAGAGGAAGCAAATAATAGATAATAAAAACACTCCCATTAGAATTATTGAGTAAAATGTTTTTTCAAAGAATCATTTTAAAGTACTTCAATATACTTCCAAAAAAAATAAAAGGAAATAAAATTCAGAAGCCAAAAACTAAGTGAACCCACAAAGGTAAATAGAGCCTTGGGGCATTTCCTAAACCTTAAGGTTCAATTTCCATGGTCTCAAATGACATATAGGAAAGGAGAAAAAAGAGGAAGACCACCCTATGTGGGAATCTAATAGATTCTTACATTTCCTCCACCCTCAACACAAAGCTAAGTTACAAAGAACTCTACCCTGATAAAAGGAAAATTCAAAAACGGCATTCCCCTCAAGCCAAAAAGAAGGCAAAACGAAGTGCACACCTCAAAACCTGGAACCAAATGAAGGAAAAATATCTCTCCAAAGAATTCATAAACTCGAAACTGATCTTAATGTAAATTTGCAGACCAAATTCATTCTATTGGCTGGTTCAAAAAATCTCAATCTGTGAATTTAGCGTAAGTTGATCCCAGGTTGGAAGGACCACCACGCACCTGACAAAAGAAGACACGAATCTTTGAAAGAAAACAGTCATTCTCATAAATAAAGTTTTAAAAAATATGACCTCGTAGTTAAAATCACAACACATGAGGAATTCAAAGCAATATAAGAGATAGCAAAATAATAGAGGATTTCAATTGAAAAGACTTCATAAACTTAAATTGGCAGAGAGAATATAAAAATAGCACCTTTTCTGTTCATTTTTATTTTTTATTTTATTTACTTATTTATCTTTTTTGGTACTGGGGATGGAACCCAGGGACATTCTACCTCTGAGATATACCTCCAGCCCTATTTATTCTTTTATTTTGAAACAAGGTTTCCCTAAATTGTGGAGGCCTCACTAAGTTGCTGGGGCTGGCAGTCTCCCAAGTACTGGGATTACAAGCATGGGCTACCATATGGGCTGGAGTTTGAACCCGGGAGCATTCTACCTCTGCGCCATACTCCCAGTCCTATTTTATTTTTTATTTTGGTTTCCTTTTTTTATGTGGATCATATGGAAACAGCATACATTCAGACAGTGCTTGGTGTCCTTCCCCCCACCCCCACCACTTCTCCCCCCACCCCCGCCCCGCAACAATTTTGAAACAGGATATCACTAGGTTGTTCAGAGTCTTAATATGTTGCTGAGGCTGTCCTCAAACCTGTCTCAGCTTCCCAAGTACTGAGATTACAGGTGTGGGCCACCACATCTGGCCCTTTTCTATGTTTTGTTTTGTTTTGTTTTGTTTGGTGGTACTGGGGTTCCTGGAAGTCCTTCTATATCCAGGCTACACTCCCAGACCTTTTTTTTTTTTTAAACAGGGTCTCTTAAACCAGCAAGGCTGGCTCCGATCCTCCTGTCTCCGCCTCCCAAGCGTGGGTATTACAAGCGTGCACCACCATGCCCGGCTTCTATGTTTCAAAGATAAAAGCAAGCTGGGCATGGTGGCAAAAGACTGTAATCTCAGTATTTGAGAGGCTGAGGCAGAAGGATCCCAAGTTCCCAACAACTTAGCAAGGATCTCAGCAAATTAGCAAAACCCTGTTTCCAAATAAAAAATAGAATTGGGGTGGGTGTAGCTTGAGGTAGAATGCCCATGAGTTCAATCTAGAGTACTACAAAATAAATAAATAAATAAATAAATAAATAAATAAATAAATAAGCAAGCAGGCAGGCAGGCAGGCAGGCAGGCAAGGTGACCATGATGGTACATGCTTATAATACCAGTACTTGGGAAGCTGGGACAGGAGGGATTGCAGGTTTACAGCCAGCCTCAGCAACTTAGACTATGCAACTAAATGAGACCCTGTTTCAAAATAAAATAATAAAGCAGGAGCGGGAGTACAGCTCAGAGTTAGAATGACCCTCGGTTCCTTTCCCAGTACTCAGAAAATAAATACGAATGAGAGACAGACAGACAGACAGACAGACAAGAAGAAGAGGGGAGGGAAGGGGAGGGGAGGAAGGAAGGAAGGAAGTCAGTCATGCATGCATTAAAATTCTGGCCAAAAGACTTTATTTATTTATTTATTTATTTATTTATTTATTTATTTATTGGTGGTACTGAGGGTGGAACCCAGAGGCTTTCTACCTCCGGGCTATACTCCCAGACCTTTTTTATATTTTATTTGGAAACAGGGTCTCACTAGGTTGCTGAGAGCCTCACTAAGTAGCGGAGGCTGGCTTCGAACCCGTGCGATCCTCCTGCCTCTGTCTCCCAAGCGCGGGGATTACAAGCGTGCGCCACCATGCCCGGCTCCAAAAGACTTTATCAATTATCGGGAAGATTTTTTAAAGAATGAAAACCCGGGTTTGATGACACATGCTTGTAATCCCAGCTCTTGGAAGGTTGAGACAGGAGGGTTGCAGGTGCACTGCCAATCTCAGCAACTTAATGAGGCCCTCTGCAACTTGGTGAGACTCTGTTTCAACACAAAAAAATAAAGTAGAGCCAGGGGTGTATATCAGAGGTAGAATGTCCCCAGGTTCCATCCCAAGTACCCAAGTACCACAAAAATAATAAACAAACAAGCAAACAAATAAATAAATAAGTAAATAAATATTGAGAAATAAAACATATAATAGTTAAAAACGTTGACAAAATCCAAGAGTAGTTTTAACATATCTAAGCAGCCATGGCTTAGGAAGCAAAAAGATATATCAAAAGGAATAATATAAAATACATCAATAATAGATATGGAAAATATAAAGAGTTAGAAACAATAGGATAATATGGTCTAATCATATCTAATTGGGTTTTTTAAGAAGATAATAGGCAGAACACAGAAGAAGCAATATTCAAAGAAATAATGACTGGGAATGATTTAGAATTGTTGAAAGTCACAATCCTAAAATCCAGTGTTAAGACCAAGATATCCAAACAGGATAAGTAAAAATAAATCCTCCCTTAAACTCCCGATAAGAAACTGCAGGGCACCAAAGACTCAGAGAATCTCATCAAAGCAATCAGAAAAAAATAGGTTATCTAGCAAACAAGACAGAGCAAGACAAAAAGCTGACTTCTTTCTAACAATGGAAATCAGAATAGAGGGTACTAGAAAAAATAACTGTCAACATCGCATTGCATACCAGCCTTCCTCATACTCTACCCTCTCCCAAATTTTTAATGCAATAAAACAAAGATTGCATTCATAATAACTATCAATTAGGTTCTTAACACACTGACTCTTAAATGGAACTTTCAGATCTTCCCCACTCCCGGGACCTCACACATACTAGGCAAGCACTCCACCACCTAGCTGCACCTCCAGTCCCTAGATCACAAATTAACTTCTTCAGGAACTCCATATTAAGTGAGGTCAAGTTCAGTGATACCCCCTTGAATGTACCCTTATTGTTACAGGATCACATCCTTTGCAGTTGGTGTAACCTTACACCCACTGCTGTCTACTTCATGATTGTATTTACTTCTCTCCCGAGCTTAAGGAAGCCATAGAGATCTGTTTGGGGCTCACTATTATCACTATCATCTACCAAAATGTCTGCCACATAAATGGCAAAAAGGAAAGAAGAAAAGACAGAGAGAATCAGATATCTAACCAACAATAAAAAAATCTCATACATGTATAATAGTCACATTTTTGCTAAAAGACATAAAAGAATACCTAATTAAAGAGTAAGACATATTATGTTCAAAGATGGGAAGAATCAGTATCACAAGCACATAAACATGTCAGTTATAGGCATAATACAGTGTTATCACAGTTTGGATGGGGAAGGCCCCCATCACTCACTCACTGCGCCTCAGTCATCAGCTCAACAGTGCTGGGAGGGAGGCTTTGGGGAAGTGAGTGGATCATAGGGACTCGAATATCATCAGCGTGTTATTCCACTGATGGACTTCTTTTAGGGGAAGAAGAATAATTCTGAAGAACACAGGGGATTGAACCCCAGGGCATTCTACCTCTGAGCTACATCCCCAGCCTCTCCCCTCATTTTCTTTAAACAGGGTCTGAGTTGCTGAAGCTGGCACTGAATCTGCAATCTTCTTGTCTCAGCCTCTCAAGTACTGGGAGGATAGGTGTATGCTATCACTTCCAGCACTTGGATTTATATTTGATAGCACCGGGAGCTGATGGAAACTGAAAGAGGAGTAGGACCTAGTTGAAGGAAGTGGTGGGGAGGAGGCTCCTGGGGGCGTGACCATAGAGCTAATCTCCTGCCCCCGGCCTATGCCTGCAATTGAAAAGATGAGTAACACAAATGCCAAACACAAATTCTAACATGATTTTTTCACAGATTTCAATAAACTGTTTTTGTGTGTGTGTGTGTGTGTGAGAGAGAGAGAGAGAGACAGAGACAGAGAGACAGAGACAGAGAAACAGACAGACAGACAGACAGACAGACAGACAAGACAGACAGACATTGGGATTGAAGCCAGGTGTGTTCTACTTCTCAGCTACACCCCCAGCCATTTTGGGGTGGGGTTGGGTATGTTTGCATACTGGGAGTAGAATCCAGGGGAATTCTCCCTCCGAGCTACACCCCCAGCCCTATTTTTTTATTCTTTATTTAGAAACAGGGTCTCACCTGACTTCAAACTATACTACAAAGCCACAGTAATAAAAATAGCATGGTATTAGCAAATAGGCAGACTCGCAGACCAATGGAGCAGAACAGAAGGCTTAGAAACAAATCCGCACACTTACAGCCAAAGACAGCCTCTTCAACAAATGGTGTTGGCAAAACTGGTTAATCATATGCAAAAAATGGAAATAAAGCCCACTTTCTCACCCTACACAAGAGTCGATTCAAGATGGGCCAAATCCAACACTACAACACATAGGCACAGGGAAAATCTTTTTCAACAAGACCTCAAAGGCACAAGAAACTAAAATTGTATTAAACTGAAGAGCTTCTGTAGAGCAAAGGAAACTATCAAGAACCTCAAAAGAGAGACAACAGAATGGGAGAAAATATTTGCCAACTATTCCTCCAGTAAAAGACTATTATCTAGAATATACAGAGAATTCAAGAAACTCAACACTGAGAAAACAAATAACCAAGTCACAAAATTGGCATGTGAACCAAATAGACAATTCACAGAAGAAATTCAAATGCCCAATAAATATATGCAAAAATGCTCAACATCATTAGTAACCAGAGAGATGAAATTAAAACTACCCTGAGACTTCACCTAACTCCAACTAAAATGGCAATCATTAAAAGCACAGACAAGCCAGGCATGCTGCACTTTTGTAATCCCAGCATTTGGGAGGCTGAGACAGGAGGATCACCATTCACGGACAGCCTCAGCTACTTAGTAAGGCCCTTTGGAACTCAGTGAGAACCTGTTTCAAAATAAAGAATAAAAAAAAAAAAATGGGCTGGGGGTGTAGATCAGAGGTAGAATGCCCCTGGGATCCATCCCCAGTACTGAAGAAGAAAAAAACAAAACACAGACAACAAAAAATGCAGGCCAGGACATGGAGAAGTGGGAACTCTCCTACATTGTTGGTGGGATTGCAAATTAGTGCAACCACTTTGGAAAACAGTCTGGAAGATCCTCAGAAAAATGAGAACGATCTTTCCATATGCTCCAGCAATACCACTTCCGGGTATCTACCCATGAGAATAGAAACCAAACTACCAAACTAATGCATATGTATCTATGATCATAGCTGCACAATTCAAACTTGACAAACTATGGAACCAGCCAAGATGTCCATCAACAGATGAGCCGATTACAAAACTATGAGACATGTACACAATGGAATTTCACTCAGCCATAAAGAAAAACACAGTTATGTCATTAGCAGGGAAATGGATGGAACTGGAGAACATTATGCTAAGTGAGAGTAGTCAGTCACAAAAAATAAGAAATTAGATGTTCTCCCTAATACGCAAAACCTAGGGAGAAAATGGGTAACAGGAAGAACTCTAGATGAAGGAGATACTATAGAGGAGCAAGTAAGGCGACTTAACTGAGGGGATGGGAGGGCAGAAGAAGGAAATTCTCTAATGTTCATGATGTACTTTAACAAACATATCAGAGTCAATCAATAAGCCCAACATGAGAAGGAGGGAGAAGAAGGGAATAGGGCAGGAATTGGGTAAGGGCTAACTGGGTGATGTGTGCATGTGTGCCTCCACCATCTTGTACTCCATTAAGATGTACGACTAACCGCCGGGCGTGGTGGCGCACGCTTGTCATCCCCACACTTGGGAGGCGGAGACAGGAGGATCGCACTGGTTTGAAGCCAGCCGCGCTGGCTTAAAAGACCCTGTTTCCAAATAAAAATATAAAAATAGGTCTGGGAGTGTAGCCCAGAAGTAGAAGGGCTTCCAGGAACCCCAGTACCACCAAAAAAAAAAAAAAAAGATGTATGACTACAATGCACCAATAAAAAAATTAAAAAAATATTTCAAAGACATTTTTGTGTATGTGTTACTGGGGATTGAGCCCAAGGGCATTTTTTGTGCTACACCCCTAGCCCTACTTGTATTTATTTATTTATTCATTCATTCATTTATATATTTATTTATTTATATTAAAAAGGGTCTCACTAAGTTACCGTATGTGGCCTGGAATCTGTCATCTTCCTGTCTCAGAATCCCAAATACTGGGATTACAGGTATAAACCACCACTCCTGGCTGAAAAAACTTCATAGTTTCATTACACAAAAAAAGAGCTATGTATCTAAAGTTCATGAATAAATACCAAACCAATATCTAGTTTCACAAAGTAAGAAACTAAAGCACTATTCATACAATTTATATGTATATATTCATAAACTTAGCCAAGTATATTAATGAAGGCTAAAAGTGTGAATTGCCCAGGTAACACCTTCATTTCCCTTTCACCTCCTGTATGTGTACACAGAACCTCATGTGTATAAACTTTAAAAGTCCAATCAAACCAGACATGGTGGCGCACATTTGTAATCCCCATGCTTGGGAAGCTGAGACAGGAGGATTGCGCAGGTTCGAAGCCAGCCTCAGCTACTCAGTGAGGCTCTCAGCAACTTAGTGAGACCCTGTTTCCAAATAAAATAAAATATAAAATAGGTCTGGGAGTATAGCCCGGAGGTAGAAAGCCTCTGGGTTCCACCCCCAGTACCACACCAAAAAGAAAAAAGTCCAATCAATTTTGTCAAAAAAAAAAAAAGTTGTCAGTAAGTCCAAAAACAGCTTAACATCCTCCTGACAGAAGCTGCTCCACTTAATGTGCTTTATAAAACCCATAAAAACAAGCATTATAATGAAAAAGAATGCCATGAAACTATTAACGTGATGGCTTTTAACCTTTTTAATGTATAATGAGCAGCCAACAGGTTTTTGAAATCCTGATGCCCAAATGTACTTTAAGTTTATAAGAGAAAACTCTACTCCCAAGTTCAAAATCCTCATTGCTTAAAAGTAATAATAAATTCCCTAGTGAAACACTGAGTTCTGCTTTTAATTAAAAGTAAATGTGCTAAGACTACTACCTCTTGCCAAAGAGAAAGCCAAGACCTCCATGACCTACCTAAGGAGACTTTCACAACACCCTGGATGTGAATCCTGTCTTAAAGAAAGAGAAAGGGAAAACTAAAAAACATATATTCTTATGTGAAAAAAAAATTAAATAAGTCGGGAATGGTACTACACATCTCTACTCCTAGTACTTAGGCTGAAACGGGAGGGTCACAGGTTCAAGGCCAACCTCAGCAACTGTGTGAGCCTCTGTTTCAAAATAAAAAATAAAATTGGGCTGAGGGTGTAGCTCAGGGGTAGAATGTCCTTGGGTTCAATCCTTAGGGCCACATAAAAAGAAAATGAAAAAGAGAAGAAAAAAATTAAGTGAAGCAAAATTATTCCATGCTACCAACGGCAAACTGCTTATTCCTATAACCATAAAAAGCGCTCTTCTTTGAGTCTGCGTTCTGAGATAGCAGGTAAACTCACCTATTTTTTTTTTTTTTTTTTTTTTTTTGGTGGTACTGGGGTTCCTGGAAGCCCTTGTACCTCCGGGCTACACTCCCAGACCTATTTTTACATTTTTATTTGGAAACAGGGTCTCCTAAGCCAGCGCGTGGGGCTGGCTTCGAACCTGCGCGATCCTCCTGTTTCTGCCTCCCAAGCGCGGGGATTACAAGCGTGCGCCACCACGCCCGGCTAAACTCACCTATTTTTAACAGCATTTTTACATGTAAAAGTCAATAAGCACTTTCTTCCAATAAGGTGCTAAAATATACTTGTCACATATTAAATTCAAAACCAAAATATATAAGAAATGCCAAACTCAAGAGAAAAAATGGTTATCCACTACTTTCATTAATCTTTCATTCAAACTCTGTGTGTGTGTGTGTGTGTGTGTGTGTGTGTGTGTGTGTGTGTGAACACACATATATAAACGAAGAACAAGTGTAGTCTCTTGTGAATTGGGTACAAGTTTGCATTCTGGCTTTGTCGATCTGTCACCCAGTCTTAAAACAGTTTTTTCAGGTTTTTGTGAGAACTCAGGTCAAGGGGTGCAAAGTTTCAGTTATGCAAAATGGCAAGTTCTGAATTGCAAATGTACAACAATATGAAGATTAGAAATTTGCTAAGAGGGTCTTTAGTGAGTGTTCTCACCCCACCCAAAGGAAAAGAAAGGAAAGAAGGAAGAAAGGAAGGACTATATGAAGTGATGGTAATGCTAATTACCTGATGTATAGTGACTACTTCACAATGTACACACATATCAAATCATCAAGTAGTACACTTTAAATATACTCAATTTTGCCGGGTGTGGTGGCACACACTTGTAATCCCCGCGCTTGGGAGGCTGAAACAGGAGGAAGGCGCAGGTTCGAAGCCAGCCTCATCTACTTAGTGAGCCTCTCAGCAACTTAGTGAGACCCTGTTTCCAAATAAAATGTAAAATGGGTCTGGGAGTATAGCCCGGAGGTAGAAAGCCTCTGGGTTCCACCTCCAGTACCACCAAAAAAATAAATAAATAAAATAAATATACTCAATTTTTGTCCACTATGCCTCAGTAAAACTGGAGGAAAAAAGAATTAAATGGAAATACGTGAAGGCAACTTGGCACAGTCCCAGACATATTAAAAAATTTTTTTTTCTTAGCCTTTGGAAAGAAATAGAAATTTCAAACTTAATAACATCTTTTAGCCAGACATGGTGGTGCATTCCTGTAATCCAAATACTTGGGAAGCTGAGACAGGAGGACCACAGGTTCAAGAAAAGCCTTAGCAAGTACTGAGACTCTCAACAACCTAGTGGGACACTGTTTCAAAATAAAAAAAAATTTTTTTTTTAATTCGCTAGACGCAGGTTCGAAGCCAGAATCACTGGCTTATGAGACCCTGTTTCCAAATAAAAATGTAAAAATAGGTCTGGGAGTGTAGCCTGGAGGTAGAAGGGCTTCCAGGAACCCCAGTACCACCAAAAAAAGAAAAAAAAAAAGGCACTAGAGTTTAACTTGGAAGTAGAATGCCCCTGGGTGCAATCCTCAGTACTACAAAAAAAGAGACATCTTTTACTATATATAAAAACATATACATAGCCGGGCATGGTGGCACACACTTGTAATCCCTGCGCTTGGGAGGCGGAGACAGGAGAATTGCGCAGGTTCGAAGCCAGCCGCGCTGGCTTAAGAGATCCTGGTTCCAAATTAAAAAGTATAAAATAGGTGTCTGGGAATGTAGCCTGGAGATAGGAGGGCTTCCAGGAACCCAAGTACCACCAAAAAAAAAAAAAAAAAAAAAAAAAACAACATATACATAAATAAATATTTGCAGTGGTCCTGGCTTTTTCCTTCTTAAATCAAATTTGCTCTCTATCTCAGATATTTTAACAGTTCTTTACTGACTTCACATGTTAGGATAACAAATCATATATATATATATATATATATATATATATATATATATATATATATATATATATATATATAAAATATATAATCACCAGTAGCTTTCATTTAAAATATAGATATATATTTTAAAAACTGGAGATGTAGTTCAATAGTAGCGTACCCGCTTAGCATCGGGGAGCCCTGGGTTCAATTCCAGGACCACCCAAAAAAAAAAATAAAGTTCCTTGACGTAACAAAAAAATATATATATATCCACCTGGGCCTGGTGGCACATACTTGTAATCCCAGTACTTGGGAGGCTGAGACAGGAGGATCACAGGTTTGCAGCCAGCCTCAGCTACTTAGTGAGGCCCTCCGCAACTTAGTAAGACCTTGTTTCAATATCAAGAATAAAAAAATAAAGCTGGGGGTGTAGCTCAAAGACTGAAGCCCCTGGGTTCCAAACCTAGTACCAAAAAAAAAGTAAGTGTGTGTGTGTGTGTGTGTGTGTGTGTGTGTGTGTGTGTGTGTGTAAGTACAATGGTAGTCTTTTCTCCTTAGCCTTTAATAAATATCATTTAAAATAAATTTCTATGACTCTAAACAAAATCTCAGCAAAAAGTTAATAATGAAAACCTCCCTCTAGCTGGCATGATGGTGCACACCTGTAAACCCAGTATTTGAAGGCTGAAAAAAGAGGATCATGGGTTTGAAGCCAGCCTCAGCAAATCAGAGAGGCCCTCAGCAACTTAGAGAAAGCCAATTTCAAAAACAAAAAAAAAAGGGCTGGTGTGTAGCTCAGAGGTAGAATACCCCTGAGTTCAATCCCTAGTATAAGAAGGAAAGAAGAAAAGTCTCCCTCTACTAGGCGATATAGCAAAATTCTAGAATGATTATTTGTAACTTATAAAAGCATATGTACAACCTGGTAGCATTTTACTAATTTCTTAAAATCAGTCAAAATCATAATGGTACATTCTAAGAAGAGATAATAGCACAAAAAATTTACTATCAATAACCTCTGACCATCATCAATAGTCACCCAAACTCTCAGGGCCAGTCTTCAGCTTCAACCTACAAGGCTGACCTCGGTTTTCTAGAAATGGTTCACTTCTCGATCCCCTCTATTTCTCTAGCATGGCACACATCATTTGGGGAAATTTCTAATTGTTAAATTCTGCTAAAGTTTAAGTCAATGAGCAAATGCTCCTCATTACAAAATTCAATAAGTGTAATAGAATTAAGGGTTTAACATATAAAGTCCTGAAAGCATGTCAAAACAGACGAATTGTTTCAGAGTTACAACTTTCCTTAGGTCTGCCTACACCAAAACACATGTTTTTTCAATTATATAGCAAAGACTATGGCTTCTGTTCAAAGCTAGATTTTATTGTTTATAAAATTAGAAACAGATACACGTACATATGGCTATATATACACATATATAAACACATATACATAGACCATATATTACACATGAACAGCTGAAAGACTCAATATGTCATAAAAGAAGTTACTTTACACACAAATGAGGAAGTTAATGCTAATCTCTCAAATGGAGAATCCATTTATTAACAGCCTTTTAACCTCACAGATATCCCTGCAATGCTCTCACAATTATATATATAATTCAGACAAAATTACATGAAGTGAAAATATTAGTCAGCTCTAGCATCTTCTATTTTAATTATATACTCATTTATTATTTATTGGTGCTGGGATTGAATCCAGGGCTTTGTGCATGCTAAGTGCATGTTCTACCACTGAGCTAAACTCCCAGCCCTAGTTTTTATTTTATTTATTGGTGCTGGGATTGAATCCAGGGCTTTGTGCATGCTAAGTGCATGTTCTACCACTGAGCTAAACTCCCAGCCCTCAGTTTTTAGTCAAGAATTTTTTTATAATCATTATCTGACACCTTTAGTCCAAAAAAGGAGGATTCCATTTTAATCTCTAAGTATTGTAAGTGTTCACCAAAATCACACATTTTTACTTAACATCAAAGCACAAGTATGTTTATACCTAGACTTTATAATAAATATTGAACTTTAATTTTCTTCTTTATAATTTTCAATATTTTTTCAAACTTTATAAATTATAAGAAAAATTTTAAAGAAAGAATTGAAACATTTAGTATAAAATATAAATCAGAAAGCTTAGTATTGCTGTAGTAGTCACTGCCTAAAAGACAAAAATGTGTAATAGTACCGAGGAGCTTACCTATGAGTTTATGACTTCTCATGGTTTGTTCAAAAGGGACATATATTAAATTCTAATTTAGATTTAACAGTTATAATAGAAGAAGAGGGGTACAAGCTAACCTGAAAATACGGTCCTTTGAGCCGGGCGTGGTGGCGCTCCCTTGTCATCCCAGCATTCGGGAGGCTGAGACCGGAGGATCGCGGTTCGCGGACAGCCTCAGCTACTTAACGAGGCCCTTTGCAACTCGGTGAGACCGTTTCGAAAGAATAAAAAATAGGGCAGGGGGTGTAGCTGGGAGGTTGAACGCCCCTGGGTTCCATCCCCAGCCCCGCAAAAAAGTAAATACAGTCTTTTTTTCACTAATATTAATAATGCAGAGTAGGGGCGAAAGCATACTGCGCTCCCACTGCTCCCCACACTGGAGGGAGGAGACAGGGTTGCTACTAGTATCTAGAATCTAGGAGACAGGGAAAGACATGGTACGAAGTACCCTACCAGGAGACAGGCACAGTGGCACAGGCCTGTAATCCTAACTTGGGAGGCTGAGATAGGAGGATCGCAGGCTTGTGGACAGCTTCAGCAAGCAGTGAGACTCGGCAATCTAGCAAAACCTGTCTCAAAATAAAAATAAAATAGGGCTGGGGGTGTAGCTTGGAGGTTGACCTTACTAAGTAGCTGAGGCCGGCTGCAAACCCGCGATCCTCCTGTCTCAGCCTCCTGTGTACTGGGTTTATGCCACCACATTCAGCAAGAGAATTACTCTAAACAAGGATGTAACCTCCCATAGTAGAAAACAATTTCCTCAAAATTCTTCTGTTTCTAATAAAATTAAATACCCAAAAGTTATTTTAATTCTAAATTGAACTATCTTAAAAATAAATACTTTTGCATACAGTTCGCAGTACTCAGTGATTTAAATGTCACAAAAATCAAAATATAATTAGCATATTCATTCAATCCAGACACAGACTACCTGCTCTACATCTGGACCTGAGCTACATAGGAGAGATTAAAAACATGATTAAACTCTGGTCCTTGATGTCCAGAAATGCTAAAACAAATCATTACAACATAACTTAATACATGCAATAATTAAAGGCAAGGTATAATTATATTTCGAAGGTATAAACAAGCAGAGATAGCAGGGCTTCAGCAAGAAACACCAGCAGAACAGGGCCCGCCTGTGGCTGATAAGCCATGGTGGCAAAGGCAATCTGAGCAAGAGCGATTTCGTGTGCAAAAACACACTGCTAAACTTCTAAGAGATGCTTTAGATTTTTTTCTTACACTTTAGAGAAAGTACATGGCTTTAATTTTGTAGTTGTGAAACAAATTTCTTAGTCTAAATCAAAACCATAAAACATGATTTCTTTCCCCTTATCCCCAGCCAAGTGAAATTTTATAACTTGTGTTTAAAAGGTGGGCTCAAAGTGTTTCATTTTATTGTTATTACTCCATGTAAATTTCAGAACTTAGAAGGGTGTCAGCATTTCTTTAAAACTAGTGAGTATAAGATTAAATGTAAGTGAGTAAATGTGTGAATTAATGTAAAATAGGCAAACATATATGAATATATATAAACGCATGTACGCGCATGTACTGTCACATAATTTTTTTTTTCTTTGAAGTACTGGGCACAGAACCCAGGGACCCTCTACCACTATGCTATATCTCCATACCATTATTTTTTTTCAGTACTGGGGATGGAACCCAGGGGCATTCTACCTCCAAGCTATATCCCCAGTTCTATTTTTTATTCTTTATTTTGAAACAGGGTCTCACTAAGTTGCAGAGGCCTCACTAAGTAGCTGAGGCTGGCCACAAGCCTGCGATCCTCCTGTCTCAGACTCTCAAATACTGAGATTACGAGAGTGTGCCACCACGCCTGGCCCTTTTTTGCATTTCAAGAAAGTTTTTTGCTAATTTGCCCAGGATGGGCTTGAACTTACAATCGTCCTACCTCAGCCTCCCAAGCAGGTGTGCACCACTAAACACATCTATCAAATAACTCCTTGCTTTATTGATATAGTCGTGTATTTCTTCTAAATTAATTATCTTCACATTTCACAAACATGAGTATGATCAGAGCAGCTGAAGTCTCGTCTTTATGTTTCTGGACACAATTTCACACAAAGTAGTCCCATGTACACAGGACTCACCAATGGTGAGAACTCCAACAGGAGCTCGGATCCCACGGCAGGTCAACTGGGAACAGCTCAAAGCCAGGCCAGAGCTTCTCATCTGGCAGCATGGCGCGATCGAAAGGGACCGGTGGAATCACTCAACAGCGAAATACGCTCCTTTTTTAAAGCACTATGCCACAATACCTAACTTTTTAACCCCTCTCATTTTCTATAAAGAGAAGATAATACAGATATAGAAACTTCTGCCACTTATCAGCAATATGTCCTTGATACTATTATTTAAGCCTCAGTTTCCCATCAATAAAAATAAAATGCAGTTGTTACATTCTTAGCAAAATTCCTGGTATATAGTAAGCAGTCAAAAAACGCTCTTATGAGGCCGTCTGCTAATATAGTTGATTACCCGAGGTGAGTCAATCGCCTACACAGTGCACGCCACAGAATCAGCACTTAACTCTGTTTCCCCCTGATGCAGAATAGAAGTAGGTGGGTAGAAAGGAGCCAGACAGGAAGGAAAAGTAAAATATAACTTTAACATAAGGACCTGGAGCTGAAGTGCCCCTAGTCCAAAACCAGTTCTCTTTCCGAGGCCTGACTCTTCCAAATTCCTGGGAAACCCGTAGATTGTAGATTAACTAAAAGAAATTATAATTGCCCTGTGTGATGATAACAAGACAGATACGATATTTCGAGAAACTTATTGACAAGTCGGGTTCCTCCCCCTTCCCACAGGAGGCGGAACCCTGGAGAAGGAGGAGGAGACTCTGCTAGGCAGGAAGGCGATGTTGCAAGAGAAGCAGTGTTCCCACGCCTAGTCCCACCCACAAGACATATACCTTAAAAAGAGAGGCATTTTCCGTCTAGCCTCAGATGGGCCCGCAGGTCTTCGGGACTGTCCAGCCCCCATCCCCGAGAGGACCGCAATAAACCTGACACCGGGCTCCCTGGTCTATCTCATCTCTTTACCGTGCAAACCTAACACTTATAATTTAGGAATCTCCAACTTCTCTGTCAATCAACTAATGAGGACCCCAGTCAGCCTGAGGACCCTAGGTTGACCAGACCACCAGATACCAGGAAGCCCCTCGGGACTACCTGACTGAGATCATCTACCCTGAGGCTGACCAGACTACCAAACCACCAAAAATTGCCTGGGGGACTACTGAACTGAGATCATCCTCACATACCTCCCCTAGCCCACCCTCATGAAAGTACCCTATAAGGAGAGCCCTGAACTCCCAGCATTCTCCCTTGAATATATACTTCCCCCTCTCCCCCAAATAAACCTCTGTCCATGTCTCTGACTGGTGCGTGCTGCAATTCTTTTCCGTCACATTAGCCAAGGACCCTAAAGATCCTGAGTTCCTGAGTTTAGAACTCACCCCCATACCCCAACCCGATGGAGATATTTTATTAGATCATTAAAATATCACAACTGGCCTTATAAGCCAGGATCTTATTTCCGCAGCTGTACAACTCTTAGATCTTATTCATTATCTGGCTGAACTGTTCCTGTTCCCAAGACACAGATACTATCCAAAATAATCCCCACTATTGTGGCTTGCTTGATCGAACAAAGCAGCTGAATTGGAAATAAGTTCAACTTCATTTCCTTCAAAGATTAACTCATCTCTTCAGGCCTGAGCCTGAACAAGCAACACCTGGCCTCACCCATGTACTCAAGCAATGTCAGATTTCAACAGGAGACCCATTGGCCTGAACAAGCAGAGACCAGGAAGTGTCTAAACAGACCTCATGTCAACCCTGACTCCGGTCGCTTTCTAGGGACCCTCCATTTGTCAACATGGAGCTACTTTTTCTTTCCAGAAACTGAGTTGGGTCGTTTATTTATTTTATTTTATTTTTTTTTTTTTTTGCAGGGAGGAGGGGGAGTTGTCATTTTTGCGAGCTATACCCCAGCCCAACATTTTTATTCTTTATTTTGAAACAGAGTCTCACTGAGTTGCAAAAGGCCTCACTAAGTAGCTGAGGCTGTCTGTGAACCCGGATCCTCCTGTCTCAGTCTCCCAAATGCTGAGATTACAAGCCAGAAACTTAGGTCTATACTAATGTCAGAAGAATCACTCTGCAGGTTTTCTGAGGCCTTTCACACTATCTCTGTCTCTGTCAACTGATGCCAGCATTTTCTGGGACACTGACAGTCTGACTGCCTGGAGTGCTCTGACTCTCAGCAGGTGCTGCAGGTCCACGCGGTTTCTCTCCTTCCTGTGTGAGGAGTCATTAGCAGGTATTCATCTGCTAACTCTAATAGTACTGAGAAAAGACATCCATAAGAGAATGCCATGACAAGTCCTAATTAACTAAAAGGACTGTGTAACCATTTGAGACTATTCACCCATCCCCGAAAGCCATATGTAGCTCATAAGCTTTGGCTTGGCCTGTTCAGTTACTGCACACTATAAAAATAATTCCCTGAATTTAAAAAAATGGCTTTCTTACCAGGACTTTAAGCCACTTCTAAATAACAGTTCATTACTAAAATGACAGGATCAGAAAAACGTGCAACCATATTTTGAAGGAAACCCGAAACTAAGAGAGCATGTACTGTGTATGAACAGAGTCAACAGCAAAGCAAGGACGGGTTTGTATTCAGAAAATTCTGCATAAAGTTGAGTTTTTTCTCCAAACTAGAAAGCATGTCCTCAAAGGACAAAAGGACATTAATTCACCTTAATTGTCTAAGTCTTCATTCAGTAATATGTAATCAACATACAATCGTGATTAAACATTTATAAAAAGAACAAATGTCAAATACTTTATTAATAAATCTATCCTGATGCATTCTTCTCTTTAATATTCAAGGTCAATTCTAAATCTTTACTTCTTTTAGGGAGGTTAGCTATAATATTAAGTATAATAACTTTTTTTTTTTTTTTTTTTTTTTGCGGGTCTGGGGAGGGAACCCGGGACGTTTGACAACCGAGCTACACCCTCTGCCCTATTTTTTATTCTTTATTTTGTAACAGGGTCTCACTAAGTAGCTGAGACTGTTCACAAACTGCAATCCTCCAGTCTCAGCCTCCCGAATGCTGGGATTACAAGCATTTGCCACCATGCCTGGCTTAAGTATAATGATTTTTAAACCCAATACAAATAAAATGAATTAAAATTATACTCAAAATGTATTATTTTTATCCTATGAGCTTTTTACAGCTCATCTTGGGTTTTTTTGACCATTTGTTTTTAATAGGCAATGAAGGAATAGTGTTTTTTTTTTAATGTCTCAGTTTTAAAAATACAGTCTTCCAAAAGCTCAGCCAGAAATGTTCATTTCAAAAAGCCTACTCCAGCCAGTTGGCTTTGTCAGCAACATATGCACAAAGCAAAATACGTAACCCATTGTGATTTTCTGCTGGTCACATGGAATCACTTAGCATACTCAATATGGTTTCCAGTCCATGCCTCAAGTGAAATATACTTCAGCCAGCAAGTGTTTCTTTTAAACATCAAACCAGCTACTGTTATTTGAACACTAGTGTTATCGCAGCTATATGTGCATGCTGAGAATTATTAACATTATTCCATATCAAAATATAATTAGAATATGTCTCCATTATGAACATGGTAAAGAGTTCATATAAAATTTAAGTAACTAACAGGTAGTATTTCAGGAAATAAAATCTTTAAATGTTAATAATATCCTCTGTTCCCAAAGTTTCTTTAGGCCAAAAGACTTCACAGATATAATAATGGCTCCTGTAAGCAGAAATGAAAAATGTCAAAAATAATCTATAGTATTAAAAGACTAAAGCCCAGTGTGAGGCCACACATTTGTAATCTCAGTACTTGGTAGGCTGAGACAGGATGACCCAAGGTTCTAGGACGGCCTCAGCAATTTAGTGAGACCTTTTTTCAAAAATAAAAAGATAAAACTAGTCATGGTGGCACGTGCTTATAATCCCAGTACTTGGGAGGCTGATACAGGAAGACCACAGGTTCTCAGCCAGCCTCAGCAACTTGTGAGGCTCTCTGCAATTTAGTGAGACTCTGTTTCAAAATAAAGAATAAAATAGGGTTAGGGTATAAGGTGTGGAATGTTTCTGGGTTCAATCCCCAGTACCACAAACAAACGAATGAATGAATGAATGAATGAATGAATAAATAAATAAATAAATAAATAGTGAGAAAGAGAGAGCGCACTGGGGGTGTAGCAAAGGTCAAATGCTCCTGAGTTCACTCCCGAGTACCACAAAAAAAAAAAAAAAAAACATTAGAAGTTGCAAATAATCCTTCTATGCTCTTTTTTGTCACATGACAAATGACTAGTAATATACAGCCTTTTTATAAAAATAAGAATCCCATAAATATATCAATATATAAAAACATTTCAATTCTTAAAAAAAGTATCAAGCTGGGCGTGGTGGCGCATGCTTGTAATCCCAGCATTCGGGAGGCTGAGACCAGAGAATCTCGGTTGGCGGACAGCCTCAGCTACTTAGTAAGGACCTCTGCAACTCAGTGAGATCCCATTTCAGCCGGGCGTGGTGGCGCACGCTTGTAATCCCCGCGCTTGGGAGGCAGAGACAGGAGGATCGCGCAGGTTCGAAGCCAGCCGCGCGCGCTGGCTTAGGAGACCCTGTTTCCAAATATAAAATGTAAAAGAGGTCTGGGAGTGTAGCCCGGAGGTAGAAGGGCTTCCAGGAACCCCAGTACCACCAAAAAAAAAAACCAAAAAAAAAAAAAAAGAGATCCCATTTCAAAATAAGGAATAAAAAATAGGGCAGGGGGTGTAGCTCGGAGGTCAAATGCCTCTGGGTTTCATCTCTAGACCCACAGGAAAAAAAATACGGTTGAGGGTATAGCATAGATAGATAGATAGACAGACAGACAGACGGATGGAAAATAGGGTTTGAGATGTAGAGCAGTGGTACAGTGCTTATCATCCATTTCTACTGCAGTGGTTATTACCTGGGACAGAATATAGCACGTGTGTGCCTGCATGTGCATGTGCGTGTGCATGTGTGTGTTTTATCAGGAATTGAATCCATGGTCACTATACCACTGAGGTATACACCAGCCCTTTTTATCTTTTATTTTAAAACAGGGTCTCACAGCCAGGCATAGTGATGCACGCTTGTAATCCCGGTGCTTGGGAGGCTGAGACAGGAGGATCGCAGGTTCGAAGCCAGCCTCAGCTACTTAGTGAGGCTCTCAGCAACTTAGTGAGACCCTGTTTCCAAATAAAGTATAAAAAAAATAGGTCTGGGAGTATAGCCTGGAGGTAGAAAAGGCCCTGGGTTCCACCCTCAGTACCAAAAAAATAAATTAATTAATTAAATAAATAAATAAAACAGGGTCTCACTAAGTTACTACCTGCAATCTTCCTGTCTCAGCCTATACTCTTAATGTGTATTTTTTGTTTTGTTTTGTTTTGTTTTTATTGGTGCACTGTATTCATACATCATAGTGGGATACAAACTTTTGTAGAGATGCACACATCGCCCAGTCAGCCCCCACCCAATCCCCACCCCATTCTCTCCCCATCCCTCCCTCCCATGCTTGGCTTAGTGGTTGACATCTAGTATTATAGCAATTTATCAAAAATTAAAAATGATAATCTCACATAACAGTTTCATTTGTCGTATTCCAAACTTTTGATGACTTAAAGATAACATTTCAATATTTCTTTTTACTTTCTTTCTTACCAGAGAATTTTTTTTTCTATTTTTTTAGGTGAAACTATCATATATTTATATATTTATTTTTCAGGAAAAAAACTCTATCCTAATATGGAATATGGACTCTAGATACCCAAAACGATCTTGAAAAAGAACAAAGCTAGAAGATATATATTTTCTGATTTCAAACCATATAAAGCTACAATAATTGAAACAGTGTAGTACTATTCTAAAGGCAGATATATAAACCATTGGAGTTAAATAAAAGCCTAGAGATAAATTCTTCCCTATATTGTCAAGTTATTTTTGACAAGGTTTCCACGAACATTTGGTGGTAGAAATAATAATATTTTAACTAAATATTGTTGAAAAATAATAATTACATGGAAAATAATAAAATTGGACCCTTACCTAATCCCATATACAAGTATTAACTCAAAATAGATAAAAGACCTAAATATAAATCTTAAGACTATAAACTTTTAGAAGAAAATCTGGGTCATAAAACCTCACAACATTGAAATTGGCAGTGATTTCTTGGATATGATTTCAATGGCACAGGCAA
Source organism: Muscardinus avellanarius (assembly GCF_963383645.1). Taxonomy (NCBI): domain Eukaryota; kingdom Metazoa; phylum Chordata; class Mammalia; order Rodentia; family Gliridae; genus Muscardinus; species Muscardinus avellanarius. The sequence goes on from NC_137795.1 coordinate 3,150,771, forward strand.
CAGAAGAGTATACAAACTCCCTAAAAAATAAAAAAAATATTGTATATCCAAAGACAATGTAAACAGAGTTAAAAGTTACTAATAGAATGGGATAAAATATTTCCAAATGCTATATCTGAAGGTATATCAATACTCCAACTAGAAATCCTAAAAATTAACAACAATAAAGGCAAACAATACCATTTAGAGATAGGTAAAAGACTAACATAAATAATGAATCTCCACAAATAACCCATCTTAGTTGACTATTGGATGGAAACTCTTGTTTCTCTGGTTCTGGTGTGTGTTACCTATTTCTTCTTTGTAGTTAATCTCTGAGTATTTTCTCTAGTGCTGGTTTTGAAGACATAAATTCCTTCAGTTTCTGTTTGTCATGGAAGCTTCTTATTTCTCCATCTAATTTGATAGAAAGTTTTGCTGAATAGGAAATTTTTGGCTGGAAGTTGTTTTCTTTCAGAGTTTGGAATATGTTACTCCAAGCCCTTCTGGCTCTCATGACTTGGTTTGGGAAGTCTGGAGTGATTCTAATCGGTTTGCCTCTGAATGTCACTTGGCCCTTTGTTTTTGTTGCCTTTAAGATTCTCTGCTTGGCTTCCACATTGGTCATTTTGACAATTATGTGGCGTGGGGATCCTCTTCTCCGATCCTGTCTAAAGGGAGTTCTATAAGTTTCCTGGACCTGTGTATCAACCTCTTGCTCTATGTTTGGAAAATTTTCTGCTATTACTTCCTTGAAGAGATTGTTGATCCCTTTGGTTTCACCTTCTTTTCCCTCCTCTATTCCAATTATTCTTAGGTTAGCTCTCTTAAGATGGGCCCATATTTCTTCAATATCAGATTCCTGCTGTCGGATATTTTTTCCTAGATTAGAAACTATGCGTTCATTTTTGGAATGATCATCTTCTAAGAGCGAGATTCTGTTCTCCATGTGGTCTAATCGGTTGTTTGTGCTTTGAATTGAGGCCTTTACTTCATTAATTGCATCCTTTATCTCTTTTTGGCTCTCTCTGAGTTCTTTTCGAAGCACCTCTATTATTTCTACAGTTATTTTCCTGATTTGATCTTCTAGAAATCTCTGATTTTCTGTTTTATCGGGTTCTGATGTTGTGGGGTTGTGGGCATTCATTACTCCAGTGTTATTCCTCTTTCCCATGATTTCGGAAGTTTGTGCCTTCTCTGGGTTCTTCCCTTGGGTCACTATGACTTCACTTAAGGTGTTCTGGATCTCGAGTCAGTAGTATCTCAGACCCCACTACTCCTTTACTGGGTTGTATCACAGAGTCTCCGACCCAGGGAGTCGATAGAGGCTGCTTTAGACTGTGGGGGGTGCCAGGTTGCACGTTCTCCTATGGTGTGATATCTCTGCCACCGCCCCTCCCCCACTGGGTCAAGTCCCAGCGAGTACATTACTGGGATTTCTCCTCTGTGGCCCGCAATTTGACTCACTGTTCTTGAGTATGCAGATGTAGCTGTACTGGATTCGGTGAATTCTCTGCTGCTGCCGCCGGTGGCAATATGGTGCCGCTGCCACACCCTCGGCCGTGAGGCTGGCGTATTTCTTCTTGGTTTTGATTTCCACTCTGAATCCCTGCGGCGTGTGCTGAGCTCAGCCACTGGGAGCTTTAGATTTTACCTGCGGCGAGAAATCCCGCCTGGCTGTTCCGCAGCGGCTCACCTCGGCTTGCTCTATGTAGCCGTCCGGTGAATTTGCCGCTGCCGCCGGCAGTATGGCGCTGCTGCCGCGTCCTCGGGCGTGAGGCCAGTGTATCTCCTCTGTGGCTCTGAGCTCTGTTCTCAGCCCGCTTTCTCTCTGGAGCCTGGTGATTTTTTTGTTTCTCTGGTGATGGTGTTTTCTGGCTATGAAAGGCGCTGATTTTGTGGTAATGGAGATCGGTTGTTAGTGGGACTCTTAAGCCCCGCTTTTCTCGGTCGCCATCTTCCCTGAAGTCCGCTTAATGTGTATTTTTTAAAACTACTTTTTCTAATATAAACAGACAATAATCTCTTTCTTTAGCAAATAGAAAACATAAAATTCAGCTCTGTTTCTAGCAAGGACAAGACTATGGCCCAGGTTTGGGACCCAAAAATTATGTGTCAACCATGAGCAAACAACTGCAACTAAGGAAAGAATCATTCTATGTTTAATGGCTATGTTCAGAACAGGGTTATTGCTATTAAAAGCAGAAGTATAGATGTCATTATACTAGCCAGAAGAACAGCATGTACATTATAACAATATATGTTAACAAGAACACAGAAGGCCCAGTGGCCTCGTACTAGAAGTATGTGCTGCCTTGTAAGGGATCAGAGTTCAGTCATTAAACAAAGCCTTTCACCTTCAATGAGCAAGAGGAGGAAACGAACAGCTTACACCCTGCCTGATGTAAGAAACTGCATTCAAATTTCCCTTTTATGTCAGTTCCCCAAAACATTAATTTTGTAAGACAGAAGAAAACTCAAGAAAAAAGGAGTGAGGCATGGTGGCGCATACATGTAGCTTATAATCCCAGTACTTGGAAGGCTGAGACAGGAAGGTTACAGGTTCCTGGACAGCCTCAGCTAGTTAGTGAGATCCTCTGTAATTTACTTTTTTTTTTTCCTTTTTGTGGTAATAGGAGTGGAACCCAGGGGCTTTTCTACCCCCAGGCTACACTCCCAGACCTACTTTTTTATATTTTATTTGGAAACAGGGTCTCACTAAATTGCTGAGAGCCTCAGTAAGTATCTGAAGCTGGCTTCGAACCTGCGATCCTCCTGTCTCAGCCTCCCAAGCGCTGGGATTACAAGCGTGAGCCACCACGCCTGGTTCTTCTGCAATTTATTGAGACCCCGTTTTTTTTTTTTTTGTTGGTTGGTTGGTTGGTTGGTTGGTACTGGGGTTCCTGGAAACCCTTCTACCTCTGGCTACACTCCCAGACCTATTTTTTTATATTTTTATTTGGAAACAGGGTCTCTTAAACCAGCGTGGCTGGCTTCGAACCTGCACGATCCTCCTGTCTCCGCCACCCAAGTGCGGGGATTACAAGCGTGCACCACCACACCCGGCTTGTGAGACCCTGTTTTAAAAAATAGGGCTGACGGTGAAGCTCAGAGGTAGAATGCCCCTGGGTTCAATATCACAAAAGAAAAAGAAAGCCAGGCGTGGTGGCCCACTCTTGTAATCCCCACGCTTCGGAGGCGGAGACAGGAGGATCACGCAGGTTCGAAGCCAGCCACGCTGGCTTAGGAGACCCTGTTTCCAAATAAAAATATAAAATAGGTCTGGGAGTGTAACCCGGAGGTAGAAGGGCTTCCAGGAACCCCAGTACCACCAAAAAGAAAAAAGAAAAAAGAAGAAAAGGAATAGTGTAAATGTAAAATATCTCGTTATGTATCTATACACACATGTATGTAAAATATACATATACAATACACACTATACATACAGTTTATATAGTATATATACACACACAGACACACACAGATCTAATCTGGTGATAGAGTTTCTCTTCTAATCCGTCTCCTGCCATATATGTTTGTTCTCCATTTTTGATCCAACAAATGTGCAAGAAAAATGTAAACCTAATTTCTCTTCCCAAAAATGATCACTGAAGTTTAGTAAAGCAAATTGGGGTTCTTTTTTTGTGTGTGTATGGTCCTGGGGTTCCTGGAAATCCTTCTCCCTCTGGGCTACACTCCCAGACCTATTTTCTTTTTTTGAAACAGGGTCTCTTATGCCAGTAAGGCTGGCTTCGAACCTGCGCGATCCTCCTTTCTCCGCCTCCCAAGGGCGGGGATGACAAGCGTGCCCACCACGCCCGGCAACCAAATTGGGGTTCTTTAGGACACTTAATTTGAGAAAACATACCTCCATTCATCTATGAATATAAGAATATTAATCTAGTCAGTAATAAATGCATTCTAGACTATTTTCTGGTCATGAAAATAAGTTTCTACAGAATCAACCACAGCCATAACTTTAAATACCATGTGGCTGCCGGGCGTGGTGGCGCACACTTGTAATCCCCGCGCTTGGGAGGCTGAGACAGGAGGATCGCGCAGGTTCGAAGCCAGCCTCAGCTACTTAGTGAGGCTCTCAGCAACTTAGGGAGACCCTGTTTCCAAATAAAATATAAAATGGGTCTGGGAGTATAGCCCGGAGGTAGAAAGCCTCTGGGTTCTACCCCCAATATTACCAAAAAAAAAAAAAAAAAATCCCATGTGGCAAAGATGGATAGGAAGGTGCACGGGTGAAGTAATTAACCAGTGGCGGGCTGGAACTTATACCTAAAACACTGTTACTACTACTTGAATTGGATAGTCCACACCCTTAAAATAATTTACTCCCTCCTATGAAATATCTTTATCAATTTGGTCTTTCTTAGACTAAAATTTGTACACTCAGAAGTAAATGAAAGATAACATATCAGAGAAAAAAATAATATATTATGGAAAGCCAAGAACCAGGAAAATGAGAATAAAACCTGAATTACAAATGTATAATTTTAGATCTCTGTGTCAAACTGTCTACCATTAATGCAACTTCAAAACAAGTCTTTCTAAATATCTGCATAATTACTTAGATCAGTTTATCAAACTGATCAAAGAACAGGAATTTTGTATATCTGATGGCTGTTTTCATTTTAGGTTCATCCTATATTGAATAATGGATAGGTACCCACTTAATAATGTTTTTATTCTTTTTATAATATATTATGGGTTAGAGATTATCAGAAATCTGAATATAAGTTTTTCTTGTTAAAATTTGGTATTCTTGCCAGGCTTGGTGGCGCACGCTTGTAAGCCCCACGCTTGGGAGGCAGAGACAGGAGGTTCACGCTGGCTTAATAGACCCTGTTTCCAAATAAAAATATAAAAAAAATTAGGTCTGGGAGTGTAGCCCGGAGGTAGAAGGGCTTCTAGAAACCCCAGTACCACCAAAAAAAAAAAAAAAAAAATTGGTATTCTTCCCAAGAAAAGACACTATAAGTAAGCAAAATGAAAAATTACACAGCACACTCTTACATATAGTTCACAAAAATTGATCCTGAGTTAAGAAACTCAGTCCTCCTGGAAAGAAATTTATTCTCAAATTCAAATTAGTGGCAAAACACTAAACTCAAGATGCATTTAGTTTATAACATCTTTGTAGAGAGGTCTCTTTATTTACATAGATGCTACCTATTAGCATCTAATTGAGGACTAGGAAAAAAATACATCATAGCTACCCTTCCAACAGATACATCACTCTCTGATGCTATATAATTGTGCTCCAGGCATATTACAATTTAGAAGACATTTCTTCATAGAAGTTATGTTATAAACATTGGTTAAATATATTTTTAATACAGACATGGTGGTACACACTTTTAATCCCAGTACGTGGGAGGCTAAGAAAGGAGGATTGCAGGTTCATGGCCAGCCTCAGCTACTTAGTGAGGCCCTCTGCAACTCAGTGAGGCCTTGTTTCATAATAATGAATAAAAAATTGGGCTAGGGGGGTGTATCTCAGAGATAGAATGTCCCTGGGTTCCATTCCCAGTACCAAAAAAAATCCTACTTAATAGCAATATGCCTTGGTTCCATTATAAATTAAATAAACCTTTGTAGGATCTAATCACCACTAAAACATTCTATCTATGGAAACTGCATTAAAGAGCCAAAAAAGTAACTAAAGAATAAATTTTTTGAATACAACACCATTATAATTAAGGAGTTATTATATATAAAGAATTTTAAATATGCCATATAAAATTCCAATGATTAAGTTGGGCGTGGTGGCGCACGCTTGGGAGGCTGAGACAGGAGGATCGCGCAGGTTCGAAGCCAGCCTCAGCTACTTAGTGAGGCTCTCAGCAACTTAGTGAGACCCTGTTTCCAAATAAAAATATAAAAATGGGTCTGGGAGTATAGCCCAGAGGTAGAAAGCCCCTGGGTTCCACCCCCAGTACCACAAAAAAAAAAAAAATTTCCAATGATTATATAAAATGCTGACATTTTTGCATGACATGAAGGGAAAATCAAAATCTTTTACCAGGTTTCCCTAGAAGTTCTTTTCTGGAACACCAGTCTCATAAACATCTCAAGGAAAAGTAAAAGTTCCCTGGTCAAACGTGGAAAACAGCATCTCCTACAGCCCTCTCAGAATTCTAGTTAGTTTACATTAAAAGCACTAAGAACTCCTCTGTAATTATAGTTAACCCAGTATTTCCCAGACCACGAGGCCACACAACACCTATTTGTGCATAAAAGCATAACCACTCAGCTGAATATACTTTGGGAAGTTCTACTTAGACAAGCCAATTTTTCAGAAATCAAGTTTCTGAAAAATCATTCTCTTCCAAAGAGGTAAGCTCTGTCTTGGCTCTTGATAGCTGCACTGCTATTCCTTGATACTGTCTTCTCCCTTCCAATATCCTCTTCCTCTCCCCTAAATCCTTTCACCTTTTTTCAAGTACATCTTTCTTTCTTTCTTTCTTTTTTTTTTTTTTTTTTTTTTTTTGGTGGTACTGGGGATGGAACGAACCCTTCTACCTCCGGGCTACACTCCCAGACCTATTTTATATTTTTATTTGGAAACAAGGTCTCTTAAGCCAGCGAGGGGCTTCGAACCTGTATGATCCTCCTGTCTCCGCCTCCCAAGTGCGGGGATTACAAGCGTGCACCACCACGCCCGGCAAAAGTACATCTTTTTTAAAGTCACCTTCTTGGAAGGCCATTTTGACCCCTAAGCCAGTTTACATACACAGCTCCCAGAATTTCCCTGGTCATTTTTTTTTTTTTCGCCTAGAATGAAAGTATTAGGGGCTTCTTTATGATTCTATTTTCCAGCATTACCCATATCCCAAAAAAAAGATGCTGGCATCAGTTCAAGTTCAGATATTAGGTCTGCCACTTACCAATCTGGTGACTTTGAACAGATGACTTCTCAGAATTTTCTCTTATGATAAGCTGGGTAAAGCACATCTTACAGGTACTCTCTTTTTTAAATATACATAATCAATAATGAAAAGCACCTAGCCCAGTTATCAAAAACAGTAAGTACTCAATAACAGACTGGAGGACAGCCTGAGTAAGTAGTGAAACTCTCATCAACATACTGAGACCTTTTCAAAAATAAATAAACAAACAAACAAACTGGAGGTATGGTTCAGAGGTACAAAGAATGCCCCTGAGTTTAATTCTCAGTACCACAAAAAAAAAATAAAAAATAAAATAGGGCTAGAGGTGTAGCTCAGAGGTAGAATGCCCCTGGATTCGATCCCCAAACACACACACACACACACACACACACACACACACACACACACGAAATAGATCATTGTTAAGCCACAAAGCAAATCTTTGCAAATACAAAATAAAATTAAATAATTCCTTGCATCTTATAATACTAAAGCTAGAAATTAACAGCAAGAAAAACTGCAAATGCTGGGGCAGTGGTGCATGCCTATAATCCCAGAAACACATGAGGCTGAAGCAAGAGGATCACAAGTTCAAGGCTGGCCTGGACAACTTAGCAAGATCTGGTCTCAAAAATTAACTAAGTATGGTGTTGCACGCTTGGAATAGCAGTAATTAGGAAGCTGAGACAGGAGGGTCACAGGTTCACAGCCAGCCTCAGCCACTTAGTGAGGCCCTCAGCAACTCAGTGAAGAAAAATAGGGCCGGGTGTGGCTCAGAGGTAGAATGCCCCTGGGTTCAATCCCTAGTTCTACAAAAACAGACAGACAAATAATAAAGCCGGGCATGATGGCGCACGCTTGTAATCCCAGCATTCGGGAGGCTGAGACAGGAGGATCGCGGTTCGCGGACAGCCTCAGCTACTTAGTGAGGCCCTCTGCAACTCAGTGAGACCCTGTTTCAAAATAAAGAATAAAAAATAGGGCTGAGGGTGTAGCTCGGTGGTAAAATGCCCCAAGGATCCATCGCTAGTCACGCAAAATAAATAAATAAATAATAAAAAAGCAAGAGATGTAGCTCAATGGTAGAGGAAAGAAAGAAAGAAAGAAAGAAAGAAAGAAAGAAAGAAAGAAAGAAAGGAAGGAAGGAAGGAAGGAAGGAAGAAAGAGAAAGAAGGAAAAAATTGAGCTGCAGATATAGTTCAGAGGTAGAATGCATGTTCAATCCCCAGTACTGCAAAAAAAAAAAAAGAAAAAAGAAAGAAAGAAAAATGGAACTACCATATGATCCATGTATAACCAAGCACTCAGTACTGATTTCTGGAGGTACTTGTACATTCATGTGTAGAGCAGCACACTTCACAACAGCCAAGTTACAGAATCAGCCTAGGTATTCATTAACAGATGAATAAAGTTTGGTGTATATACATAGTGGAGTTTTATTCAGCCATAAAGAATGAGAATGCATGAAACCAGAGCTTCATGTTAAGTGAAAGAAGGCGGACTTAGACACGTTTGCATGTTTCCTCTCATATGTGGCAGCTAGAGGGGGAAAGGCCATCATGAGAGTGGAAGAGAGACCATTAGGGCAGAGGAAGGAGATCAGGGGAGTGAGGAGGGGAAGGAAAGGGAAGCACTGGGAAATAAAAATGATCAAATTATGTGACATGCATGTACAAATACAGCATAATGAAACTCGCTATTCTGTATAATGATCGATTTTTTTTCCGGTACTGGGAATGGACCCCAGGGGCATTCTACCTCCAACCTACACACCAGCAGTATTTTTTATTCTTTATTTAGAAATAGGGTCTCACGCCGGGCGTGGTGGCGCACGCTTGTAATCCCCGCGCTTGGGAGGCGGAGACAGGAGGATCGCGCAGGTTCGAAGCCAGCCGTGCTGGCGTAAGAGACCCTGTTTCAAAAATATAAAATAGGTCTGGGAGTGTAGCCCGGAGGAAGAAGGGCTTCCAGGAACCCCAGTACCACCAAAAAAAAAAAAAAGAAAAAGAAATAGGGTCTCACTGAGTCGCAAAGGGCCTCACTAATTGGCTGAGGCTGTACGTGAACCACGATCCTCCTGTCTCTGCCTCCCAAATACTAGGATTACAAGCATGCGCCACCACGCCCAGCTATGTATAAATTTTTTTTTTTTTTTTTTTTGCGGGTCTGGGGATGGAACCCAGGGGCATTTGACGTCCGAGCTACACCCCCTGCCCTATGTTTTATTCTTTATTTTGAGACAGGGTCTCACTGAGTTGCAGAGGGCCTCACTAAGTAGCTGAGGCTGGCCGCGAACCGTGATCCTCCAGTCTCAGCCTACTGAATGCTGGAATTACAAGCGTGCGCCACCACGCCCGGCTTTCAATGTTTTTAAAAAGGCTAACCTACTTTCACAGTGCTCAATTTTTCCATTGATTCATACTCAAATAAAAACTGGCAATCAGACCTTTGAGGAAAACCATCAAGAAAAAGAAAAAGCCAAGTAAAACAGAAGAACAAAATAAAAATTAACCCAGAACAAAATGAGGAAATTAAAAAGAGAAAATGGGGATAGAATCCCTTTTACCTCCAGGATGACAGGAAGGTCCAAACTAGAAGGAATTGACATATTCAGAGAGAAGTGTAACTGAAAGCCTGGAAAGTCCTAAGGAATTCTAAGGCAATGTAAAGAAATATGTGTTTCCAAAAATATATAGATGTGTGTGATTAGCACAGGACATTGGACTCAAAAAAGAAAGAAATATGATCCTGGAAGTCTACAATGAAGTTTTTATGTATTTCAAGCAAAGTGGTGTTAACTTTTAGAATTATGAGAAGTCATGGAAGATTTGGTTATAATTATAGCCAATATGTAGATATTATTAAACCTGACAATGTAAAAATAAAGGTGGAGCTGACAGAAGTTGAAATATTTAATGTAATGAAAAAAATAGGAACGATAAGATGACCAATATCCTCATTTTATAAAATGTGAGACCAAGGAGTTGGAAACCGATGGACCAAGAAAAAACAGTAAGTATCCTGTGAGGTGACCAACAACAGAAATAACAATAGTGGTGCCGGAGGCCTGTAATCCCAGAACTTGGGAGGCCAAGACAGGAGGATCACAGGCCTGAAGCCAGCCTCAGCGACTGAAGAGAGGCTCTCATCAACTTAGTGAGACCCTGTTTCAAAATAAAGAATAAAAAAGGACTGGGGGTGTAGCACAGAAGTAGAATGCCCCTGCATTCATTCCCTACTAACCACCTACACACACACACACACACACACACACACACACACACACACAAATGACAATAGTGATATAACTTAAAGAAGGATAAGAGAAAGGAAGGTGTCACTAATCAAAACTTTTATCACGATGGCATTTATCAAGAGAAAAAATCTAAGTAATATTATAAAAAATTGGATGATATAATATTATTTAGAGGTAAGGAATTAGCCATCAGAAAAAATAAGGGTAGCAGTAAACCATTTTGGAGAGAAGAGGGAGAAGAGGGGTGACTGACACCTTCATAAGCTTGTCTGTGTTGTTGGGTTTGTTTTTATCAATTTAATTATTAATTTGATAAAAATTAATGAATTTAATAATTTGATAGAATAATTGATTGACTGATTGATTGATTGATTGATTTGAATGTTTGTGGCCTTAGAAGGTTTGCACTAAATGGTCTGTTTTTAAAAGTATGACAATATATTTTGCTAATATACTTCTAACATCTCTCCCTCTAGTATGTCCTACTAACCTACTAACCTCATTACTGACTCTTTTTGTGACACTGAGGATGGAGCCCAGGGGCATTCTACCTCCAAGTACACTACCAGCCCTATTTTTTTTATTCTTTATTTTGAAACAGAGTCTCACTGAGTTGCAAAGGGCCTCACTAAGTAGCTGAGGCTGTCCGTGAACCGGTTAGCAATCCTCTTGTCTCAGCCTCCCAAATGCTGCGATTACAAGTGTGCGCCACCACGCCCGGCTTCATCACCGACTTTCCAACCACCATGCAGTAGAGCAAACTAAAGGGTGTCTTTAAATTCTCCCACTACCACCTAAAATTACACATAAATGTACATAGTATGGAATCCTTTTTAAGTAGGAAAGGAGAGTGAAAAGGTATAATTTTAAAAACTTTTTAAAAGAATGCTAAAAAGCCAAAAGGTAGGACTGACTTCTACACTTCTAGCTTGCTTCAACAACTGTGTGATAAATACAAAGAGCTCAACTATTCTATAATAAGCACTATATAAATCCTAAGGCTCTACCATGATATATTAGCCTTTATAAGCCAGAAAAACATAGCTATTGCCAGTTAATCTTGAAACCTAGGGGAAATTTGCAGGAAATATGTTTCAGACATATAATGGCTCCCTAATTTCTGTGTCCTCATTAACCAAGTTAACCCATTAGGCCAAACACCTACAAACCTACCTTGTTTGTCACGCTTACATGTACTCCAATATAATTAATATACATTGATTTCCCAACAGATCATCTATTCTATGTATTGACATCAAAACAATGTGGTGTTCAGGAAGTTGGGCAGGAGAAAGAAAGAAAGAACACGGGATGAATGATGGAGCCAATTTCCCAAGTTTCTAAAGAATTTGTCACCATCTTTCAAAAATAAAAGAGCCATTGATTGGGTTCCCAAATTATATTATGTGTTGATCAATTCAAGAACAGCCTAAGACTTCTGAGAAAACCACAGAATAACAGAACTTTGAATAATCTTTCACTGAAAGGCAAAACTTAAACATCATATTCCTAAAAGCACTAGCAACAGCAGACATATTAATAGTGCTAGGCACTGTTCCTAATATATCAGGACCCACATTAAAACCACTGCTAAAGTCTAGAAATGGTCATAACAAATCTTTCAAACTTACAGCATAAAAGTCAGTTGATAATTTCTTTGTCTAACACCTAATAAAATTCATTCTTCCAAAATTGTGGAAAAGCTAAGCACAGTCCTCCCTTATTATAAAGTTTCCTGTTACAAGGTTGCACGGTTTGCACATATGTTATGCTTTATTATTGAAAAAATCCTCCTCATAACACCCTCTTTGTTGTAATACTCAACTTACTTTGCCTCCAGGCTAGATATATAATGAAAGCAAAATGAATTCAGACAGACTGTTAAGAAAAAAAATCTAGTTTCTTTTTAGTAGTCTTTCTCAAGGCTTTTTTCTTTCCTTGTAGGTTTTCATCATCTCAGCATTTTATTCCTGCTTAACATTTTCCTTTTATTTTTATAATATTTCCTTCGGTAAATGAAAGATGATAGATTGTTAAAAACCAGTTTGCACTACCTTAGAAACAAAAGTTTTCATATGCAATTTCTGCCTTCTAAACTTCGTCAGATTTCATCTTTAGGACAATGAACTGTATAGGACTTAATCAACCAGCTGCAAAAAACCATATGAAATCTCTATATTCCACTCACATATTTTATGTTCACAGCCGCCCAAAACGATGAACATAACTTTCCCAATTAGATTAGGAATACTTCTCAGTTATTGTTTCCATATTAAATAGCTCTGTCTCATTTTAGCAAATATCTACAAATGCTGACTTAAAAGGTTCTTTTCAAAAATCTCAATATAAGGAAATTGTTTTGTTTATTGTTTTGTTTTGTTTTGTCATGCGGGCCTAAGGATGGAACCCAGGGGCATTCGACCTCCGAGCTATACTCCCTGCCATATTTTTTATTCTTTATTTTGAAACAGGGTCTCACTAAGTTGCAGAGGGCCCCACTAAATAGCTGAGGCTGTCTGCGAACTGCCATCCTCCGGTCTCAGCCTCCTGAATGCTGGGATTACAAGCGTGCGCCACCATGCTCAGCGGAAATGAGGTTGTAATTTTTTTTTTAACGGTACTGAGGATTGAACCCAGAGGTATTCTATTTCTCCGCTATACCACCACCCCCAGCCTGTTTTATTTTATTTTGAAACAGGATCTCAGAAGTTTACCAAACACTGTCCTCAACCCTGCAAACCTTCTGTCTCAGCTCCCAAGAACTAGGATTATAGGCGTGTACCACCTATTCACTTTTAAGTTAAATAGAAATTCAGTTCAAAGATTAATCTAATATAGGAAAAATTATGATATGCTAAGCTTAACCCTTTAATGTAATTATCAAAAAAGAGACTTAAATTATGTACTCTATGAAATACTGAAGATATAAACTGGATTTTTTTTTTTTTTTTTTTTTTTGTGGTGGTACTGGGGTTCCTGGAAGCCCTTTTACCTCTGAGCTACACTCCCAGACCTATTTTTTATACTTTTTTTATTTGGAAACAGGGTCTCCTAAGCCAGCGTGCGCAGCTGGCTTCAAACCTGCACAATCCTCCTGTCTCCGCCTCCCAAGCACGGGGATTACAAGCGTGCGCCACCACGCCCAGCCTGGATATTTTTAATTTGAAACAAACATATGTATCATCATTCTACCACATAAAGCATGCCTACTAATATTAAAACCCTATTCTGAATTTAATGGGTGACCAACTTTAATAATGGTAAAAAGAACTGGGAAAATTTTTAACAAAATCGTAAAATAATCATCCTTCATCTGTATGAGACATTTTTGTACTGTCCACATAAATACATATATAAAGATTTTCAGAGTAACTTTGTTCATATTTTCGTCACTGGAAACCTATACTAAAGTCTATCGAAAAGATAATCTCCCTGGGACCAGAAGAGTAGTGGAAGGAGACTGGGGAGGGAGGGGGGGAAGGGAGGGACGGAGAAGAAAACCAGACTGAATAATGGTACGTACATATATGAAGATAGCACTTACAAATCTATTGTGTGTAATTACAATGCATCAATAAAAATTATTTCAAAAACTATGAATCTCAAAAAAGATAATATCCTTAATTTTTTTTTTTGGGGGGGGGGTCTGGGGATGGAACGCAGGGCATTTGACCTCCGAGCTACAGCTCCTGCCCTATTTTTTATTCTTTATTTTGAAACAGGGTCTCACTGAGTTGCAGAGGGCCTCGCTAAGTAGCTGAGGCTGTCCGCGAACCGCGATCCTCAGGTCTCAGCCTCCCGAATGCTGGGATGACAAGCGTGCGCCACCACGCCCGGCTAATATCCTTAAATTTTATATACACACATTTCCTTTACTTGGAACACTAACATACCTTTAAAATACCATTAATGTGGTAGTAATCAATAGAAACTTTTTTCATATTAACCATTAGCGTGTATTTCTACTTTGTGCTTTAGAACTTAAATCCATAGGCAAGAGTTTCCATGTAGAATGGAATTAACTGAGTAAGAGAAACGGGGTGGGGGGAAATCACTCATTTCCCATGGCAATTTGTTTTATACACAAATTTTTGAAACTGATAAAACTACATAGCACAGTTTCACTTGAATAAAGTAGTTTGTAATAGCCATTTGCCTTCTCAATTAAAATATTTAACAGCCCAATTATCTCACTTTTTAATAAGGGACCATGATAAGATATGTATAAATCTAAAATGTTTTTCAAATCCTACCAAGATTACCACATTGGGCTAGGGATATAGCTCAATAGCAGAGCATTTGTCTAACACGCGTGAGGTGTGGGTTCAATCACCAATACCAGAAAAAGGGAACGAGGAAGGGAGGGACAAAGGGAGGAGGATTGCTTCATTTTCTTTAGATGAGGGTTTCTCTAAGATGCCCAGGCTGGTCTCAAACTCATAATCTTCCTGCCTCGGCCTCCTGAGTAGATGATATTACAGGCACACAGCACCACACTAGGCTAGGACTGCCACATTTTTAACCACCCCATTGTCAGAGGCAGCACTGACCACAGGCATTCCACAGCATTTTTCTAGTCTTCATGTTCAGCTACCATAAAAGAAACTGGTTTTCAAATAATATCAATAAACTTTTTAGCCTTTGCCCTCTTGGCAATAGCAGGCAAGGAGGTATTTAACTATTAAATTTCCATAGCATACACAGAAAGAAAATGAGAACTCACGTTTTAGAAAAATAACAACTTTAACTATATACATAAAGAGTGAATTTGCAAACTTCAGGGAACTCTCTTTATAAACCTTCCCCTAGGAACTGATGGTTTTATGCAACTAATATACAGGAAGACGCTGTTTAAAAGTAACATTGTTTTACAGGTCATGGATCAGATTTTAGAAATGAATGCCATATATATGAGAAAACCCACTACAGGATGAGAGTCAATCCTATTATCCCCTTCATCTCCCAACTTCCCACTGTGGATCCATAAAGGATCTTAAAAACAAATGAGGGAAGTTCTCCAGTTCTATAAAACACCTACACTTTAATACCTAGACAAGAACAGGAGCCAGAGCAAGAACCAGAACATAAGCTTCTTGTCTAACATTAGTCTAATGTCTCAGCCATATGTATTAGAAAATAGGGGCCATATGGTTCACTGGAAGACAAGGGCTATCAAAACATTATCCGCTGATTCCCTGGGAAGAAAACTGTGTTAATCTTTTATTTCCACTAACACCCCCACACAGAAAAGCAAAGCTGGGTTCTGGCTGTTCATTCACCCCAGCTGAGCATATCGGTTCACTCTCTGGATAGCGATCAAAGGATCCAGACAGCTGGGAGAAGCAGAGCCTCTCAGAAACCACATGTGGGCACTAACACCTTCCCCTGGCAGACAGAGAAAGGCTCCGGCTGAGCCCCTTAGAAGCTATTTGAAGGCTGAGGTTCTGGTTATCTAGAGTTGCCTTAGATGAGGAGAAAGGCAACGGACTTAGCCTTCAGCTCACTATTTTCCTTGGCAGCCTTTTTATTTCAAAGAATTAATAAATTTTTCTTTATATGACAATATAATCCCATACAAGCTTACAGAAGTCATTTTATGATTTAAAAAATATTCCATCATGCTCATATATATTATTGGTAAAATTCTGTTCACCCCCCTTTCCAAACACACTGAACCTTTTATATGCAGTTTTTTTCTTTCCACCTCAGTCACAACTGTGTAACTACTAAGCTGCCAGGCCTCTCTAATCTACACCATGCTCATGTCATGTCTACACTCTGACGTTAAATTTTTCTTGAGAAAAATTCTACTTTTCTGAAGTTTTATTCGATTAAAAAAAAAGTAGAATAACTGGAAGAGTTGAGGGAAAATGAGATTTCACAAGATACAGAAGGAAGAGACAGGGCCAAACAGGAACTAAAAATATCTTATATTAAACATTGAAGTTAAATAAACTTGGAAGCTGGGCATGGTGGTACGTGCTTGTAATCCCAGTACTTGGGAGGGTAGACAAAAGAATCACAGTTCAAGGCCAGATTCAGCAACTTGAGAGGCCCTCTGCAACTTGGTGAGACCCTGTTTCAAAATAAAAAAATAAAATAGGGCTGTGAATATATACATACATATATATATATATATATATATATATATATATATATATATATACACACACACACACATACATACATCCCCTGGGTTCAATTCCCAATACCACAAGCACAACAAATTTTGGAGGTTGAGACAGGAGGATCATAAGTTTGAGGCCAGCATGTGGTAACTTAGCAAGACCTTGTTTCAAAATAAAAACTAAGGGCTGGGGGTATAGCTCAAAATGTTCCTGGGTTCAATCACCACAAAAGAGAAAAAAAAGAGAGAAAAAGTTTAAATAATATTTAAAAACCAAAAAAAAAAAAAAAAAAAAAACAGGCATGGTGGTGTACACCTGTAATCCCAGTACCTGGGAGGTTGAGACGGAGGATTCCAGGGCAGCTACAGCAACTCAGCAACTTAATTAGATCCTGTTTCAAATTAAAAATTTAAAAAGGTGAGGATGGAGCTGAGAGGTGGACCGCTCCTTGGTGGGAGGGACAGCCACGCGACTCTCCCACACGCTAAAAGAAAAGAGGGCAGGGCTCCTGGGTGGGAGGGACAGCCACACGACTCTCCCACACACTCAAGTGGAGCTAAAAGAAAAGAGGGCAGGGGAACTGAAGTAGCTTCAGGTGAGATTCAGTCAAACGGGGAAAGGAGCTCACGGCTGACTAGGAAACGTGATGAGAGTTCTTAGAGTCCAAGGCGGGCGTGGTGGTGCACGCTAGCAATCCCAGCATTCGGGAGGCTGAGACAGGAAGATCACAGTTCGTGGACAGCCTCCGCTACTTAGTGAGGCCTTTTACAACTCTGTGAGTTTCAAGATGAAGAATAAAAATAGGGCTGGGGGTATAGCTCGGAAGTAGAATGTCCCTGGGTTCCCTTCCCAATACTGAAAATTTAAAAAAAGAAAGTTCTTACAGAGTCCATCCAAAATTTGAGAACAGCTCTCCCACCTTCTGTGAGAGCAGGATAGGAGCCATCTAGGAGCGAGAATTTCATGTTAAAAAACCATTCAGGTGGCATAAACTGTACACTATCAGGTAGTGTGAGACTCAAGACTGCAAAAGAGAAGGCTGAAGCCAGACCCTCCAGTAAGGCTGCCACAGCCACAGAAAACCTCTCTACCTCCATCCCTGCTCTGCTGCCCTCAGACAGGTGACAATATCCAGCCCTCAAAACTGTGTATTGGGAAGCTGGGGATGTCGCTCAGTAGTAGAGTGCTTACCAAGCATGCGCAAGGCCCTGGATTCAATCCCCAGTACCACCAACACCTCTCCCCCAAAAGAGCTTGCTTTTGCCAAGCATACACCTGTAATCCCAATACTTGGAAGGCTAAGACAAGAGGATCACAGGTTTTAGGCCAGCCTCAGCAAAACAGTGAGAACCTTTTTCAAAATAAAAAAACAAAAAGGGCTTGGACTGTAGCTCAAAGGTAGAATGCCCTTGAGTTCAATCCCCAGTATAAAAAAAAAAAAAGTTTATAAGGAAAGAAGATATCTTTGATCAGTAAGAGAAAAGACAAAGAAAATTCAACAGTACCATGCTTGTAATCCCAGCGCTTGGGAGGCTGAGACAGGAGGATCACACAGGTTCAAAGCCATCCTCAGCTACTGAGTGAGGCTCTCAGCAACTTAGTGAGACCCTGTTTCCAAATAAAGTATAAATAGGTCTGGAAGTATACCCTGGAGGTAGAAAGCCTCAGGGTTCCACCCCCAGTACCACCCAAAAAAAAAAACTGGAAGCCACGTATGGTGGCACACATATGTAATCCCAGTACTCAGGAGGCTAAGACAGGAGGATCATAGGTTCGAGACTAGCCTCAATAATTTAGCAAGACTCACAGTAATCTAGTGAGACCCTGTTTCAAAATTAAAAATTAAAAAGGGCTGTGGAAGCCGGGTGTGGTGGCACACACTTGTAATCCCAGCATTCGGGAGGCTGAGACAGGATCCGGGTTCATGGACAGCCCCAGCTATTTAGTGAGGCCCTCTGCAACTCACTGAGACCGTGTTTCTAAATAAAGAATAAAAACTATGGCTATGAGTGTAGCTTAGAGGTAGATGCCCCTGGGTTCCCCAGTAAGAAAAAAAAAAGAAGAAGAAGAAAGCAGACTGGCCCAGAGTTGGCCAAGCTAAGCTTGAGCACGTTTGTAAAGAAACTGGCCTGGCAAATACACACACACACACACACACACACACACACACACACACACACACACTATGGTAAAAATGGGAGAGAGGAAGGGAGGAAAACAATAGACAATGGACAAATGGAGGAAAAACAGAACCAGAAATCAGAAGCTCTCTGAAAATACCTCACACCACGGAGGAGTTTAATAAAAACAAGAATATAAATTAAAACAAGATGGGGAAGGGAGTCGGGGGAGCGCCTGCCAAGTGTACTGCACATATGTCACTACCACTATGACTCATTATGATGTACACTAGAATGCGTCAACCAAAGTATATTTAAAAAATAAATAAGCCAGTGTGATAGCAAATGCTGTAATCCCAGTATTTGGGAGGCTGAGACAGGAGGATCGCAGGATCACAGCCAGCCTCAGCTACTTAGTGAGGCGCTCCACAACCTAGTGAGACTCTGTTTCGAAATAAAGAATATCTTACTGTTTATTTATGGGGGTGTAGCTCAGGGGTAGAATGCCAGAGGGTTCAATTCCTAGCTATGCAAAAAGTGAATAAATAAGACAAGCACACAGGGTGACAAGGGAGACTGGAGAAGTAAAACTACAAAATGAGAATCAAAACAAAACCTAACACACACACGATAATAATATAATTATAATGACTGAGGTACTACTTGTTAATAAGTAAACCATAACTGTGGTATCATCTACCAAATCTAAATGTGTTGAGACTTAAGCTCTGTTACGGTGGTTTTGAGGTAAGTGATTAAGTCACGAAGGCCGCACCTGCATGAACAAACTACCACCTTCTACAAGACTAGAGCAGCCAAGCTGGTGGCGCGTGCGTGGAATCCCAGTACTTGGGAGGCTGAGACAGGAGGACTGCAGGTTTGCGGCCAGCCTCAGCTACTTAAGAGAGGCATCCGCAACTCAGTGAGAACCTGTTTCAAAATAAAGAATAAAAAATAGGACTAGGGGTGTAGCTTGGAGGTAGATGCCCCTGGGTCCATCCAAGGGAGAGAGGGAGGGAGGGGGGGAGGAAAGAGAGAAGAGGGAGGGGGAGGAAGAGAGAGAGAGAGGAATATTACTCTCAAGACTGAAAGGGATCCTAAAAGGCAAAGTGGCAAAAAGAGGCACAGGAGAATGACAATGTCAGAGTGCGGTCAGGTCAGTGCCCTGAGCTGGGATTTGTAGGATTTGTCAAAGCCCTGAGCTGTCAACCAGGCATGATAACCCAGGCACACGCTTGTGATCCCAGTACTTGGGAGGCTGAAATAGGAGGGTCCTAGGTTCAAGAACAGCCTCAGCAAGTAGTGAGATTTGTGTTTTTCTTTTTTTTTTCTTTCTTTTCTTTTGTTTGTGTGTGTGTGTGTGTGTGTGTGCGCGCGCGCGTGTGGTACTAGGGGTGGAACCCAGGGGCTTTTCTACATCTGGGCTATACTCCCAGACCTATTTTATAATTTATTTGGAAACAGGGTCTCACTAAGTTGCTGAGAGCCTCACTAAGTAGCTGAGGCTGGCTTCGAACCTGCGCGATCCTCCTGTCTCAGCCTCCCAAGCGCAGGGATTACAAGCGTGAGCTACCATGCCCAGCAAGTAGTGAGATTTTCATCAACCTAGGGAGATCTTATTCAAAATGAAAATTAAATAAAGCTAGGGCAATAGCTCACAGTTAGAATGTTTGTTTCTGGGTTCAATTCCCAGTAACACACACACACACACACACACACACACACACACACACACAGAGTGTTCATCACTAAATATTTAGGAATATGTTTTTTTGCAGTTTTATAAATCCAAATAATGGATTGTTTTCTATTTTCCAGTAATTCCATATGTTTTCAAGTGATGCAAAATGAGAACCAATATTTAATAAATTCTTCAACTGACTTTAAGATACAGGCATATGAACAGTCACAGTGGCATGCATGTAATCCCAGCTACTTGGGAGGCTGAGGCAGGAGGATTGCAAGTTCAAGGCCAGTCTGGGGAGCTTAGTGAGACCCTGTATCAAAGTAGAACACAAAAATGGGCTGGAGTTCCGGGAAGATGGCGACCGAGAAAAGCGGGGCTTAAGAGTCCCGCTAACAACCAATCTCCATTACCACAAAAAGAGCACCTTTCATAGCCAGAAAACAACATCACCAGAAAAACAAAAAAAACCACCAGGCTCCAGAGAGAAAGCGGACTGAGAACAGAGCTCAGGGCCACAGAGGAGACACACGCGCCCGAGGACGCGGCAGCAGCGCCATACTGCCGGCGGCAGCGGCAAACTCATCGGACGGCTACAGCAAGCCGAGGTGAGCCGCTGCGGAAGAGCCAGGCGGGATCTTTCGGCGCAGACAGCATTTAAAGCTCCCAGTGGCTGAGCTCAGCACACGCTGCAGGGATTCAGAGTGGAAATCAAAACCAGAGAAGAAAAAATACGCCAGCCTCATGGCCGAGGGCGTGGCAGAGGCGCCATATTGCCACCGGCGGCGGCAGCAGCAGTGAATTCACCGAGTCCAGTACAGCTACATCTACGTACTCAAGAACAGTGAGTCAAATTGCGGGCCACAGAGGAGAAATCCCAGTATTGTGCCTCCTGGGACGTGACCCAGTGAGGGAGTGGTGGTGGCAGAGATATCACAACATAGGAGAGCGTGCAACCTGGCACCCCCCATAGTTTAAAGCAGCCTCTATCGACTCCCTGGGTCGGAGACTCTGTGATACAACCCAGTAAAGGAGTAGTAGGGTCTGAGATAATACAGACTCGAGATCCAGAGCACCTTAAGTGAAGCCATAGTGACCCAAGGGAAGAACCCAGAGAAGGCACAAACCTCCGAAATCATGGGAAAGAGGAATAACACTGAAGTAATGAATGTGCACAACCCCACAACATCAGAACCTGATAAAACAGAAAATCAGAGATTTCTAGAAGATCAAATCAGGAAAATAACTGTAGAAATAATAGAGGTGCTTCGAAAAGAACTCAGAGAGAGCCAAAAAGAGATAAAGGATGCAATTAATGAAGTAAAGGCCTCAATTCAAAGCACAAACAACCGATTAGACCACATGGGGAACAGAATCTCGCTCTTAGAAGATGAGCAATCCAAAAATGAATGCATAGTTTCTAATCTAGAAAAAAATATCCAACAGCAGGAATCTGACATTGAAGAAATATGGGCCCATCTTAAGAGAGCTAACCTAAGAATAATTGGAATAGAGGAGGGAAAAGAAAGTGATACCAAAGGGATCAACAATCTCTTCAAGGAAGTAATAGCAGAAAATTTTCCAAATATAGAGCAAGAGGTTGATACACAGGTCCAGGAAACTTATAGAACTCCCTTTAGACAGGATCGGAGAAGAGGATCCCCACGCCACATAATTGTCAAAATGACCAATGTGGAAGCCAAGCAGAGAATCTTAAAGGCAACAAAAACAAAGGGCCAAGTGACATTCAGAGGCAAACCAATTAGAATCACTCCAGACTTCCCAAACCAAGTCATGAGAGCCAGAAGGGCTTGGAGTAACATATTCCAAACTCTGAAAGAAAACAACTTCCAGCCAAAAATTTCCTATCCAGCAAAACTTTCTATCAAATTAGATGGAGAAATAAGAAGCTTCCATGACAAACAGAAACTGAAGGAATTTATGTCTTCAAAACCAGCGCTAGAGAAAATACTCAAAGAGATTAACTACAAAGAAGAAATAGGTAACACACACCAGGACCAGAGAAACAAGAGTTTCCATCCAACAGACAACTAAGATTGGTTATCTGTGGAGATTCATTATTTATGTTAGTCTTTTACCTATCTCTAAGTTGTATTGTTTGCCTTTATTGTTGTTAATTTTTAGGATTTCTAGTTGGAATATTAATATACCTTCAGATATAGCATTTGGAAATATTTTATCCAATTCTATTAGTAACTTTTAACTCTGTTTACATTGTCTTTGGATATACAATATTTTCTTTTATTTTTTAGGGAGTTTGTATATTCTTCTGTTGCCTGTGCCATTGAAATCATATCCAAGAAATCACTGCCAATTTCAATGTTGTGAGGTTTTATGACCCAGATTTTCTCCTAAAAGTTTATAGTCTTAAGATTTATATTTAGGTCTTTTATCTATTTTGAGTTAATACTTGTATATGGGATTAGGTAAAGGTCCAATTTTATTCTTTTCCATGTAATTATTATTTTTCAACAATATTTAGTTAAAAGATTATTATTTCCACCACCAAATGTTCGTGGAAACCTTGTCAAAAATAACTTGACAATATAGGGAAGAATTTAGCTCTAGGCTTGTATTTAACTCCAATGGTCTATATATCTGCCTTTAGAATAGTACTACACTGTTTCAATTATTGTAGCTGTATATGGTTTGAAATCAGAAAATATATATCTGCTAGCTTTGTTCTTTTTCAAGATCGTTTTGGGTATCTAGAATTCATATTCCATATTAGGATAGATTTTTTTCTGAAAAATAAATATATAAATATATGATAGTTTCACCTAAAAAAAAACAGAAAAAAATATGCTCTAGTAAGAAAGAAAGCAAAAAGAAATATTGAAATGCTATCTTTAAATCATCAAACGCTTGGTATCAGACAAATGAAACTGTTATGTGAGATTACCATTCTTAATTTTGGATAAATTGCTATAATACTAGATGTCAACCACTAAGCCAAGCATGGGAAGGAGGGATGGGGAGAGAATGGGGTGGGGATCGGGTGGGGGCTGACTGGGCGACGTGTGCATGTATGTCTACAAAAGTTTGTATCCCACTATGATGTATGAATACAGTGCACCAATAAAATAAAATTTAAAAAAAAATGGGCTGGAGATATAACTATGTGGTAAAAAGCTTGCTTAGCATGTGCAAGGCCATTGGTTCAATCCCTAGCACTGCAAAAAAAAAAAAAAAAGAAAAGAAAAAAAAGTTTAAAGATATATACATACCAGGCATGGTGTCACACACTTTTTTTTTTTTTTTGGTGGTACTGGGGGTGGAACCCAGATGCTGTCTACCTCCAGGCTATACTCCCAGACCTATTTTATATTTTTATTTGGAAACAGGGTCTCACTAAGTTGCCGAGAGCCTCACTAAGTAGCTGAGGCTGGCTTTGAACCTGTGCGATCCTCCTGTCTCAGCCTCCCAAGCGCGGGGATAACAAGCGTGCGCCACCACGCCCGGCTGTCACACACTTTAAATCCCAGTACTTGGGAGGCTCAGAACGGAGACTGCAGGTGCAAGGTCAGGCTCAGCATCTTAGTAAGATCTCAGTAACTTAGCAAGTCCCTGTTTCAAAACAAAATTTTAAAAAGGGATAGGGGGTGTAGCTCAGAGATAGAATTTCCCTGGGTTTAACCCTCAGAACCAGAAACAAAAATTAAGATAGGCAGGACATGGTGGCGCCTATCTGTAATCCCAGTATTTGGGAGGCTGAGACAGGAGGAGGATTACAGGTTCAATACCAGCCTCCGCCTTAGCAAGACCCTCCTCAGCTACCTAGCAAGGTCCTGTTTCAAATCAAAAAATAAAAAAGGGCTAAAGTATAGCTCAAGGGTCTCTGGGTTCAATCCCCAGTAACACACACACACACACACACAGACGCACGCACGCATGCACGCACGCACGCACACACACACACGCACGCACACGCGCGCGTATGAAGTCAAACCTTTTCTCTTTTTTTCCCTCAGTACTGGGGATGGAACCCGGGGGTATTCTACCTCCAAGCTACACCCCTAGCCCTATAAAAAGGGCCAGAATCCTAGTGTGTTGGTGCATGATTAAAACCCTAGTACTTGGGAGACTGAGATGGGAGAGGCACAGGTTTAAGAACAGCCTCAGCAACTTAGGGAGACTCAGCTATCTATCAACACCCTGTTTCCACACAGAAAATAAGCCTGGGGTGTGCCATGGGGGTTGAATGCCCCTGGGTTCAATACTCAGCACAAAAATCAAAGTGGCCTTGTGGTCATATTTATACTTATTCATTTTTGGTACTGGTGATTGACCTCGAAGTATTTATCTCTGAGCTACACCCCCAGCCTCTTTGTGTGTATGTGTGGACCTGGGGGTTGAACGTAGGGGGTGATTCTACCACTGAGATGTACCCTTAGTGCTATTGTGTGTGTGTGTGGTACTGGGGATGGAATTCAGGAGCATTGTACCTCCAAGCTACACCCAGCCCTATTTTTTATTCTTTTTTTTTTTTTCGGTGGTACTGGGGTTCCTGGAAACCCTTCTACTTCTGGGCTACACTCCCAGATCTATTTTATACTTTTTAGTTTGGAAACAAGGTCTCTTAAGCCAGCGCTGCTGGCTTCGAACCTGCGCGATCCTCCTGTCTCCGCCTCCCAAGCACGGGCATTACAAGAGTGTGCCACCACGCCCAGCTATATTTATTTATTTATTTATTTATTTATTTATTTATTTATTTATTTATGTACTGGTGTTCCTGGAAGCCCTTCTACCTCTGGACTACATGCCCAGACCTATTTTATACTTTTTTATTTGGAAACAGGGTCTCTTAAGCCAGCACAGCTGACTTTGGACCTACGCAGTCCTCCTGTCTCAGCCTCCCAAGCACGGGGATTACAAGCGTGCGCCACCATGCCCAGCTTTATTCTTTATTTTGAAACGGTCTAAGTCGCAGAGGGCCTCACTAAGTAGCTAAGGCTGTCCGTGAACCATGATCCTCCTGTCTCGGCCTCCCAAATGCTGGGATTGTAAGTGTGCACCACCACACCCAGCTACATCAAAGCTTTTCTAAGAAATATATTCATGCAGTGTACTTATGCCATACCTTTCTTGCATCCCATATTAAACAATACAAGATTTCACGTAAACATACATTTTCAATGGTTGTGCCCTTTTGGTGGTGAGATAAATAAATTTCAAAACTATGAAATTCCTCCAGCTTAGCTCAGGTTGAACACTCTGAGTTACACTCGGTGTTTGTGTTTGGGAGGCAGCATTAAATCATCACTTTCCTTTTTCTGCGAGTCCATATGGCTTAAAAATTCCTTTGAGAACATGACTATTTTTATAACAAAGGCATACACATTGTGTTGTGGGAAATACTCAAGGTGAGGAAACACGAAGTAAAACTCACGGCCTACATCATGACAAGTTTCAATCTACCTATAAGGAATCTGAAACATGCACCAAAATTTGAAATGTCTACGCATACCGGAACTGAAAACGACAAAGACTCCGCAAAGCCCTCGGGTAAACTGGATTCCAATAGACCTCTCAATCACATCAACATCAGGAGCGCTTATTTCCCCACAGTGCAGCCAGATGAGGTTGCAAGTAACTCAGGGCAGAAGCACCCTTTAGCTGCTTAGCCTCCGCCGCTCCAATCCACACACACCTCCTCCCGCACACTCTCAAGTCACCACTGCTCGCCTCTCCTGTCAGATCTAAAGCGGCACCCAAGGGAGATTCTAGGAGAGAGAGAAACCAAATGCAAGGTGAACCTTCACAGTTTGAGGGCCACTCACCACCTATTTCATTCTCTCTTATATAACTGGGCTAAAGGTGGCCCCACAGACACTAGCCCCATGTTTACTCCCTTGAGCAGGCCGACTCTTCACCCAAAGCCCCCAGGTGCCAAACTCAAATTCTTACACCATTTGTTTTAAATATGACCCAAAGAAGCATCTAGAGTTTTTCTTCTTCGCACACCCCATAAAACTGAATGGAGTATCTGCTAACCATAGATAAGTCAAAGCCTGAGGCTGTAAAAGACAACAAATCAAGGCTGCTCTTGAGAACTCTCCCATCATGACTGCGAGCACCGCTGCCTAGACGACGATGCCGACCTCATTCCCCTTTCCCCTGGACTCTGCCCCTTTGGGGTGGTGGTCCTATGACACTCTGTGGAAGGTCAAAGGGCTTCCCTGTGTTCTACTGCCAACTCATAGCCGTGTCTTTTTCTTGATCATCTGGGAGAACCTCACACTCACTGCGAGTAAGTATTCACTAATATTCCCCTGGAGGTTTGCTCCCCGACTCTTAGTCTTAGAAGTAGAGGGAAGACTGGCCCTACTTCCTGCATCTTTCACTGAGGGCAAGCTCAGTGTTTTCTTTTGGTGACAGAGATGGCCCAACCAGAGCCACTGAGCTGGAAAGAAACTTGTTGAAACATTTAAGGAAAAAGAAAGATATTCTTTACATGAACTGGCAGCTGCAACCAAAGGGCTCCTCAGTTGCACCAGAGGCAAGCAGGAAGGAGAACAGAGGAGGGCGTGGTGGTGCAGCCTCAGCTACTTAGTGAGGCCCTCTGCAACTCAGCGAAACCGGTTTCAAAATAAAGAATAAAAAATAGGGCAGGAGGTATAGCTCAGAGGTCGAATGCCCCTGGGTTCCATCCCCAGACCTGCAAAAATAAATAAATAAATAAATAAATAAATAAATAAATAAATAAATATTTTTAAAAAGGTAAGGATAACAAGCTCACACAAGCCCACACAGAAAAGCCCAACTGTGGTGGGGCACTGCAGAAACTGGAAAATTCTGATTTTTTATGGTAACATTTCTTAAAGTCTTGACTTGTGTGTTCACCAGGACAGCTCAAAGTGTAAACATTCCCACATAAAACAAAGCTTATCATCAAGAAAAATTATTTTCAAAACTAGAACAAAGAAGCAAAACATGTTGGGGAGGGATAAGAAGGGAAGAACCAGATGGTGATGATAATCTGAGTGTTTTTCACACACTATGAATTCGTCATGAGAAGAAGGCAATTCAACATGACTACAGCACAAATTATGTGAGGAGAAATAAAGGTTTAAGAAACAAAACAGGTACATCCTATTTCAAATTTCTCCTGCAGTTACAGCCTTAATTTCTCCTATCCTTCATGGCCAAACCTCTTCAGATAGCAGCTTTCCTTCTGATTTCCATTTCTTCTTCGCAGAGTTCTGGGCAACCTGACCAGTGTTCCTCCCCTTCTGTTAGAACTGCTCCCCTAGCCGGGCGTGGTGGCGCAGGTTGTGACCTCAGTACTTGACGATGCAAGGAAGACCGGACACATCGACTTGCTCTGTCCCTGGAGTTCCCGTACACCCTCAACAAGGCAAACGCCCTTTCTCACATCCTTGCTGTACACTTAGACCATCCCACACGTTATAAGATGTATCACTGTCACAGTGCTACAGGGAAAGTTTGGGGTACATGAGGATTCAACTAACTATAATGTCTCCAAGATAGACAATAAGTAAAAAAAAAAAAGAATCCCCCTCAAATGTTTGGCCAGATACGTTACATAGGCTATATAAAGCATTTTCTTTTACTAGGCTAAGTGAATACAGTTGACCTTAAGATGGTAGCATTTTTCTTCACCCCACCACTGGCTTTCTATCAGTCAACATTAATGCTGTCATTGTCCAAATGCTATTTGGAAATGGTAAGTTGATCTTAACTAGGTAAATTACCATGTTAATAACCATGAGAAGTTCTAGCAACATGATAAAGCAAAGGGAACTTGGGCTGAAATACCATTTTGTTCTTTTGCTAAAAACAAACAGCTCAAATTACCAAAACAAACAAATCCTATCAATCTCACTAACCTATTTGTAAGTGGATTCAAAGCAGCCTTTTGAAACCGATTTAGAACATTTCAAAACTGCAACCTCTTTTTCCTTGCCCATGCCACTCACTAAATTTTGCAGTACTGGTGATGGAACCCAGGGGCATTCTACCTCTGAGTTACACCCCAGCCCTATTTTTTTTATTCTTTATTTTGAAACAGGGTCTCAGGAAGTTGTGGAGGGCCTAAGTAGCTGAGGCAGGCTTCACAACTGTGATCCTCCTGTCTCGGCCTCCCAAGAACTGGGATTAAAAGTGTGCGCTGCCATGCCTGGCTCTATTCACTAAATTTTGGAAGCATTAATTTGTCAAGAGTTTTAAAAGCAAAGACAAACATATTTTTATAAAAACCCACAGTCACGTGTCCCTTCAAAAAAGCAGCTTAGATTCAAACTCTAGAAAGACACAAATTTTTTAACTTCAAACTCATCACCCTTTTAAAAAACAATAAATTACATATATATGAATATATATATATATACACATATACACACCTACATACATTCATACATATACACACATGACTATTAACATTGTACTTTCTTTAAGACTTCTATTTTTGGGGGGCTTTTCTTGTGTGTGTATGTGTGTGTGTGTGTGTGTGTGTGTGTGTTACTGGGGATTGAATAGAAGGGCATTCTACCTTCAAGGTATACCCCTAGTCCTATTTTATTCTTTTTTTTTGGGGGGGGGGAGGTCTGGAGATGGAACCCAGAGGCATTTGACCTCCAAGCTATAACCCCTGCCCTATTTTTTATTCTTTATTTTGAAACAGGGTCTCACTGAGTTGCACAGAGACTTACTAAGTAGCTGAGGCTGTCCGCGAACTGCGATCCTCCGGTCTCAGCCTCCCAAATGCTGGGATTACAAGCGTGCGCCACCACGCCCGGCTTTATTCTTTATTTTGGAACAGGGTCTCATTAAGTTGCAGAGGGCCTCACTAAGTTGCTGAGGCTGGTCACGAACCTGTGATCCTCCTGTCTCAGCTTCCCAAGTACTGAGATTACAAGCACGCACCACCACACCTAGCTAGGCTTTTCTTACAAATCAAAGCACCAACCAAAAATGAAACTGAAAAAACAAATATATGATGCAGAAGTAACAGATTTTTTATTCTCTAAAGAAAATCAAAGTTACCGACTTAACTTTAGCTAAACCAAGCCAGACTGTTGTTGTTGTTGTTGTTGTTGCTGTTGTTGTGGTTTGGGGGTGTGTTGCTGGTTTGATTTGGTTTGGTCTTGCAGTACTGGGGACTGAACTCAGGGGCACTCTACCATCAAACAAGACACCCAAGCCCATTTTATTTTATATCAAGCCAGGCCCTTGCTAAGTTGCCCAGGCTGACCTAGAACTTGGACTCACTCTGCCTGAGTGTCTTGAGTAGCTGGGACTGCAGATGTGTGCCACCACATCGACCTAAGTCATTTCTGACAGGGAAGTTTTTTCTGAATTAGGAAGGAGATGATCTACTCACATCCCTGATAGGAAGCAGTAAGGTACGTGAACAACACAAGCTTCTGGATGTCGGAGCCTGTTTTACACTCCCTCCCCACCATTCACTAAACAATTCTTAAACAAGGACTCTGTGTGTGTGTGTGTGTGTGTGTGTGTGTGTGTGTGTGTGTGTGTGTATTACTAAGGGTGGAACCCAGGGGCTTTTCTAGCTCCAGGCTATACTCCCAGACCTATTTTATACTTTATTTGGAAACAGGGTCTCACTAAATTGCTAAGAGCCTCACTAAGTAACTGAGTTTGGCTTCGAACCTTTGCGATCCTCCTGTCTCTGCTTCCCAAGCACAGGGATCACAAGTGTGCACCACCACACCCGGCCCTTGGACAAGGTTTTCAGCCTGTAAAGAATGTGGAAGACTGCCTGGTACAGAAGCAGCATCAGGCAGACGCAGTGCTATCACATGCTTCTAAGTATCTGCAACTTCCAATCATCTGAAACATGCCCAGAAATTCAGCATTTCACGTCCAATTCCAGACTTAAAGAATCAGAACTCACATTTTGAGCATAATCTCCTGCTAATATGAATGCAAAATAAAGCTTGCAAAGTACAGCTAGAACATTATATTCTAGCCAGACAAGGTAGCTCACACTTGTAATCCCAGTATTTGGGAGACTGAGACAGGAGGATCACAGATTCAAGGCCAGCCTCAGCAATTTATCAAGGCTGAGGGTGCAACTCTCAAATATTGACTGCCCCTAGGTTCAATCCTCAATACCCCTGCATATGCAACCTAGGCATGGTGGCACTTACCTGTAATCCCAGTACTTGAGAGGTTAAAACAGGAGAATCACAGATTTACGACCAGCCTCAGCAACTTAGACCTTGTTTCCAAATGAAAAATAAAACAGAGCCAGGCATGGTGGCACACGCTTGAAATCCCAGCATTTAGTAGGCTGAGACTTGAGGATGGTGGTTCACGGACAGCCTCAGCTATTTAGTGAGGCCCTCCGCAACTTAATGAGACCCTGTTTCAAAATAGGGCAGGTGGTATACCTCAGAGGACAAATGTCCTGGGTTCCATCCCCAGACCTGTAAAAAAAAGAAGAAGAAGAAAGAAAAGAAAAGAAAGAGAAAAAGAAAATAGGGTTGGGGTCTATCTTGGAGATAGATGCCTCTGGGTTCAATCTCCACAACCATACACACACACACACACTATATAGATAGATAGAGAGATAGATAGATAGATAGATAGATATAGATATATAGATATAGATATAGATAGATATAGATAGATAGATAGATAGATAGAAATATATATATTTCTGTAATGTTATCTATTATAATTTTTTAAAATTTTTATTCTGCAACTTGAAAAAGTTTCATTTATTTTAGTGAAAAAAGCATTATTTTGGGGGTTAAATGTCTCCATTAGTGATTGTGTGTGTGTGTGTTATAGGGATTGATCCCAGGTGCATTCTACCTCCAAGCTACACCCCCGGCTCTATTTTTTATTGTTTATTTTGAAACAGTTCTCACTAAGTTGCAGAGGATTTCCCTAAGTAGCTGAGATTGGCCAGGAACCTGTGATATTCCTGTCTTACCCTCCCAAGTACTGGGATTACAAGCGTGTGCCACCACATCAACCTTTTATTCTTTATTTTTGAAACGGGGTCTCACTAAATTGCAAAGGACTTCACTAAGTAAACTGAGGCTGGCCACAAACCTGTGATCCTCCTGTCTCAGCCTCCCAAGTATTGGGATTACAAGTGTATACCACCACACCCAGCTCCATTATTGAATTCTCACTTCAGGGGCATCTACCTGCAAGCTAGACCCCAGCCCCATGTTTTATTCTTTATTTTGAAAGAGTGTCCTACTAAGTTGCAGAAGGACAAACCCGAATCCTCCTGTCTCGGCCTCCCAAGTACTGGGATTACAAGCATGTGCCACCATACCCAGCTTTCTAACTATTCTTTTTTTTTTTTTTTTTTTTTTGCAGGTCTGAGGATAGAACTCAGGGGCATTTGATCTCCAAGCTACACACCTGCCCTATTTTTTTATTCTTTATTTTGAAAAAAAGTCTCGCTAACTTGCAGAGGGCCTCACTAAGTAGCGGAGGCTGTCCATGAACCGTGATCCTCTGGTCTCAGCCTCCAAAATGCTGAGATTACAAGTGTGGGCCACAACGGACTCTAACTATTCTTTATTGAAAGGCAATACCAACCAACCAAGGTACAAAGTTGTAGAGGACTGCCATCTAGTGGCAACTCAGTCTTTTATTTTTTTTGAAGCTTTAAATAAGTTTATTAAAAAGATAGAAATACAGAAGACAGTTACAGCCCCATGCCATTCAAGAGTGGCATGGTGGGGTGGTTCGAACGAATTCACCTAGTGACAACTCATTCTGATGCATGCACAAAACAAACCTGCTTCCTTCACATTTTGTGTGTGTGTGTGTGTGTGTGTGTGTGTGGTACTGGGGGTGGAACCCAAAGGCTTTCTACCTCCAGGCTATACTCCCAGACCTTTTATATTTTATTTGGAAAAAGGGTCTCACTAAGCTTCTGAAAGCCTCACTAAGTAGCTGAGGCTGGCTTCGAACCCATGCAATCCTCCTGTCTCAGCCTCCCAAGCACAGGGATTACAAGTGTGCGCCACCACGCCCAGCTATAAGACTCTTTTTTTTTTTTTTTTTTTTTTTTTTTTTGGTGGTGCTAGGGGTAGAACCCAGAGGCTTTCTACCTCCGGGCTATACTCCCAGACCTTTTTTTATATTTTATTTGGAAACAGGGTCTCGCTAAATTGCTGAAAGCCTCACTAAGTAGCTGAGGCTAGCTTCGAACCTGTGCAATCTTCCTGTCTCAGCCTCCCAAGCACGGGGATTACAAGCGTGCGCCACCACGCCCAGCCTCTTCCCATATTTTAAAACGCATCTGTTTAAAATTGTGTTAGAAAGCCAGGCGTGGTAGTGCATGCTTGTAATCCCAGCATTCAGGAGGCTGAGACCCGTTCGCGGACAGCCTCAGCTACTTAGTGAGGCCCTTCACAACTCAGTGAGACCCTCTTTCAAAATAAAGAATAAAAAATAGGGCAAGGGAGTGTAGCTCAGAGGTCAAATGCCCGAGGTTCCATCCCCAGACCTGCAAATAAATAAATAAATAAATATAAATAAACAAATAAAATAGTATTAGACCAGCACAATGAAGGGTCTAACACTATTTTAAACAAATACGCTTCACTGTGCGGGTCTGTGTGGAGCTTTAATCAGTGAACGTCTCCACCATCTGTATTACATTAACATTAGCTCGTGCGTATCACTACCTGCTGCTGATGTAGTTCTCCATGGTAAAGACTCAGTGGGTTAACCAGGTCATTACATCTTAACAACAAGCATTACTGTGGCGTGAGTGTGTACAGGGATCTGTTAGCTGTCAGGGTGTTTTCTTTTAACCTGATGTGTGTGTGTTGGGGGGTAGGATTAGGAAGGTGAACTGTTCAGGAATTTTCTGCACTAGCCGTGCAGAAGAGCAGATAAATAGCGCTGCTCTGGCATTAATCCCAGGAACCACTAGCAGTAGTGGGGCGCCGCCATTCTAACATGAGCACAGGTGCTTCATGACAGACATTACTAGCATGTTCAACTCCATAATGTTCTGGCACTGTATTTTGAATGACATTAATTTATTAAATAAATTGGATATATCAAAAAAATAAAACATAAAAAAATAAGAGTGTGTGTGTGTGTGTGTGTGTGTGTATTCTGTGGTACTTGGGAGAAAACCAAAGAACATCCTACCTCTAAGCTACATCCTCAGCCCTATTTATTTTTGTGGTACTAGGGAATAATCCCAGGACATTCTACCTCCGGTATACCCCAGCCCTTTTTTACTTTTTGAGACAGAATCTCACCAGATTGCTCAAAGTTCTGATAAATTGCTGAGGCTGCTCTGGAACCTGCAATCCTCCTGTCTCAGCCTCAAGTACTGGAATGACAAGTGTGCGCCTTCATGCCTGGCCCTTTTTGTTTTACTGTGGGACAAGATCTCACCAAGTTGCCTAGGAGAGTATCAAACTTTTGATTTTCCTGCCTCAGTCCTGAGTAGCATGGTATTTTTGTTTGGTTGGTTAGTTTAATGCATGTTGGGGGGAGGGGACACACCGGAGACTGAATCTAGGAGCCTTTTACCTTGAAGCTACAACCTCAGCCCTCCCCCACCCCACAGCACTGTAGACTGAACCCGGGCATTCTACCTCTGAGCGATACCCCTATATTTTATTCTTTATTTTGAAACAGGTCTCACTAGGTTGACAGCAGCCTCACTAAATAGCCTATATTGGCCGATAACCTGTGATCCTCCTGTTTCAGCCTCTAAAGTACTGGGATTACAAGCATGCACCACAATACCTGGCTCTATTTTTTATTTTGAAACAAAGTCTCATTAAATTGTTGAGGGTCTCCCTAACTTTCAGAGGCTGGCCTTGAACCTGTGATCCTTGTCTCAGCCTCCCACATACTGAGAGTTTTGTTTTTATTTAATTCCTCTTTTAAAGGTCTAAATTTTCTTTTTCTCTTTTCAAATTAACTCTAAAGAAGTTCTCAAATAAAAGAATGGTCCACTCCCAGAAGGGTGCAAATTAAACACACTGAAGACATTAGCTTAGAAAATAAATTATTTTTAAATGCATATAACTTGGGGGTAACTTTTACTTTCTTCTTCCCAAGTTCTATACTTTTTATAATTTGGGGGGATGCTAAAGATGAAATCCAGGAGCATTCTACCTCTGAACTACACCCCCAATCTTACTTTAATTTTTATTTTGAAGCAAGGTCTAGCTAGGTTGACAAGTCTACCCACTTGTTGAGGCTGTCCTTGAACCTGTGATCCTCCTGCCTCAGTCTCCCAAGGACTAGGGTTACAAGCACGCACCACAACACCTGGCCTTGTAATTTATTTATATACTATCCAGGGGGAAACCAACTTTCTTATTAAGAAAAAATCTTATAACCACCTGACTTAATAACTCCCCTTTTACATTCTATCCTAAGGAAAAAAATCAGAAATGTAGACAAAGGTTTATGTACAAAGATGTTCACTTCAGCAACAACCAACCAAACAAACAAACAAAAACAGTATTAAGAGCTTCATAATAATCCACCGAATCAGGGAGGGAAACTGGAGTCATTCTCCTCTGGACTTGGATCACCTCGAACTTTCCAGCACTACAAATTAAAACATCTTTGTATATACAGAAGGAAGAGCAGAAGGAAAGGAAAAGGAGGAAAACCAATAAATATATAGCAACCGCATAGGACTTTTTCAGTAATTTATCATTTCCAAATATACACTCCTTTAAATCATATTACAACACCCAAGGACGTTTTCATGATTCCTACTAGCCAACCTGCTTTTCAAGAGTATTGTATCATTTTATATGGCTATGCGCAATAATATATGATAGCATATAGTATCAAATTTTAATTCCATGGGGGTTTTTTGTTTTGTTTTGTTTGGGTTTTGTTTTTTTTGTTTTTGTTTTTTTGTTTTGTTTTGTTTTGTTTTATGGTGGTACTGGGGTTCCTGGAAGCCCTTCTGCCTCCGGGCTACACTCCCAGGCCTATTTTTTATACTTTTATATTTGGAAACAGGGTCTCCTAAGCCAGCGCGCGGCTGGCTTCGAACCTGCGCGATCCTCCTGTCTCCGCCTCCCGAGCGCGGGGATGACAAGCGTGCGCCACCACACCGGGCCGCCATGGTTAATTCTTAAACAGCTTTATTGAGACACTATTGATATACTATAAAGTTCACTTTTGGGGGGGATACAAGGGATTAAACCCAGAGGCCTTCTACCTCCAAGCTATACCCCTTAGCCCTTTTTATTTTTTATTTTCAAACAGGATCTTGCTAAATTGTTGAAGCTGGCCTCGAATCTGCGATCCTCTTGATTCAATCCCAACTGGAATTACAGGGGTGTGCCACCACACCCAGATCAAGTTCACTCATTTAAAGTATAAAGCTTGCCGGGCGTGGTGGCTGCGCTTGGGAGGTGGAGACAGGAGGATCACACAGGTTTGAAGCCAGCCTCACTGGCTTAAGAGACCCTATTTCCAAATAAAAATATAAAAATAGGTCTGAGAGTATAGCTCAGAGGTAGAAGGGCATCCAGGAACTCCAGTACCACCAAAATAAATAAATAAATTTTAAAAATTTAAAAATAAAGTATAAAACTTAGCGGGGCATGGTGACATATACTTATAATCCAGTACTTGGGAAGCTAAGATAAGATCGCAAGTTAAAGAACAAACTCGGAAACTTAAGTCCTTCTGCAACTTAAGTGAGACCC
Organism: Muscardinus avellanarius; assembly: GCF_963383645.1. NCBI lineage: Eukaryota > Metazoa > Chordata > Mammalia > Rodentia > Gliridae > Muscardinus > Muscardinus avellanarius. The sequence continues at coordinate 3,186,526 of NC_137795.1, forward strand.
TGTTTCCAAATAAAAGATAAAATAGAATTGGGGTATATAAATCAGAGGTAGAATTTCACTGAGTTCAAACCCCAATAACACAAAAAAATAAAAATAAGAGCATAAAACTCTATAGCTTTTAATATACTTACAGAACCATGCGACCATTTCTATATTATAATCATAGAACATTTTCAACATCCACAAAATTAATTACTCATTAGCAGCATCCACCTGTTCCTCCTGTCAATTCAGCATCCCACGACTTTTCCTTATTTTCTTGGAGAAATCTCAATGACATTACCTAGCTTCAAACCCATGAAATGGGATGGCGTCCTCTGCTACTACTGTTTCAAATTGTAATATGTAGTCAGGAGTGTTACTGCATGCCTATAATCCCAGTACTTGGGAGGCTATGTCAGGAGGATCACAGGTTTGAGGACAGCCTCGGCAAGTAGTGAGACTCTCATCAACCTAGTAAGAAGACCCTGTTTCAAAATAAAAATAAAAATAGGGCTGGGAGTGTGGCTCAAGGTAGAATGTCCCTGGGTTCAATCCCCAATACCACACTCAAAAAAAAAAAAAATTTAATATCTTCTGCTGCTTAACCACAATATAGTAAAACATAAAATTGGTTTCTTGGTTTTTTCAAAAGGTACTTTAAAAATGTAAGTTATGAGCCGGGCATGGTGGTGCATGCTTGTAATCCCCAAACTTGGGAGGCTGAGACAAGAGGCTTGAGCAAGTTCGAAGCCAGCCTCAGCTACTTAGTGAGGCTCTCAGCAACTTAGAGAGACCCTATTTCCAAATAAAATATAAAATAAGGCTGGGAGTATAGCCCAGAGGTAGAAAGCCCCTGGGTTCCACCCCCAGTACCACATTAAAAAAATATATAAGTCATAATTTAAGAGCTACAAATATATATATATAAGCAAGAACTTGTCCATATGCTTTTCAAAATTAATAGCCAGGTGTGGTGACACATACCTGTAATCCCAGTACTTGGGAGGCTGAAACAGGGAATCACAGGTTCAAAGACGGCCTCAGCAAGTAGTGAGACCCTCATCAGCCTAGCAAGACACTGTTTCAAAATAAAAATAAATAGCTGGGCCTGGTGGCGCACACTTGTAATCCCAGCGCTTGGGAGGCTGAGAGAGAAGGATCGCACAGGTTTGAAGCCAGCCTCAGCTACGGGCTCTCAGCAACTTAGTGAGACCTTGTTTCCAAATAGGTCTGGGAGTGTAGCCCAGAGATAGAAGGCCCTCAGTACCACAAAAAAATAAAAAATAAAATAAATTAAATAGGGCTGAGGGTATAGCGCAGAGGTAGAATGCCCCCAGGGCTCAATCCCCAGTACCATAAAAAAATAAATAAAATAGGGCTGAAGGTGTAGCTCAGAGGATACTCAGAATGCCCCTGAGTTCAATCCCCAGTATCAAAAGAAAAAGAAAAAATAATTAATAGCAATTACTATCTGTAGGGAAAGAAAATACCTTTTTCTCACCCATCCTTGGTTCATGGTATTATACCTCTCACAAAAGACAGATTCACAAAAGAAAAGCATACAAAGCTTTTTCTTTTTTTCTTTTGGTGGTCCTGGGGTTCCTGGAAGCCCTTTTACCTCCGGGCTACACTCCCAGACCTATTTTATACTTTTATTTGGAAACAGGGTCTCTTAAGCCAGCGAGGCTGGCTTCGAACCCGCGCGATCCTCCTGTCTCCGCCTCCCAAGCGCGGGGATGACAAGCGTGCCCACCACGGCCGGCCATACAAAGCTATTTAATAAAAGTTTTACCTGGACTCTTTAGAAGGAAATGAAGTCCCAAAGAAACAATGCGCATTTGAGTATTTCTATGCTAGGTCTGATGAAGAAATGAAGTCACAAAGAAATATGATAGGGTAAGGGAGTATGATCCAATGGTAGTAACGGGAAATTAGCAGGGCCTGCTCTTCCACCTCTTTGCTGAAAGCCTTCTTCAGAAATAAGGATATTTAGAGCCGGGCCTGGTGGTGCACACTTGTAATCCCAGCATTCTGGAGGCTGAGACAAGAGGATCGCAGTTTGCAGACAGCCTAAACTACTTAATGAGGCCCTTTGCAACTTAGTGAGTCCCTGTTTCAAAAGAAAGATTAAAACTAGGGCTGGGGGTGTAGCTCAGAGGTAGAATGCCCCTGGGTTCCATCCACAGTACCACAAAAAAAAAAAAAAAAAAAGAAGGATATTCAAGCCAGGTCTAGTGGTACATGCTTGTAATCCCAGTACTTGGGAGGCTGAGACAGGAGAATTGCAGGTTCATGGCCAGCCTCAGCTACTTAGTGAGGTCCTCTGCAACTTAGTAAGACCCTGTTTCAAAAATAAAAAATAGAGCCGGATTGGTGGCACACGCTTGAAATCCCAGCATTTGGGAGGCTGAGACAGGAGGATGGTGGTTCACGGACAGCCTCAGCTACTTAGTGAGGCTCTCTGCAAACTCAGTGAGACCCTGTTTCAAAATAAAGAATAAAATATTGAGCAGGGAGTGTAGCTCGGAGGTCCGATGCCTCTGGGTTCCATCTCCAGACCCGCAAAAATGTAAATAAATAAATAATAAATAAAATAAAAAATAAAAAATAGGATTTGGGATATAGCTCGGAAATAGAATGCACTTGGGTCCCATCCCCAGTACCATAAAAAAAAAAAAAGAAAGAAAGAAGGATATATATTCAGCCAGCCATGGTGAAACACGTTTGCAATCCCAGTAATTGGAAGGCTGAGACAGGAGGATCACGCAGGTTGGAAGCCAGCTTCAGCTACTTAGTGAGGCTCTCAGCAGCTTAGTGAGACCCAATTTCCAAATACAATATAAAATAAGGTCTAGGAGTATAGCCCAGAGGTAGAAAAGCCCCTGGTTTCGATCCCTGTTTCACATATAAAACAAAATCTGTAGAAAGGGCACTTAGAAATGTCTGTGTAGCCGGGCGTGGTGGCACACACTAAGTAATCTCAGTACTTGGGAGGCTGAGACAGGAGAATTGCGGTCGGAGGACAGCCTCAAGGCCACAGCAAGATTGTCAGCAACCTAGTGACACCCTACTTCAAACTAAAAAAATAATATAAAGCTGTGGGTGTGGCACAGTGGTAGAATTCCCCTGGGTTCAATCCCTAGTGCCAAAAAAAAAAGAAACATCTGTGTAGACTGTGTAAAAACATTGCTAGTTATATTAAAATCAAATACATCTACTGTTTAAAGTTTCCTTTTTATTAAGTATTTGGAAATAAAATTCTCAATAAAATAATCTTAATTTTGAAATTCAAACCATATAAACCTCCTTTTTCACATGAGCATATTCTAAATCTATCACATAAAATAGTACATTTGTGATTAAAAGCAGATTACCTTTTACACCTCCAAATGACCCATAAGTCATATTGTAGGCTGTTCTCTGAAGATTATGCTCATACATTAATTTGAGTTGATATTGGTTCCCATGTTCCACATTACCTAAGGTTCCTTAAAAAAAAAAAGATTACTTTTAGTTGATATATATATATATATATATATTTTAAAAAAACATTAACTTCTCATCCCCTAGATCAATTCTAAATAATTTAATTTTAGTGAAATTTAAAACAACAAAGCCCTAAAACGTTATTAGCAAAATGGTAACACAGCAAGACAGCACATGCCTGAATGAAATGTAATTATTTAAATAACAACAAAACACTCTCATTTCAATACTGAAGTAAATGAGTTAAGTTCCTTGTGCTGATAAATAATTACAGAGCAAAGAAATGACTCAAACTGTCTATTAAAAAAAGAGGTCCAAGCCGGGTGTGGTGGAACAGGCTTGTAATCCTAGTACTTGGGAGGCTGAAACAGAAGGATCACAGGTTTGTGGCCAACCTCAGCTACTTAGTGAGGCCCTCCGCAACTTAGTGAGACCCTGTTTCAAAATAAAGAATAGGGCTGGGGTGTAGCTCGGAGGTAGAAGCTTCTGAGGTAGAATGCTCCAGGTACCGCAATAAAAACGTTCTCAACATTTTAAAGTAGTCTACTTTCTCAGCCCACCTCGCACGTTACCTGATTCCCTAATGCATTACATTCTAATTTAATGAAGAAAACTTATAAGCTTCCTTCAGCAAGTAAATGGAAAATGTTTTTATTTCAAAACTTCTCCTCCAAAGCAGAGAAGAATATTTCGCTGTATTTAACCTAGCAGATGTACTACACACTTGCTAGTTTTCCCCAGAAGAAAGAAAAGATTTTTACTTGTTTTTACTCTGTGGTTTTAGGCTTACAGTTAGAGCTCCGAACCAGGGCCCAGCCAAAAGGATTAGGATTACAAAGACATTAGACCCACAAAAAAGAAAAAAGGAACCAAGCGTGGTGGCAGATGCCTATAATCCCAGTAATTGGGAGACTGAGACAGGAGGGTCTCAGGTTCAAGGTCAATCTCAGCAACTTAGCAAGACCCTGTTTAAAAATAAAAAATTGAGCCGGGCGTGGTGGCGCACGCTTGTAATCCCCGCACTTGGGAGGCGGAGACAGGAGGATCGCGCTGGTTCGAAGCCAGCCGCGCTGGCTTAAGAGACCCTGTTTCCAAAAATAAAAATAGGTCTGGGAGTGTAGCCCGGAGGTAGAAGGGCTTCCAGGAACTCCAGTACCACCAAAAAAATAAAAATAAAAAAATAAAAATAAAAATAAAAAATTGGTGGCACATGCTTGTAATCCCAGTACTGGGGAGGCTGAGACAGGAGGATCATGGTTCATGGACAGCCTCAGCTACTAAGTGAGGCCCTCTGCAATTTAGTGAGACCTTATTTCAAAATAAAGAATAGAAAATAGGACTGGGGGTGTAGCTCGGAGGAATGCCTCTGGGTTCAATCCCCAGCACCATAAAAAAATAATAATAATTAATTACTTCATTAAAAGGGCTGAGGATGTAGGTCAGAGGTAGAATGCTCCTGGGATCAGTCCCCAGTACGAAAGAAAGAAAGAAAGAAAGAAAGAAAGAAAGAAAGAAAGAAAGAAAGAAAGAAAGAAAGAAAGAAAGAAAATGAAAGAAAGAAAAAAAAAGAAAGAGAACCGGGCGTGGTGGTGCACACTTGTAATCCCAGTACCTGGGAGGCTGAGACAGGAGGATCGCACAGGTTCGAAGCCAGCCTCAGCTACTTAGTGAGGCTCTCAGCAACTTAGTGAGACCCTGTTTCCAAATAAAGTATAAAATAGGTCTGGGAGTATAGCCCCGAGGTAGAAAGCCTCTGGGTTCCACCCCCAGTACCACAAAAAAAAAAAAAAAAAATGTTTGTTTGGTACATCCAAGAGACTGATTGACGGATTTTAAAGATCTCTAGTTTGCCTCAATGCCTTTTCAGAAGCACACGGACTATGAAAGAAAACAGAACACATTTGGGGAGGGGGCACCTGGAGAAAAGGAAGTCAAGTTCAGCTCACACTCCCATCTGCCAACCCCAGTGGCTTTACTCAAAGCAGAAATGTTTGTGCGTCCTCTCTTACAGTAAAAGCTAGGTAAGAGTTCAGTCGGGAACCTCAAGAAACAGTCAAGAGAGCCAAAACATTAATTTCCCATGCTTCTCAATTTAAGCCAAAGCAGGAAAAATCCAATTGTCAGCCTACGAATCGTCATGAGAGGCTGAAGGAATGAGATGCAGAAGGGAAGTGAGTGGGCCGAAGAGGATGGACTTTGGACAACTCCTGGTCTCCAGAGAACAGAAAGCTTTTAAGTGAATACAAAGAATAAAAGAGCAATAAAACCACCACTCCTGTGGCAAATAACTTTCATTTTCAACACTAATTTGGAGCACACCAATGTTCCATAAACAAATCGCGACCAAACATGCCAGGTTCTTTCGGCAGGCTTTTGAACAGACACATATTATCCCTAGTCTATGCCCTAGGCACCAGTAGCACTTTGGAATTTTCTGTGTTTCTGAGCCATATTTCAAATGGGACCAGAGAAGGCCAAGAGTCTGATCTAACTTCTAGTTTCTAAAATGCCACTCTTCAAACCGGGCGTGGTGGGCACGCTTCTAATCCCAGCATTCCGGAGGCTGAGACCAGAGGATCGTGGTTCACGGACAGCCTCAGCTATTTAGTGAGGCCCTCCGCAATTTAGTGAGACTCTTTCAAAATAAAAAGAATAAGAAATAGGACAGGGAATGTAGCTCAGAGGTCGATTGCCCCTGGGTTCCACCCCCAGTACCACAAAAATAAATAAAATTTAAAAATTAAAAATTAGGGCTAGGAGTGTAGTTCAGAGGTAGCATACCCCTGGGTTCCTGCCCCAATACTGCAAAATAGATTAATAAATAGGGCTGGGAATGTAGGTAAGAGATAAGAGTTCATGAGTTCAATCCCCAGTACCACAAAAATAAATAAATAGTGCAGGGGTATGAGCTCAGCAATAGAACTCCCTGGGTTTAATCCCTAGTGCCAGGAAAAGAAGAAAGAGAGGGCCTTCACCTCAGTGACAGCATGCATGAATTATTACACAAATCAGACAAAAGGCAAAGAAAGCCCAAATCAAGAGACTAAGTCTGAGAAACCCAAATTCTACAAACCAGTATTTATAGCAAACTCCCAGGGAAAGCATCTTTTCTATAAGGAATAACCCTAAAGATACTTAGTTTCATCATAGCTATATGAAGTTCCCCATTATTGACATACATAAAAATAAATCTCAACTTGAATTAAAACTTACCTAATAACTAAAAATAAAGTTATCTTTTCATTTTAATTAGCGCTAAAGTGCTGAAAGCAAACCACAATGATCTACTACACTCATACCCACAGAACCATGGCAGAGGATGAAACCTAAGGCCTCAAAATCAGTGCTTGAGCAAGTCTGTCGAGTGGAGACAATTAAAAGCAAAAAAAATCGAACTATAAATAGAAAACGCTTGAGGTTTACCAAAGAAAGTGTATTTCAAACCACGATGACTCATATCTAATGAGTTTTGTTTTGTTTTTTAACGGTACTGGGGATTGAACCCAGGGCTACACCCCGGCCCTATTTTATTTATTCTTTATTTTGAAACAGGGCCTCATTAAGTTTCAGGGGCCTCACTGAGTAGCAGAGGCTGTCCTTGAACCTGCAATTCTCCTGTCTCCGCCTCCTAAGTACTAGGATTACAAGTGTGCGTCACCACGCCTGGCAAGTCTAGTGAATTTTGTTGTTACTGTAGAGCATTATATTTTGGGGGGGGGCTGCGAACTGAACCCAGAGGGGCATTATTTTACCTCCAAGCTACATCCTCAGCCTTATTTCATTTTATTTGAAAACAGGAACTTGCTAAATTGCTGAGAGCCTTGCTAAGTTGTGGAGGCTGGCCTCAAACCTCTTGTCTCCGCTTCCCCAGGTGACAGGATTGGTTTTGTTTAGTTTTTGTTTTTGTTTTTGTTTTGTTTTTGCAGTAGTGGGAATAAAACCCATGGGGCATTCTACCTCTGAGCAACACCCCCAGCCCTAGTCCTATATTTTTTTTCTTTATTTTGAAACAGGGTCTCACTGAGTTGCAAAAGGCCTCATTAGGTAGCTGAGGCTGTCCATGAACTGCGATCCTCCTGTCTCAGCCTCTCAAATGCTGGGATTACAGAAGAATTACAGGCATGTGCCACCATAAGTACTGGGGTTCCAAGCATGTGTCAGCATGTCCAGCTGCAGCTGGACATTTCTTAAGATTCAGAGTCTTAAGTTAGCCGGGCACCTGGTGCACGTTTGTCATCCCAGCATCTGGAAGAGCATCACAGTTCACGAACAGCCTCGGCTACTTAGTGAGGCCCTTTGCAATCCAGTGAGACCCTGCTTCAAAAGAAAGATTCAAACTAGGGCTGGGGGTGTAGCTCAGAGGTAAAATGCCCCTGGGTTCCATCCTTAGTACCTAAAAAAAAAAAAAAAAGAATCTTAAGTAACCAGAACTAGCCTTTTTCAGTCACAGGAAATCCTGAACACAATTCCTGAGAGGAAGAAAATCAAAGGAATACTCTTCTAGAAGTATAGTATGCACAGAAATAGTAGAGCAAGAAAAATAAAATACCTCAGGTATGTGAAATAATGTACAATGAGAAAATGCTAACCAAGACAAAAAAAAACTTCAAATGAATGTTTTGTGTTCTCTTCCAAGTTAACACTAGAGAATATGTCTCCCTTTTTTATTTTATTTATTTATTTTTTTTAATGGTACTGGGAATTGAACCCAGGAGCATTCTACCTCTGAGCTACACTTTCAGCCCTATTTTTTTTTTTTTTTTTTTTTTTTTTTTTTGGTGGTACTGGGGTTCCTGGAAGCCCTTCTACCTCCGGGCTACACTCCCAGACCTATTTTTTATATTTTTTTTTTGGAAACAGGGTCTCTTAAGCCAGCGCCGCTGGCTTCGAACCTGCACGATCCTCCTGTCTCCGCCTCCCAAGCGCGGGGATTACAAGCGTGCGCCACCACGCCCGGCTCAGCCCTATTTTATTTATTTTGAAAAAGGGTCTCACAAAATGCTGAGGGCCTAAGTTGCTAAAGCTAGCCTTGAACCTGCAATCCTCAATCTCAGCCTCCCAAGTACTAGGGTTATAAGGGTGCGCCACCATGACCAGCAAGAACGTCTACTTTTAAGAAACCAAGTTTCTAAAATAAATTCCACATTGAAAAAAATCTTACCTGAGACAGAGTAGACACAAAGTTTTCTAGAATGCAACACAGCCAAATGTAGCATTTCAGTGCCTCTGAAAAATGGAGAAAGTTTTTAAAGTTTTCAAATATTAGTTTCCAATATAATGTAATATTAGTTTCCATAAAAAGTTTAAATTTCAAAATACATCCACAGTGGAGCTCGCTTCGGCAGCACATATACAAAATACACCCACGGTGAATAGACAAAACATATTAACACCCTAAACTGAGAAATAAGTGGAATAACAATCCGGCACCCGCAAGCTCAGACACTCTGCTTTCCCAGGCTCAGGTGCATTGGACCTGTAGCCCCAGCTCCTCAGGAGGCCGAGGCATGAGCAGCAGGACTTCTCGTGTTTGGGATCACTTGTTGGAAGGTGAAGAGGTTAAAATGAGTAAGACTGGGCGTGGTGTGCACACTTGTAATCCCAGTACCTGGGAGGCTGACACAGAAAGATGGCTGCTTCAAAGCCAGCCTTGGGTACTTAGTGTGACCCTCCGCAATTTAGGGAGACCCTGTTTCAAAAACAAAAGACTAAAGCCAGACTTGGTGGCGCACGCTTTTATTCCCCGCGCTTGGGAGGCAGAGACAGGAGGATCGCGCAGGTTCGAAGCCAGCTGCGCTGGCTTAAGAGACCCTGTTTCCAAATAAAAAAGTATAAAAATAGGTCTGAGATCGTTTCCAGGAACCCCAGTACCACCAAAAAAAAAAAAAAAAAAAAAGACCAAACAAAAATGTAAAATAGATCTGGGTGTGTACGCTGGAGGTACAAAGCCTGAGTTCCATCCCACTGCCACCAAAAAGAAATGCATGAGTGAATATTATTCTAGGCCTTTAAAAAATAAATATAGTCGCACACATATTTATATGTTTTTGTGTATACACAAACACACACATGCACGCACACTACTGGGGATTACCCCAAGGCACTCTATCTCTGAGCTACCCCCCAGCGCAGCTTTTATTATATATATTTATATATTTTTTTAATTGTGCATCATAGTCATACATCTTAATAGAGTACAAGATGGCAGAGGCACACAGGCACACGTCCCTCATTCAGCCCCTCCCCCCTCGTGTTTGCCTAGTGACTGACTTTGAATGTCTGTGAATGTACACTAGATACATTAGGGAGTCTCCCTCCTCCCCCTCCCCTCCTCCTCAGCTGGGTCATCTAATTTCCTCATCTCTGGTTTCTCCTCCTCCGTCCTGAGTTCCTTCTATGACCCTTTTCCTCCCAAGCTTCCGCATATTAGGAAGAGTATCTGATGTCTTACTTTTTGTGACTGACTGATCTTTTTTTTTTTTTGCAGGTCTGGGGATGGAACCCAGGGGCATTCAACCTCCGAGCTACACACCCTGCGCTATTTTTTTATTCTTTATTTTGAAACAGGGTCTCACTGAGTTGCAAAGGGCTTCACTAAGTAGTAGCTGAGACTGTCTTCAAACCACAATCCTCCTGTCTCGGCCTCCCAGATGCTGGGATTACAAGCATGCCCCACCATGCCCAGCTTATTTTATATTTTGAAACAAGGTCTAAGTTGCTCTGAGTTTTGTCAAGTTGCTGAGGCTGGCCTCAAACCTGTGATCCTCCTTTCTCAACCTCCTACGACTTGGATTACAGGCGTGTACCACCACACCCAGCTATAAATATTGTTTTAATAATCTTATCTATAAGAGAAATGTGATCTACATTTAGAAATAAGGACACTAAAGCTCAGAGTGTAAGGTCACCTAACCAAGAGTCTGACCCAGGTCTCTACACTATCTTTCCATGATGTCATGCTCTTTTTTTTTTTTTTTTTTTTTGAGCATGATAAAAAATTGTTTCCAGTGCCCAGGATACATTAAAAAAAAAAAAAAATTGTAGCCAGGCATGCTGGCCCACACTTGCAATCCCAGCGCTTGGGAGGCCGGCACAGGAGGATCGCACAGGTTCGAAGCCAGCCTCAGCTACTTAGTGAGACCCTGTTTCCAAATAAAATAGAAAATAGGTCTGGAAGTATAGCCTGGAGGTAGAAAAGTCCCTGGGTTCCACCCCCAGTACCACACACACAAAAAAATCATAGCCAGGCATGCTGGTGCACACTTGTAATCCCCGCGCTTGGGAGGCTGAGACAGAAGGACCACACAGGTTCGAAGCCAGCCTCAGCTACTTAGTGAGGCTCTCAGCAACTTAGTGAGACCCTATTTCAAAATAAATTATAAAACAGAGCTGAGGATATAGCTAGCCCAGAGGTAGAAAGCCCTTGGGTTCCACCTCCCAGTACCACCAAAAAAAAAAAAAAAAAAATTATAGTTGAGTGTAGTGATGCATGCCTATAATCTCAGTACTTGGGGGGACTAAGACTAAAAGGTCACAGGTTCGAAGCCAGCCTCAGAAACTTAGTGAGCTCTCAGCAACATAGTGAGACACTGTTTCCAAAAAATAAAATAAAATAGGGCTGGGAATGTAGGTGAAGGTAGAATATCCCTGGGTTCAATCCCCAGTACCACACACAAAAAAATCTGAGGCTCCATCACTTATATGATAGTTGTATGTATTTGCATTTTTGGTAGTAGAGTGAATAATGAGTAATAATATCTATTATACCAGTGTTTTGCAGATTTTTTTTTTTGTGGGTCTGGGGATGGAACCCACGGGCATTCTACCTCTGAACTACACCCCCAATCCTATTTCTTATTCTTTATTTTGAAACAGGGTCTCACTAAGTTGTAGAGGGCCTCACTAAGTAGCTGAGACTGGCCACAGCCTGCGATCCTCCTGTCTCAGACTCCCGAATACTGAGATTACAAGCATGCGCCACAAGCCCGGCGCTCTGTTGTTTTTAATTTGTAAAAGACATGCATTCTGTAAAATTAAATGATCACACATATAGCAAGGTAGAGTCTGAACTCCAGTCCAGGTCTTCAGACTGTTTTTTGGCGGAGGAATGGAACCTTGTGTGTTCTACCTCCCTCTGAGCTACACCTCCTAGCCCTGTTTCTTATTCGTGTGTGTGTGTGTGTGTGTGTGTGTGTGTGTGTGTGTGTGTGTTACTAAGGATGGAACCCAGGGGCTTTCTACCTCTGGGCTACACTCCTAGACCAATTTTATACTTTATTTGGAATCAGGGTCTCACTAATTTGCTGAGAGCCTCACTCAGTAGCTGAGGCTGGCTTCAAATCTGCGTGATCCTCTTGTCTCAGCCTCCCAAGTACTGAGATTACAAGCATATATCACCACACCCAGCTTTTATTCTTTATTTTGAAACAGGGTCTCACCAAGTTGTGGAGAGTCTCACTAAGTAGCAGAGTCTGGCTGCAAACCAGAGATCCTCCTGTCTCCGCCTCCCAAGTACTGGGATTACAAGTGTGTGTGCTACCACGCACACTTCAGACTTTAATTCTGGTCCTGGTAGGTTAGAACAATGTGTAAGGGGGACTATACCCTGGATGTGTGCTTGCACACGTTGTCCTGCAGTGTTTTCAATTTAAAAGAGCTGCTAATACTTAAGAACCAGGTTTCATTAAACTCTGCTCTCTGGCTTTTTGTGTAAAATGTGGGTGGGGATCTGGCCACAAGCCCAGAACCAAGTAGTAGCCACCCCCTTTGGTCTGGCTCCTGTTTCCAGTAAATCGCAGCCATTTACACCCTCTACTCACTCACATCCATGAGTCTGAAGAGAATGAGTTTAGGGTTTCTAGCCTGTGCCATGCTGCTATCTCTGGAAGCCACTTGACATGGGCCTGGGAAGCGTACTGGCAATATTGGCACTTTATTTCTGTTTGCGATTTGGTCTACACTGAAATGGTTTCAGTACTTTCAATAACGTTTTCAGATCTGGAAGTGATATATGTCATTTGCCAATAGTGATTAGCATCTTGTGATACTTTATTCTTTTCAAGGTCCTTTTATGTGATTTTATTTGATTTAATTGAAACCTCTTATTTTCCAGAAAGGAAATAGGCTCAAGGAGATTAGGTGACTTACTCACAGTCATAGGTGAATTAGTCAGTGAGCCAGGACCAGAACTTAAAGCTCTTTTCTGTGCAAAGTACTCCTGAAGGTGCCTGAGATCTGACTTTCTAGAGGCTCCAGTTGGTTTCAATCTGAAGACAGATCCCTGAGGCAGAGTTTTATTGTTGTTGTTGTTTTGGGGTTTTTCCATTGTTTTTTCTTTTTTTTTTTACTGGAGTATTTAGCCCAGTGGCATTCTACCTCTGAGCTACACTCTCAGCCCCCCCTTTTTGTGATCCTGGGGATGGCACTATTGCACCTCCAAGCTACACCCCAAGTCCTATTTTTCAGTCTTTGTGTTTTTTGAAATGGGGTCTCACTGATTTGTGAAGGGTCTCGCTAAGTAGCTGAGACTGTCTGAAAACTGGGATCCCCCCACCGTCTCCACCTCACAAATGCTGGGATTACAAGCCTGCACCACCACATCTGGCCACTCTCAGCCCTTCCTATTTATTTTCAAACAAGGTCTCCCTAAATTGCTGAGTCTTGCTAAATTACTGAGATTGGACTCAAACCCCTGATTTTCCTGTCTTAGCAATACTGGAATTATAGGCAGTTACCAGTGTGCCTGCCAAACCTCTTCGCTTTTTTTTCACTCTTTATTTCTTTTCTTTTCTTTTTCTTTTGGCCCTTTCCTTCTCTTTTCTTTAGTCCTAGGGATTGGACTCAGAGGAATTCTATCTCTGAACTACACCCCCAGACCTATTTTTTTAATATTGAAACAGTGTCTTGCTAGGTTGATGAGAGTGTCACTTGCCAAGCTGTCCTCCAACCTGTGATCCTCTTGTCTTAGCCTCCCAAGTACCGGCATTACAGTTAAGTGCCACCAGGTCCGGCTGAGACGGGCTCTTTCTTCTCTCTCTCTCTCTTGTCTATTTTGTGTTTTATTGCAGAACCCATGGGCATTCAACCTCCAAGCTATACCCCCAGCCCTATTTTTTATTCTTTATTTTGAAATAGGGTCTCACTAAATTATAGAGGACCTCACTAAGTAGCTGAGGCTGGCCTTGAGTGGTAATCCTCCTGTCTCAGCCTCTCAAGTACTAGGATGACAAGTGTATGCCATGCCTGGCTTTATTTTTATTTTTTTGCAGTACTGGAGATTGAATGCAGGGGCATTCTACCTGAGCTGCACCCCCAGCCCTATTTTTTATTCTGTTTTTTGAAACAGGGTCTCACTAAGTTGCAGAGGACCTCACTAAGTAGCTGAGGCTGGCTGGGCACCTGCAATCCTCCTGTCTCAGCCTTCCAAATGCTGGGATTACAAGCATGTGCCACCATGCCTGGCTGGGCTCTTTCTCTGTTGCCCACAAAGGCCTTGAACTTTCAGTCCTCCTGCCTCAGCCTCCTGAATACCTGGGATTATAGGTTCAAGGCACCTGAGCATGGGAAAGCAGAGTATTTGAGCCTGTGGGACAGTTAAATTATTATTACACTTTTTTTTTTTTTTTTTTTTGCAGGTCTGGGGATGGAACCCAGGGGCATTCAACCTCCAGGCTACACCCCCTGCCCTATTTTTTATTCTTTATTTTGAAATCGGGTCTCACTAAGTTGCAGAGGGCCTCACTAAGTAACTGAGGCTGTCCGCGAAGCGCGATCCTCTGGTCTCAGCCTCCCGAATGCTGGGATTACAAGCGTGCGCCACCACGCCCGGCATCCTGCCCTATTTTTCTTATTACACTTATTTCTCGGTTTAGTGTTACCTGTTTTGTTTACTCACATGCCTGTAATTCCAGTACTTGGGAGGCCAAGACAGGAAGATTGATATTTCAAGGCCAGCTTCAGCAACTTAATAAGACCCATTTTCAAAATAAAAAGGGCCAGAGGTATAACTTGTAAATTCAATCCCTAATATACCCCCACAAATGAAAACTGCACATAAGGACTACCACACAGAATGAATATTGATCACACTTCACTTTCTTTTGTTTTTTAGTGGAAAGGTAAAAATGCTTTTTTGGGGGAAGGAGGAATTGTGGTTTTATTTATTTCTTTTATTAGTGCATTGTAGTCAATCATCACAATAGAATACATGACTTGTGAGGGTATACAAGCACACATCATCCAATTAGGTAAAAACGCTTCTTAAAGGCGAGAATCTACTGGGCATGGTGGCCCACTCCTGTAACCTCTGCTACTCAGGAAGATTGCAAAGATGAGGCTATCCTGCAAACACAGCAAGGAGACCCCATCCCAAAAAAAATAAGAGGGGCTGCAGGTGGAGCTCAGTAGCACCCCTAGGTTCAATCCCCTATACTGCAAAAGAAGAAGAAAAAAGGGTAAGAATCCTCTTATCTCTCACTTTATAAATCCACCACATCAAGCCAGGCATGGTGGCAGATATCTGGAATCCCAGTACTTGGGAGGCTAAAACAGGAGGATCACAGGTTCGAGGACAGCCTCAATAACTTAGTGAGACTCTCAGTAACCTAGAGAGACCCTGTTTCAAAAGATAGAAATAAAAAGGGTTGGGGTGTGGCTCAGAGGTAGAATGCCTCTGAGTTCAATCCCCAGTACCAAAATAATAATAATAATAATAATTAATAATAATAATAATAATAATAATAATAATAATAGGAGAGGAGGAGGAGGAGGAGGAAGAAGAAAAAGTCCACCATGTCTAATATGTGCTAGTTCACAATGGGCACCAAATCATCATCTACTTTATTTTATTTTATTATTTTTTTTTTATGGTACTGGGGGTGGAACCCAAAGGCTTTCTACCTCCGGGCTATACTCCCAGACCTATTTTATATTTTATTTGGAAACAGGGTCTCACTAAGTTGCTGAGAGCCTCACTAAGTAGCTGAGGCTGGCTTTGAACCTGTGAGATCCTCCTGTCTCAGCCTCCCAAGCGCGGGGATTACAAGCATGCGCCACCACGCCCGGCTATCATCATCTACTTTAGATGCAGTGGATATCTACCAACCATGTAAGTCACAAAAGGTTCCTGCTCCAGCCTGTCACAATGAATAAAGGTCTCCGTGCTGTGCCCTGGCATACTGTGTGTGCATACTACAAGCCCCCGACCCATGCAACAGCACTAGAAGAGGGATAATGATTACCAATACTTGTCTGGTTTTCAAACAGGAGTCAAAACTCTGAATAAAACAACTCCTGGAGTCAATACATGCCAAAATCTTGAGCTCAGAGCACTAACCACTCTAGAGGGTAAAAAGGCACTCGAAAATCAAGGTTAAGGAGGATCGCAGATTCATGGCCAGCCTCACCTCCTTAAGGTGAGGCCCTCCACAACTTAGCAAGACCCTGTTTCAAAATAAAGAATGAAAAGAATAGGGCTGGGAGTGCAGCTCGGAGGGAGAATGCCTCTAAGTTCAATCCTCAGTACTGCAAAAAAAAAAAAAAAAAAACCAGATGAGGTAAACCAACTGCATAAATGATAACTTTTCACAATGCTGTTTTTCGTCTTTTCTTCTTTTTTGGGGGGGAGGGTACTGGGGATTGAACCCAGGGGCACACCACCACTGAGCTACATTCCAGCCCCCTTCTTTATTCTTTTATATTTTTATTTTGTTTTTTTGGTGCTGGAGATTGAACCCAGAGGCACCCTACCTCCTAGCTACACCCCAGACCTATTTTTATTATTTATTTTGAAACAGAGTCTCAGTAAGTTGCAGAGGGCCTCATAAGTAGCTGAGGCTGGCCTCACATCTCAACCTCCAAGTATTGGGATTACAAGCATGTGCCACCACACACGGCTTTTATTTTTTATTTTGACACAGGGTCTTTGCTAAGTTGCTGAAGCTGTCCTCAAACTTGCGATCTTCCTGCCTCAGCCTCCCAAGTAGCTGGGACTATAGGCATGTAACACCACACCTAGCCTCAGAGTACTTTTTTTTTTGGTACTAAGGATTGAACCCAAGAATATTCCATTTCTCAGCTACACCTTAGCCCTATTTTGTTTTTGTTTTTTGTTTGTTTGTTTGTTTGTTTGTTTGTTTGTTTTTTGCAGGTCTGGGAATGGAACCCAGGGGCATTCGACTTCCGAGCTACACCCCCTGCCCTATTTTTTATTCTTTATTTTGAAACCGGTCTCACTAAGTCAGTACTCCCTGCTGGCCTCCAGACATTCAGTCCTTAGCACCAAAAGAAAAAGAAATGCAGGCTTAATTTCAAGAAAATTCGTGTATCTGTGCCACAAATTCTATATGAAAATAAAACAAAAAAAAATACAAATAGGGCTGGGGATGTAGCTTGGAGGTAAAATGTCCCTGGGTTCAATCTTCAATACCACAAAAAAATAATAATTACTTCAAAGTTATAAGGCAAAAAGTAATGGTCATCTTAAACAATCTGTCCTTTCAGTAAGTAAATATTTTCTATGGTGTGTGTGTGTGTGTGTGTGTGTGTGTGTGTGTGTGTGTGTGTGGTGTGTATATACCCATGCCTGTTACTGGGGTTTGAACCCAGAGGCATTCTGTCTCCGAGCTACACCCCAGTCCTTTTTTATTTTTTATTTTTTATTTTTTGGCAGTACTGGGGTTCCTGGAAACCCTTCTACCTCAGGGCTACACTCCCAGACCAATTTTATACTTTTTATTTGGAAACAGTGTCTCTTAAGCCAGCATGGCTGGCTTCGAACCTGCGCCATCCTCCTGTCTCCGCCTCCCAAGCCCGGGGATTACAAGCGTGCGCCACCACGCCCAGCTTTATTTTTTGTTTTGAAACAGAGTCTCGCTAGGTTGCTGAGGCTGTCCGCAAACCTGTGATCCTCCTATCTCAGCCTCCCAAATACTGGGATTACAGATGTGCACCACCATGTTCAGCGTCCAGCTCACTTTCTATGTCTTTATTTAGTTATTTTTAAAAGCTTTATCTCTTTTCCTTTATGCCTTTAACAGGCCAGATAACTCAAGTGTGCTCCTATGAAAAGGCCCTAATTCCATCTTAAATATACAGATTTCTCCACAGGAACACCGACATGGTAGTAACCAGAATATAAATGTTCAAGCATAGTCATCTTTGAAGACTACGCACGTGTGATACAGTAAGGGACTGACACACTATCTAAATGAGATCAAACAGAATTAGCAGCTTCACTTACGAAACAAACTTCCCGACTTCCACCTGAAGGACTGGGTCCCTCAGATGCACCTCCAGAAGCAAATCTTCGGCCTGAGTGCCGTCTCCCGTCTTTACATGATGGGGGTCAAAGATTCTCAGGTATCCCATAAAGCTACCCACGATTATTTTATCTGTAGAGAGATTTAAAATAAAGGCATGAACAAATTAACATTAGCAAATATCTTTGGGAATTAACTAAGATGTAAAAGAAAAATTTAAATATTAAAAGCATCCAGGCTTGCTTCAAAATACAAAAGTCATCCTGCCAAGAGAAGATGTAATAAAAGCGAACTTATTTTAGTAACATAGCTAGTCATATGTGCCGGTGCATACCTGTAATCCCGGTACTTGGGAGGATGAGACAGGACAATCACAGGCTTGCGGCCCACTCAGCAACTTAGCCAGATGCTACTTCAAAATAAAAAAGAAAGCCGGGCATGGTGGCGCACGCTTGTAATCCCCGCGCTTGGGAGGCTGAGGCAGGAGGATCGCACATGTTCGAAGCCAGCCTCAGCTACTCAGTGAGGCTCTCAGCATCTTCATGAGGCCCTGTTTCCAAATAAAATATAAAATAGGTCTGGGAGTATAGCCCAGAGGTAGAAAAGCCCCTGGGTTCCACCCCAGTACCACCAAAAAGAAGAAAAAAAAAAAAAAAGAAAGGATTGTAGCCGGATGTGGTGGCCCACACTTGTAATCCCAGTACTTGGGAGGCTGAGAGAGGAGGATCACAGGTTCACAGCCAGCCTCAGCTACTTAGTGAGGCCCTCAGCAACTCAGTGAGACCTTGTTTCAAAATAAAGAATAAAAAATAGGGATAAGGGTGTAGCTCGGAGGTAGAATGCCCCTGGGTTCAATCCCCAATACCACAAATAAAAGAGAAAAAAGATTCTGCCTGGCACAGTGGCACACGCCTATAATCCCAGCTTCGGCAGAGGTTAAGGCAGCGGGATTATTTTGAGGCCAGCCTAAGCAATTTAGAAAGATCCCGTATCAAAATATATATACATATACATATACACAGTATCTGTATCTGTGTGTGTGGCACTGGGGATTGAACCCAGGGCATTCTACCTCCAGTCCTATTTTATTGTTATTTTGAAAAAGGGTCTTGGTGAATTGATGAGAGTGTCGCTACTTGCTGAGGCTGCCTTCAAACCTGCAATCCTCCTGTCTCAGCCTCCCAAATCCTGGGATTACAAGCATGCAACCCCACACCCAGCTTCAAAATAAAATTTTTTCAGTGGCAGAACACTTGCCTACCATGAGCAAAGCCCTGAGTTCAATCTCCAATACTATTTTTGTTGTTGTTGTTTTGGTCCTGGGCACTGAACAAGGGGAACAGCACAACCCAGCTAAACCTCCAGACCTTTTCAGTTTTTGTTTAGAAACAGAGTATCTCACTGAGTTACAGAGGCTGGCCTTGAACCTTCATTCCTCCTGTCTCAGTCACTCAGTCCTGGGATCACAGGCGTGCACCAGGACACCTGGCTCAGGTAGTGTCCTTTAGGAAGATAAAACAGAGATATGGGAAGAAGAGTGCCATGTTAGCGCAGAGACACACAGGGGTATCCATGTGATAACAGTAGCAGAGACTGAGGTGATATAGCCAGAAGCCAAGGAGTGTCTAGGACCACCAGAAACTAGAAGCCGCAAGGAAGGATCCTAGAAGCTTCAGCGTTCGCATGACCCTGCCAACAGCTTGGCGTAGCCTCTACAACTGTCAGAGAATGCGTTTCTATTGTTGTAAGACATACGATTTGTAGTACTTTGTGACAGAAGTCCTAGGATGCTTATTTCTACCTACTTAAAAGTAGAAGTTCTACACATTCATATCTTGAGAGCTTACCATGTGCTAAGCAAAGGACTCAGTAGTTTACACATATTTACTCATTAAATCCTCATATCGGGTGGGCAAGCTGGCACATACCAGTAATCTCGGCTACGTAAGAGGCAGAGGCAGGAGGATCAAAAGTCCCAGCCAGCCAAGAGACCCTGTCTCAAAATCTAAAATAAAAACCCAGGTGTGGCCAGGCCTGATGAACGCTTGTAAACCCCCACACTTCGGAGGCAGAGACAGATGGATCCTGCAGGTTCAAAGCCAGCCACACTGGCTTAAGAGACCCTGTTTCCAAATAAAAAAGTATAAAAATAGGTCTGGAAGTGTACCCCAAAGGTAGAAAGGTTTCCAGGAACACCAGTACCACAAAAAAAAAAAAAAAAAAAAAAAAAAAGAGCTGGGTGTGGCAGTGCACGCCTGTAATCCCAGTACTTGGGAGGCTGGCAGAAAGATCACAGGTTCAAGGACAGCCTCTGCAAATAACAAGAGGCTAGCGATACCCTGTTTCAGAATAAAAATAAAACAGGCCGGGAAAGGTGGCACATGCTTGTAATCCCAGCGCTTGGGAAGCTGAGACAGGAGGATCGCACAGGTTCGAAGCCAGCCTCAGCTACTTAGTGAGGCTCTGAGCAACTTAGTGAGACCCTGTTTCCAAATAAAATATAAAATAGGTCTGGGAGTGTAGCCCAAAGGTAGAAAACCCCTGGGTTCCACCCTCACCACATGCACACACAATAAAAAAAAGAATAAAAATAAAACAGAAGCCAGGCGTGGTGGCACATGCTTGTAATCCCAGCATTCGGGAGGCTGAGACTGGAGGATCTCGGTTCGCGGACAGCCTCAGCTACTTAGTGAGGCCCTCTGCAACTCAGTGAGACCCAGTTTCAAAATAAAAAGAATAAAAAATAGGGCAGCAGGTGTAGCTCGGAGGTCAAATGCCCCTGGGTTCCATCCACAAACCCACAAAAAATAAACAAATAAATAAGTAAATATCAAACAGGGCTGGAGATGTAGCCTCGAGGTAGAATGTCTCTGGGTTCAAACCCCAGTACCACAAAAAAAAAAAAAAAAATTTCTATTAAAAAAATTAAAAGAGGCAGGGCGTGGTGGTACATGCTTGTAATCCCCACGCTTGGGAGGCGGAGACAGGAGGATCGCGCAGGTTCAAAGCCAGCCTTACTGGCTTAAGAGACCCTGTTTCCAAATAAAAATATAAAAAACAGATCTGGGAGTATAGCCCGGAGGTAGAAGGGTTTCCAGGAACCCCCGTACCACGAAAAAAAATTAATTAATTAAAAGAGCTGGGGGTACAGCCCAGTGGCATAGAGTACTACTGGATCCAACTCCAAATATCCCCCAAAAAAAACCTTCATAATGATCCTACAGAAGAGGTACTTTTATGGAAACCTAAACCTGAATGGGATATATAAGTCCTAGGGATCATGCTAGACGATCTGATAAAGTCCCCCGGAGGTTCACAAGATTCATTTCTACCCCCAACACTTGGCCAGGTTAACTCTGCCGGAACTGGGAAAGCTATCTTGTTCTCATGCCAAGCTCCTTTTTAAACTTATCTGTTTAGGTTTCCTGTTACTTGTAAGGGAGTGAATTATTATAGAAATGGATACCAGAGAATAAACAACAGGCATCCAACCCACAGGGATGTTTGGAATTGGTTCTTGAGCTCAGCTGGGACACAACACAGTAATTCACATTCTGGCTGCGGTTGTGCAGAGCAACATAACAACTAATCAAGTTAAGGCCTCTACCCACTGGGGATCCTGTGCCCATTACAGGTGAAATTGTAGCATCACAGATTTGAGGCCTGCATCGGCAAAAAGTAATACCCTAGTGGACTAGACAGCTCCTGCCATAAGCCAACTGAATAGGAAGGAGGAATGCTTAACTGTATATAAAATGGCTTTTTCAAGCTGGGTGTGGTGGCGCCCACTTGTAATCTCAGCATTTAGGAGGCTCAGACTGGAGTATGGTGATTCACAGACAACCTCGGCTACTTAGGGAGGCTTTCCACAACCTAGTGAGACACTGTTTCAAAATAAAGAATAAAAAATAGTAGATGCTGTCCACAAACTACGATCCTCCTGTTTCAGCCTCACAAATGCTGGGATTACAAGTGTGTGCCACCACACCAGGCTCCATAATGCTAGATTGTGTGTGTGTGTGTGTGTGTGTGTGTGTGTGTATGTACGCTACGCACACGTGCGTGCGTGCAGGTCTGGGGATGGAACCCAGGAGCATTCTACCTCTGAGTTATACTCCCTGCCCTAATTTTTATTCTTATGTATTTCTTTTTTTTTTTTTTTTTTTTTTTTTGATGGTAGTACTGGGGTTCCTGGAAACCCTTCTACTTCCAGGCTACACTCCCAGACCTATTTTCTTATACCTTTTTATTTGGAGACAGGGTCTCTTAAGCCAGCATGGCTAGCTTCGAACCTGCACGATCCTCCTGTCTCTGCCTCCCAGCGCAGGAATCACAAGCGTGCGCCACCACGTCCAGCTATTCTTATGTATTTCTATATTTGTAAAACACAGAAATAAGCAGGGCGTGGTGGCGCATGCTAGTAATCCCAGCATTCAGGAGGCTGACACCAGACAGCCTCAGTTACTTAGTGAGGCCCTCTGCAACTTAGTGAGACCCTGTTTTAAAAAAAAAAAAAAAATAGGGCTGCAGGTATAGGTTGGAGGTAGAATGCCCCTGGTTCCATTCCCAGTACCACAAAAAAAAAAAAAAGAGGGCAGGGCCTGGCATGGTGGCATACACCTTTAACCCTAGTAATTGGGAGGCTGAGACAAGAGGAGGGCAGGTTCAAAGACAGCCTTAGTACACAGTGAGTCTTTTATCAATCTCACAAGACCTTTCAAAATAAAATAAAATAAAAAATAGGGCTGGGATGTAGGCTGTAGGTAGAATAGTCCTGGGTTCAATCCCCAGTATCACCAAAAAAAAAAAAAAAAAGGAGAGAAATAAAAGGAGGTCAGGATGGCCAAGTCCACATGGTAACAAACTAACTCCCAGAAGCAAAACTTGCAGGTATCCCTTTTTTATTCTTTTTTTCAGTACTGAGGATGGAACCCAATGGAATTTACCTCTGAGCTACACCCCTAATCCTACTTTTTATTCTTTATTTTGAAATAGGGTTTCACTGAGCTGCAAAGGGCTTCACTAAGTATAACTGAGGCTGGCCACGAACCATGATCCTCCAGCCTCAGCCTTCCAAATGCTGGGAAAACGAGCATGCACCACAGCACCTGACCTGCAGGTATAATTTTTAAAACAGTCAGCAGGACTATAATAACCAGATCTCAGTAATGAGCTATGGTTAATTAAGACAGGATTCTCCAGGAACTAAGTGAACAGGAAGGCATTAAATAAAAAGGCACTGAGGCCTTTATAATGATAACGTGCAATTGTAATGAAGCATTACAACGTGCTTATCACGTTCATTAAGGATTTTTTCTTTTTTAGTTTACAGCCATAAGCACTTCAGGTCAGTGAAAAGGAGGACCACCTCGAGTCACCGTATCAGACAGTCCTGGATTCTTGCCCATTCTGACACATCAATCAAACTACGACTCAGCATCCCAATCACCATGATAAGCCTATGTGCAGTCACTGCTCTCACATCACAACCGTCTGAGAGGAGTCTTCCTTAGATCCTGCCTTACAGAACAGGCAGTCTTTGCCCAGGTATACTCTGGAAAGAGAAATACCCAAGCCTTGCAAGAATACTAAATATTGGCTTAGAGTTACTACTAATTCTAGAAGCCCAAAAAACATTGCTATTGTCAAACTCTGGAGGCCAGAGATAATTTTTTTTTCCAGTACTGGCAATGGAACCCAGGGGCATTCTACCTCCAAACTCCACCCCCAGCTCTACTTTTTTTAATCATATATATATTTTTTTTTTTCTTTTTTTTTTTTTTTGGGTGGTACTGGGGATGGAACCCAGGGGTATTCTACCTACCTATGGGCTAAACTCCCAGCCCTATTTTTTTTTTTTTTAAACAGGGTCTCACTGAGTGCAAAGATCCTCACTAAGTAGTAGATGAGGCTTTCTGCAGACCGGATCCTCCTGTCTCAGCCTCCCAAATGCTGGGATGACAAGTGTGCACCACCACGCCCAGCCTCACTCGTGATTCTTGAGGGTGGCAGAGACCTGCACTTGCATGGAAGAAGGATGCTAAGCTCTTGGAACAATGGGGTGGCAGAGGACAGCACTGGGGTTGGGGTGTCCCTGGCCTGAGGCCTCCCTGCAGAGCAAAGCTCTGGCTGTGTGTTCTCTGTTGTGGTGAACATCAGGAACTTGGGAAAAGTGAATTGAAGTGAGTGTGGGCCTCCGGGTTTTCAGAACAGTACTAAAATCTTGACAACGGATGGCAGGAGGCTGCCATTCTTTTGCTTTTCTTCACACATGTCTCTTTCAAACCACTTTTTCTACACTGCCTTTTCAAACAGCAGGCCAGCCGGACATGGTGGCACACACTTGTAATCCCAGTACTTGGGAGGCTGAGACAGGATCACAGGTTCGCAGCCAGCCTCAGCAACTTAGGCCCTCCATAACTTAGTGAGACCCTGTTTCAAAATAAAGAAAAAAAACAAAGCTGGCCGTGTTGGTGCACGCCTGTAATCCCCGTACTTGGGAGGCTAAGACAGGAAGATCGCACAGATTCGAAGCCAGCCTCAGCTACTTAGTGAGGCTCTCAGCAGCTTCATGTGACCCTGTTTCCAAATAAAATATAAAATAGGTATGGGAGTGTAGCCCAGGGGAAGAAAGCACCTGGATTCTATCCTCAGTACCATAAAAAAAAAAAAAGAAAAGAATAAAGAACAGGGCTGCGGGTGTAACTCAGAGGCATATGCCCCTGGGTTCCACTCCCAGAACCACAAATAAAAAATTAAAAAATAAATACCTAAGACAATTGCCTAAGTTCAAGTAAGCCAGATCAGAGAGCAGGCCTTAGCACTGGAGTGGATGTCTTCCCAGAGACAGCTCCAAAGACTCACCGGTCAAAGTATGGTACCAGAAACTGGGGTGGGGCCCAGAAATCCATTTTGATGAGCCCCAGTGATGCTGATGAAGCTAAAGTTCCACGTCTGGGAACTATTGCCGCAGTGAGTCCTGCTGCTGGGGCTGTGACCTCCCGAGTGAGGGTCAGTTGGTCTTCAGCCCTAGGTGTGCCTCCTTGCCTTGGGATTCTGACATGAACAGGTAAAGTTTCTTCATAGTTTTTTTTTTTCTTTCTTTCTCTTTTGTTAACAGTATGCTTGCTATTAATGGCCAATATGTAAATGTTACTCAATATACTTTTTTGCAGGACTGGGAATGAAACCCAGGGGTATTCTACCTCCAAGCTCCACCCCCCAGCCCTATTTTTTATTTAATTTGAAACAGGGTATCACTGAGTTTAAAAGGACCTCACTAAGTAGCTGAGGCTGTCCACAACTGTGATCCTCCATCTTAGCCTCCCAAATTACAAGTGTGTGCCACCACCCTGGCTCAATATACATTTATATACCATGTTATTTAGTGATATTATTAAAAACTTTGTATTTGTATTTGTGAAGTTGTTTGCATCAGTCATTTAAAAAATATTTCAACCTAAGCTTTTTTTGTTTTAGTTTTGCGGTACTGGGGATAAAACTCAAGGGCATTCTACCTCCAAGCTATTCCCCTAGCCCTGTTTTTTAGTCTTTTTAATTTTTTTTTTTTACTTTTTTTTAAATTTTTTTTATTGGTGCACTGTATTCATACAATAATGGTATAAAGAAAATACTTTTGTAGACATACATACACACATCGCCCAGTTAGCCCCTACCCGATCCCCACCCCGTTCCCCCCCATCCCTCCTTCCCATGCTTGGCTTAATGGTTTACAACTAGTTTTATAGCAATTTATCCAATATTTTTTTAATTTATTTTTATTGGTGCATTGTAATCATACATCACATTGGAATATAAGACTTGAGAGGATATACAAGCACACATCATCCAATTAGCCCTCATCTAGCCCCCATCCCATTCCCTCCCCCTCCCTCGATCCCATGCTTCTTTGGTGATTAACTTTGATACATTTGTTTATGTACCTCCTGCTTTTTAAAGAGGCTCCATCCTCCCCTATTCCATACCCTCTGATTGGTCACCTTAATTGCTTCACTATAGGGCCCTTTCTATAGCTCGACCACTTCCTGTTGCCCCTTTCCTCCTAGTTATTGCTGATTAGGGGAAGCATCTGGTTTTAATTTTCTGCGATATTTCTCTGTGCATGACACGTTAAATACCGATCCCACTCTTGACGGCTCCAGTTGTGGCCTGGCTACCCGGTGGACTGATCCAGACCTCACTGGCTCAAGCAGCAGCCTTGCCTCATGGGAGGCCCCGGTTCTGGCCTCGCTGGCCCCGACACTGGCCTAACCCCTCAGCTGGCTCCAATCCCGACCTCGGAGGCCCCAGTACCAGCCTTGCCTCATGGCAGGCTCCGATCCCGGCCACGCTGGCCCCGGCACTGGCCTGACCCCTCAGCAGGCTCCGATCCCGGCCTTGTTGGCCCTGGCACCAGCCTAACCCCTCAGCAGGCTCCGATCCCGGCCTCGCTGGCCCCAGCACTGGCCTAACCCCTCGGCAGGCTCTGATTCCAGCCTTGGAGGCCTCAATAATGGCCTTGCCTCACGGAAGGCTCCGATGCCGGCCGTTGGCCCCAGCACCGGCCTAACCCCTCGGCAGGCTCCGATCCCAGCCTCGCTGGCCCTAGCACCGGCCTAACCCCTCGGCAGGCTCCGATCCCGGCCTCAGAGGCCTCAATAGCGGCTTTGTCTCACAGAAGGCTCCGATGCCGGCCAGTGGCCCCAGGACCGGCCTAACCCCTCAGCAGGCTCTGATACTGGCCTCGGAGGCCTCAATAACGGCCTTGCCTCACGGAAGGGTCCGATGCCGGCCGTTGGCCCCAGCACCAGCCTAACCCCTCAGCAGGCTCCGATCCCGGCCTCGGAGGTTCCAGCACTGGCCTTGCCTCGCGGCAGGCTTCGGTCCCGGCCTCGCTGGCCCCAGCACCGGCCTAATCCCTTGGCAGGCTCTGATCCCAGCCTCGGAGGCCTCAGTAACAGCCTCCCAGCTTTTCTGTGTCCGTCGCCGGCCTCACCTCTTGGCAGGCTCTAATCCGAGCACCCTCTTCGCCCAACTATCTGTCCCATGTTCTCGAGGTTGCGTGGTGGTGGTAGCATTCTGCCTCTGGGGTCATTACTTCAAAAGTTCCAGGTGTAATGTATCAGATCTCTGCCTCCCCTGAGTACTGGCCACTGCCATTGCCACTGCCTCCACCATTTCAAATCTTTCCCAAGCTCTCTTTTCACTCTGAATCTTGTCCAATCTTCCTAAGCATGCGCGATGGTAGCATTCAACCTTTGGTGTAATTTCTCAAAATAAATAAATAAATAAATAAATAAGGTTGGTAGGCTCCGATTTCTGCTTCTCCTGAATACAATTCTCCACCGCCAACACGGAGACCACTTTCAGCACCGCCTTTCTCCTTGGTCTACGCTAAAGTCTCTCTCCTTATAGGTGATGTCCAAGATTCTTAACAATGTAGAGAAGAAGCACTCCTCCTTAGCGGGGAATTTTTCCAATAATTCCAGTTCATTTGGATGAGTTTTGTCTGCATCTCCAGTATCCTGGCATCTGCCACCTCCTTGACCCCTCTCCGATATTTTCTTTTTCTTTTTCTTTTCCTTTTTTACAGGGTCCTTCCGGGTGGAGAGGGGGGTCGCCTAGGGGAGCTCCACCAGCGCCTGCTAACCCGCCCAGGGTCGGGGGCCCAGGGGCCCCGGACCACGGGGTCCTTCTGGGTGGAGAGGGAGGTCGCCTAGGGGCGCCCCGCCAGCGCCTGCCTACCCGCCCAGAGTCAGGGGCCCGGGGTCCTTCTGGGTAGAGAGGGGGGTCGCCTAGGGGCGCCCCGCCTGCACCTGCCCACCCGCCCAGGGTCGGGGGCCCAGGGTCCTTCCGGGTAAAGAGGGGGGTCACCTAGGGGTGTCCCGCCAGCGCCTACCCACCCACCCAGGGGCCAGTCTTTTTAATTTTAAAACAGGGTCTCACTGAGTTGCAAAGGGCCTTGTTAAGTAGCTGAGGCTGTTGGTGAACCACGATCTTCCAGTCCCAGCCTCCCAAATGCTGGGATTACAAGTGTGTGCCACCACCCCCGGGTTAAACTTAAGTTTTTTAAGAGGTGTATTGAATAAATTTTTTAAAATCCAAAAAAATTAAGTCATGACTATGACTTTTTTTTTTCTTTTGCCAGTACTTGGAATTAAATCCAGGGATATTCTACCTCTGAGATACATCCCAGCCCTATGTTTTTGGGGGTGGGTTTTTGGTGTGGTTTCTTTCTTTCTTTCCTTCTTTCCTTCTTTCTTTCTTTTTTTCAGAACTGGGGATTGAACCCAGGGGCATTCTACCTCTGAGCTATATCCTCAGTGCTATTTTTTTATTCTTTAACACAGCATCTCACTAAGTTACAGAGGGCCTAAGTAGCTGAGGCTGGCCATGAGCCTGCAATCCTCCTGTCTCTGCCTCCGAAGTACTAGAATTAAAATTATGTGCCACCATGACACCTCACTTGTGTTTAAAGGCAAGTAGAAGAGGAATGTTAGCTCAGTGGTAGAGCATTTGCCTAGCATGCATAAGTCCCTGGGTTTAATCCCCAGTACTATGAATAAAAGAAAATAAACCAAAAAAATTAAAAGCAAGTTGTCTTTATTTGCTACCTTTAAAGCTTCCATCTAAGATGTACAATCATAGGGGCTGCAATATAAATCAGTGGTAGAGCACTTACCTAGCATGTATGAGGCTCTGGGTTCAATACCCAGCACTGTAAATAAAAAGAAAAAAATGGCCAGAAGTTGCTTACCTTGTCCACTTCCACTGTTATCAACATCAGCCAGACATAAACAGCCTTGATCAAATTCTTCTTTTTCTCCCAGTACAGTAGACCACCAATCACGGGCTTTAAATAAAGACATTTTCTTTCACTCTAAAAAGAAAGCATTCATTTATAATAAAAATCTACTTCACACTATGAATTAATTATCTCACAAGGCATAACATATTAAACTTGAATACCATTAAGATTAACCTTTCTGTACTAACTTCAGTTTCTTCTATCTGGTACAAATTCAAATGGGTGGAAACATTAATCAGTACTCGCTATACCATTGATAAATTGGTCTGAGATATTAGCTATTTCTGTTGAGCTAATCCTATCTTCCGAAACATTTTAGAAAAAACTGTACAAAGTAACAAAAAGAATCTTTGAACAATGAAGATTTAAAATCTACCAGCACTAGCCGGGCGTGGTGGCGCACGCTTGTAATCCCCGCGCTTGGGAGGCAGAGACAGGAGGATCCGCAGGTTCGAAGCCAGCCTCGCTGGCTTAAGAGACCCTGTTTCCAAATAAAATATAAAAAAATAGGTCTGGGAGTGTAGCCCAGAGAAGGGTTCCATCCCCAGTACCACCAAAAAAAAAATAAAAAAATCCACCAACACTATTTAGCACATAAGTCTATAAAAACACCTAACTTCCTTTCAGTTGGATTAGTATCATCTGTTAGAATCTGTTGTAAAGAACAAAGGAAGCCGGGATGGTGACATACCCTCCTAATTCCAGTACCTGGGAGGCTGAGAAAGGAGTGTCATGGGTTTGTGGCCAGCCCCCGCTACCCAGTGAGGCCCTCTGCAACTTAGTGAGACCCTTTTTCAAAACAAAAAATAAAAAAATAGGGCTAGAGGTTTAGTTCGGCAGTAGAATGCCCCCTGGATTCAAGCCCCAATACCACACAAAAATAAAAAGTAAAAAGGGCTAGAGTACCGGGTGCGGTGGGGCACACTTGTAACCCCAGTACTTGGAAGGCTGAGACAGGAGGATCACAGTTTCGGACAGCCTCAGTTACTTAGCAAGGCCTTCTGCAACTTAGTGAGACCTTGTTTCAAAATAAGAATAAAAATAGAGATGTGGGTGTAGCTCAGAGGTAGAATGCTCCTGGGTTCCATCCCCAGTACCACAAAAAAAGGGGGACTGGAGCCGGGCATGGTGGCGCACGCTTGTAATCGCAGCATTTGGGAGGCTGAGACCGGAGGATCGCGGTTCGCAGGCAACCTCAGCTACTAAGTGAGGCCCTCTGCAACTCAGTGAGATCCGGTTTCAAAATAAAGAATAAAAAAAAATAGGGCAGGGGGTGTAGCTCGGAGGTCGAATGCCCCTGGGTTCCATCCCCAGACCCGCAAAAAAAAATAGAGAGACACACACACACACACACACACACACACACACACACACACAAATTCTATAGGACTGAGGTGTAGCTCAGTGAAGGAGCAGTTGCCTAGCATGCATAAAGCCCTAGGTTCAATCCCAGCATCATAAAAGAAAAAACTGTACCATAAACATACACATAATCTGTGATTTAAGCACAGCAATTATACCGCTTTGTGTGGGTGTGGTGCCAGGGATTGAACCCAGGAGCATTCTACCTTCAAGCCACATCCCTAGCCCTATTTTATTTTTATTTTGAAACAGGGTCTCACTAGGTTGATGAGTCTCGTGATTTGCTAAGGCTCTCCCCAAACCTGTTATGCTCCTGTCTCCGCCTCCCAAGTACTGAGATTACAAGTGTGCACCATCACACCCGACTAGCCTCTTATTTGAATTCTTCTAAACAAACGTCAAGTCTATTTACAGAAAAAGGAATCTCGAGCCAGGTGTGATGGCACACACCTGCAATCCCAGTACTTGGGAAGCTGAGACAGAAGGATCTCAAGTTCGAGTAGTGAGAGTCTCATCAGCCTAGGGAGACCCTTTTTCAAAATAAAAAATAAAAATAGCGTTGGGGTGTAGCTCAGAGGTAGAATGTCCCTGTATTCAATCCCCAGGACCAAAAAAAAAAAAAAAAAAAAGAAAGAAAAGAAAAAAGAAATCTCACCAATCATTCCCTTTACATAACCTTTCTCTCTCCGAATGCTGACAGACTTTAGTTAAGACCCAGACTTTTCCCTTCATTTCCAAGTTATGTTTGTGCACATGTAAGATGTATGTGTAAAATGTGATTTTATACTTAAAGTAAAAAAATAGATCTCAGAAAAAATTGTGAATTCCTCAGGAAACTGGAAGCCAGCTGCAGATCTTTAAGGGGAGGTGCTGATAAAATCAGATTAGTAATGTAAATTGCTGAGGTCTGCAAAGTAAAGAGAGAAGGAGAAACAGTAATCCTACTGCAAGAAGTATTAGGAGGTATTAGTGCATGCATTTCACTTCGGTCAGCTGCTGAGAACTGCCCTGATGCTTTGCTCACAAGACCTGTTGAAATGTCTGTCACAGGACGACGGCGCTCGCGGAACACGTGACTTCTTCGAGCGAATCCTTAAAAATCGCCCTTTCTCAAAAGATGTTTCACAGGATCTCACGCTCTCAATGTTTATTTGAATGCAATCATCCTTCCTAAGAAACCAATCGTTACATGCCATCAGGGGGTGAATCTTGTCCACCAAACTAAATATAGAAAAGGTAATCGCGCACCCGAAGTTCAGTGCCAAACCTATTTCTCACCTGGTGTCGGGTCCAGTGTTTGCGCCTCTCCTCCCTGCCTACCCTCTATCCGCAGACTCCTGAGAACGCCTGGAGGAGGGTCCCAGGGATGGGGCGCAGACACCGATGAGGGCGGGTGCGGAGAAAAGCGGCCCTTCACTACGCCTCCCCTCCGGCTCCAACTCGGTCCGCTCCCGTGCAGAGACGAGCCAGCAGCACCGCGAGCTCCAGACCGGGCGCCCCGCGGGGGAAACAGCATCTGTCCCTCGGCAGAGACCAGGCGGGCGAGGACCACGGCGAGCCCAGGGCCGCCCGAGGAGACGAGGCGGGAGCGACGAGAGCGACGGCGAGGGCGATGGCGAGAGCGACGGCGAGGGCGGTGGCAGGGGCCGCGGCTCACTCGCGCCCAGCTCCGCGCCGCCCCGCGTTGTCAAGGCGCCTCGTCCCGCGCCTCTGCGCATGCCCAACGCCGCGCGGCCTGCTGGGGGCTGTGGTCCGCGGCCGGCGGCGCGGGGCGGGGCTTGTGAGGGGCGCGGTCGGGTGACGTCAGTTTACGGCGCCTCTCGCGGTTCGCCGGCCGAGCTACCCGGCCCCGCCCTCTCAGCAAGTCCTGACACCGGCTCTGCGGCGGACCCAGGCCGGCCGCGCCCCGCCCCGCCCCTCGGCGCTCGTGGGCGGGGCTTCCTGGAGGCGGGGCCTATCCGGAGGCGGGGCTGCGCTCCGCGGCGCGAGCGGTGGGGACCCCAAGGATGCTGGAAGTGTGGGGGAGAGGAGCCTCCTGGGAGGAGGAGCGTGTGGGCGGGACCTCCTGGGAGGCGGGGCTGCGCAACGCGAGCGAGGGGCGGGGCCTCCTGGAGGCGGCGTGCGGGGCGGGCCTCTGGGGCGGGGCGAGTTGAGGGGCGGGGCGTCCGGCTGTCCTTTGCGCCCTGGGCTCAGGTGATTCTGATGCTCGCGAGCATCCTCACCGCGGAGCCCCATGCTTTTCTGGAAGGCGCTCCAGGGCCTGTGCGTGCACCTGTGAACCGAGGCGAGGGTGGGCACAGTAGCGAGCGCCAGCGTGGGCGCCTAGACGCTGGGTACTGCTAGGAGTACGTATTCACCTTGATTCACCTTGAAGAGGAAGACAGAAGTCGTGGAGCTTTTGAACAGTTTCCATGTTTTTGTTGCTGATTGCGATTTGGGGAAGAGGAAGCCACTGGGGATGGAACCCCGAGGCATCTACTAAAGAGCTATGCCCTCAGACCTTTTTTTTTTTTTTTTTTTTGGTGGTACTGGGGTTCCTGGAAGCCCTTCTACCTCTGGGCTACACTCCCAGACCTATTTTTACATTTTATATTTGGAAACAGGGTCTCCTAAGCCAGCGCGATCCTCCTGTCTCTGCCTCCCAAGCGCGGGGATTACAAGCCTGCGCCACCACGCCCGGCCAGACCATTTTGTTTTTTCATTTTTTTGTTTTGAAACAGGATCTCACTGGGTTGCAGAGAATCTCGCTAAATTGCTCGGGCTGGCTTCAAACTTGCCATCCTCC
Source organism: Muscardinus avellanarius (assembly GCF_963383645.1). Classification (NCBI taxonomy): domain Eukaryota; kingdom Metazoa; phylum Chordata; class Mammalia; order Rodentia; family Gliridae; genus Muscardinus; species Muscardinus avellanarius. The sequence goes on from NC_137795.1 coordinate 3,219,206, forward strand.
TGTCTCAGCCTCCCAAATACTCCAAGTACGAGTATTGCACGCCCACGCCCAGCTCCCTTTATTTGAACCAGTATTGCATGAAGTTAGTTGTATCTGAACTCTGGTACATGGGTGTTATTCTTTTTATTTGTTTATTTATTGCGAGTCTGGGGATGGAACCCAGGGGCGTTCGACCTCTGAGCTACAGCCCCTGCCCTGTATTTTATTCTTTACTTTGAAACCGGGTCTCACTGAGTTGCAAAGGGCCTCACTGAGTAGCTGAAGCTGTCTGAGAACCGCGATCCTCCAGTCTCAGCCTCCCGAATGCTGGGATTACAAGCGTGCGCCACCACGCCCGGAGTGTTATTCTTTTTAGCATGTGCCTTGAATTAAGCTTTACAGTATATAGGTTACACAAATATTCAAGTTCACTTGACCATTTTTTAACTTTTTCAGGCAACTTAGCCAGAACTATTCTCAAAAGGAAAAAGTTTTGTTTTTATTTTTTTAAGGTTGAGGATAAAGCCAGGCATGGTGGTGCACGCTTGTAATCCCAGCGCTTAGGAGGCTAAAACAGGAGGATCGCACAAATTCAAAGCCAGCCTTGGCTATGTAGTGAGGCTCTCAGCAATTTAGGGAAACCCTGTTTCCAAATAAAGTATAAAGTAGGTCTGGGAGTATAGCCCGGACGCAGGAAAGCACCTAAGTTCCACCCCCAGTACCACTAAATAAAGAAAGGAAATAAAATAGCTGCGGGTGTGTGGTGATGCATGCTCACAATCCCACTACTTGGGAGGCTGAGACAGGAGAATCAGGGTTTGCGGCCCGCCTCAGCTACTTAGGCCCTCCACAATTTAGTGTGACCCTGTTTCAAAATAAAGAATAAAAAATAGGGCTGGGAGCCAGGGGTGATGGCACACGCTTGTAATCCCAGCATTTGGGAGGCTGAGACACGGACAGCCTCAGCTACTACCTAATGAGGCCCTTTGCAAAATAAAGAATAAAAGCCAGGTGTGGTGGTGCACGTTTGTAATCCCAGCATTTGGGAAGCTGAGACAAGAAGGTTCAAAGACAGCTCTGCTACTACCTTAGTGAGGCCCCTTGCAACTCAGTGAGACCCTGTTTCAAAAAATAAAGAACAAAAAATAGGGTTGGGGTGTAGCTCGGAGATAGAATGTCCCTGGGTTCCATACCCAGTATCGCAAAAAAAATTAAAAATAAAGACTAAAAAATAGCGCCGGGGGCGCTGCGCTGCGGGCGGCGGGCGCCAGGGGGCGCTGCGGGCGGAGTCGCGACGGCGGCCGCGATGGCGGCGGGGCCGGGGGGCGCGCGGCGGGCGCGGGAGCCGGCCGAGCAGGAGCTGCAGCGGCGCCGGGAGCAGCGGCGGCGGCGGCACGACGCGCAGCAGCGGCAGCAGCTGCAGCACCTGGAGTCCTTGTGAGTCCCCAGGCCGATGGCGGCGGCGGGGCGGCCGGCAGGCCCGAGACGGGAGGGGAGGGGAGGGGAGGGGGAGACAGGGGAGGGCGCGGCAGGGGGAGGGGGAGGGGGAGGGGGAGGGGGAGGGGGCGGAAGGGAAGGGGGAGGGGAAGGCAGGGGAGGGGAAGGGGGAGGGGAGGGGAAGGGGGAGGGGAAGGCAGGGGAGGGGAAGGGGGAGGGGAGGGGAAGGGGGAGGGGAAGGCAGGGGAGGGGGGAGGGGAAGGGGGAGGGGAAGGGAGGGGAGGGGAGGGGAAGGCAGGGGAGGGGAAGGGGGAGGGGGCGGCAGGGGAGGGGGAAGGCAGGGGAGGGGAAGGGAGTAACCCGGACCCGCAGTCCTGCACCGCCGCAGCGCCCAGAGGCTCTTTTCCTCGTTTTTGTGCTAGAGCTTGAACTCTTACCGTCGGGTGTTTGGGGTTTTTTTGTTTTTTACCAGCAGCCCTTTTTTGTTTTGGTTTGGTTTCTTGGTTTTTTGCAGAACTGGGGATCGAACCCAGGGGCTTTCTACCTCCGAGCTACAACCCACCCCCAGCCTTATTTTACTTGTATTTTGAAACAGGATCTCACTAAGTTGCAGAAGGCCTTACTAAGGAGCTGAGGCTGGCCGGGAACCTGTGTCTCAGCCACGCAAGTGCTGGGATTGCAAGCTTGCGCCACCCGGCTTGTTTTGTTCTTTGAAACAGGGTCTAGCAAAATCTTTGCGAACCTCCTGTCTCAGCCTCCCAAGCACGGGGATCACAGGCGTGCACCACCACGCGGAGTCAGCAGTATTCCTGCCTGATCACCCTGGCTGATGGATGGAGCCCCTCAATGCAGAGGGTTCCAAGAGTCAGGAGAACTCGGAGATCCTGCGGTGTGAAGGAGATTCGGGTGCAAGGGAGGGAGAGTGACTTGCCCTTCTGTGTTCTTTGACTGGGCTCCAATTAAATGGACATAAAATAAATTAAACAGAAACCAGCCCATTGTGATGGTTCCCACTACTTGGAAGACTGAGAGGCAAGAATCACAGTTTCTAGGCCAGCCTCAGCAACTTCGGAAGACCCTCTTTTTTTTTTTTTTCTTTTTTTTTTCTTTTTTTTTTCTTTTTTTTTTCTTTTTTTTTTCTTTTTTTTTTTTTTTGCGGGTTTGGGGATGGAACCCAGAGGCATTTGACCTCTGAGCTAAACCCCCTGCCCAATTTTTTTTTATTCTTTATTTTGAAACAGGGTCTCACTGAGTTGTGGAGAGCCTCACTAAGTAGCTGAGGCTGTCCTCGAACCGAGATCCTCTTTTCTCAGCCTACCAAATGCTGGGATTACGAGTGTGTGCCACCACACCCGGCTAAAACCCTCTTTTAAAATTAAAAATAAATAGGGAGCCAGGCTTGGTGGCACACCCCTGCAATCCCAGTACCTGGGAAGCTGAGATGGGAGGATCCAGATTCATGGCCAGACTTAGACTCAGCTACTTACTGAGGCCCTCCACAACTTAGTAAGACCCTGTTTTAAAATAAAAAATAAAAAACAGGGCTAGGGGGTTGTAGCTCAGAGGTAGAATGCCCCAGGGTTCGATCCCCAGTACCAAAAAGAACAATAATAATAATAACTACAGTAAAGTTTCTCAGATGGTATAAAATAATAGGTCTTGCCAGGCACGGTGGTACACATCTGTAGTCCCAGTACCCGTGGGGTTGACAAAGGAAGATGGCAGGTTCAAGGCTAGCCCCAGGAACTTGGCAAGACCCTGTTTCAAAATAAAAAGGGCTGAGGGTATAGCCCAGAGGTAGATCATCCTAGGGTTCCATCCCCGAGTACCAAAAAAAAAAAAATCTTAGTAGGTCACTACCAACTTTTTATTTTCCTATGTGTGTGTGGGGTTGGGGTGTCCTGGGTGTAGATCCCAAGAGCACTCTACCTCTGAACTATACCCCCAGTCCTTGTGTGTGTGTGTGTGTGTGTGTGTGTGTGTGTGTGTGTGTGTGTGTAGTGCTGGGGGTAGAACCCAGAGGCTTTCTACCTCTGGGCGATACTCCCAGACCTACTTTCTATTTTATTTGGAAACAGGGTCTCACTAAGTTGCTGAGAGCCTCACTAAGTAGCTGAGGCTGGCTTTGAACCTGCACGATCCTCCTTTCTCAGCCTCCCAAGGACTGGGATTACAAGCATGAGCCACCACGTTCAGCTTTATTCTTTATTTTGAAATAGGGTCTCACTAAGTTGCGGAGGGCCTCACTAAGTAGCTGAGGCTGTCCACGAACCTCGATCCTCTGGTCCCAGGCTCTCAAATGCTGGGATTACAAGTGTGCGCCACCACGCCCAGCTAGCATCCTATTTCTTAATGGCAGGTGTGCGCTGCCATTCCTGGCCTTAGTTTTTGTTTTGTTTTGAAACTCTACATTGCTGAGAATCTTGCTGCTTGCTGAAGCTGTCCTCAAACCTACAATCCTCTGGTCTTGAACTGTTGGAGAAATCTCCCCGAAAGTAGACTGCTCCTGCCCCACGTGCTCAAGAGTTCTGGACAACATGCTATGTAAGAAAAATATTCGGGAGGAGAACCAAGATGGCAGCGGCAGCCAGTATTCAGAGAGGCAGACAGATTAAATCTAATCCACCCCGAACGTTTGAAGAAATCGCCCCGAAAATAGGTTGCACCTGCCCCACATGCTCAGGAACTGTGGACAACATACTATGTAAGAAAAAGGTTCTGAGCACATCAGAGGGAGCCCTACATAGCCAGGTTGGCCAGCGCAGCATGCATCCCGGGAGACAGAGGCGCTCCTGGCCACTGCGCTCCTCTCTCCATGGTGAAGCTGTGGGCCTCCGCTCGTGGTGGGGAGATAAAACCCATTGCTACTAAGTACTCGGGCTCCCAACTTCTGCAAAAGACACGTACTGTTTTATTAAAAAAATATTAGCCGGGTGTGGTGGCACACACTTGTAATCCCAGCATTCGGGAGGCTGAGACTGGAGGATCGCAGTTAGCGGACAGCCCCAGCTACTTAGTGAGGCTCTATGCAACTCAGACCTGGTTTCAAAATAAAGAATAAAAAAATAGGGCAGGAATTGTAGCTCGGAGGTCGAATGCCCCTGGGTCCCATCCCCAGACCCACAAAAAAAAATACTATATGTATATATATACACACACACATATATATTGAAGAGGGAGGAAGATGGTGGCAGCTGCAGCCACAGCAGTAACCGTAGCCACAGCGGTGACAGCTGGCAGCGGCTGAATAGGACACGCATTCCTCTGAGAAAACCTGGACAACAGATGTTGGTTTAATATCTGATTGGGAAAACATACAAAGATATTTCCAGTCATGACTTCCTCTCTGAAATACAGGCTAGAAAGTGGAAAATGGCGGAATTAGAGGCAAGACGGCAACGTGGCGCCTGCCATGGCAAGAAAAGTGATCTTTTGGAGAGACATCCCAGAAGAGATCAGAAAGCAGACGGCTCCTGCCGCACATGCGCAGGAATTCTTAACAACTCTAGGAGAGATCTAAAAGGCGGCGGCGGCGGCCAGTATTCAGGAGAGGCAGGCAGATTCAATCCAATCCACCTTGAATTTTTGAAATCTCCCCGAAAGTAGACTGCTTCTGCCGCACCTGCTCAGGGATGCTGGACAACATACTACATAAGAGAAATGTCCGGGGCAAGTTGGAGGGAGCCCCGCTCACATGGCCGAGCTGGCTAGCTGCACAGATCTTCCCGGGAGACCTCGGCACTCCTGGCCGCTGCGCTCCTCTGTGCTGCACTGGGGGTGGCAGTGTGCAGCAGATTCCGCTCTCAGTGGTGAAGCTGTGGGCCTCCACTTTCGGTGGGGAGATAAAATCCACTGCTGCTAGGGATTTGGGCTCCCAGCTTCTGCAAATGACACATACTATTTTCTCCCACTTAAAAAAACATGGAGGCCGGGCGTGGTGGCGCACGCTTGTAAGGCAGAGACAGGAGGATGGCGCAGGTTTGAAGCCAGCTGCGTGCGCTGGCTTAGGAGACCCAGTTTCCAAATAAAAATGTAAAAATAGGTCTGGGAGTGTAGCCCAGAGGAAGAAGGGCTTCCAGGAACCCCAGTACCACCAAAAAAAAAAAAAAAAAAAACATGGAAGGAAAAATGGGAACCTCTGTAGACGTCCTGCCCACAGTGACGGGGACTGGAGTCTTCCACAAGGCGAGGCCGGGTCTGGAGCCAGCAAGGATGGGCCTTGAGCCTGCCACGTGACGGGGCTGGGACCGGGGCCTGCTCCACAGCAAAGGGCCAGCGGGTCCCTGCAACCTTGTGGCCAGGAAGCGCTAGAAGCTGCTGCCGCCTCACCTCATCTCCCAGCAGATTCCCAGATCCAAGTGACCTCTATTAAAAAAATTGGTTGTGAGTGGATCATCTTGTCAGAGTTACTCACCTTCTGGCTTTCATGATTTCAGTAAGTGGGAATCCGTGTGGAAATTAAAAGAAGGACTTCCAGGGAAGAAACTAATTGATCAGATGTGGAGAAATAGAAGCTCTAATACATTATTGGTGGGATTGCAAATTAATGAAACCACTTTGGAAAACAGTATAGAAGATCCTCAGAATAAAGAAAATGAACTTACCATATGATCCAGAAATTCCACCTCTGGGTATCTACCAAAATGAATGAAAACCAAAATACTAAACTAATGCCTGAACAACCATGGTCATAGCTGCACAGTTCACCACCGCCAAACCGTGGAACCAGCCAAGATGTCCTTCAAAAGATGAGTGGATTACAAAACTATGGGATGTGTACGCAATGGAATTTTGCCCAGCCATAAAGGAGAACAAAATTAACATTTACAGTGAAATGTCAAAAAAAATAAGAAATCAGATGCCCGTTTCTAGGGAGAAATGGGTAACAGGTGGAACTCTAGATGAAGAATGGATCCTGTAGAGGAGCAATTAAGGTGACCTATCTGAGGGGATGGGAGAGGGGAAGAGGGAAACTCTGTAAAGCACATGATGTACTTTAACATATCAAAGTCAATCAGGAACCAAGCATGGGAAGGAGGAAGAGAGAGGGAAGGGGTTAGGGATTGGGTAAGGCTGATTGGGTGATGTGTACATATATATCTCCACAAGTTTCTTATCCCATTAAGATGTATGACTACATTGCACCAATAAAAATTTATTTAAAAAAATAAAAATTAACAAGTAAATAATAAAGAATAAAAGAAATAGGGCTGAGGTGTCGCTTGGAGGTAGAAAGCCCCTGGGTTCCATCCACAATATTGCAAAAATAAATAAATAAAAACAAATAAGCCGGACATGGTAATGCACACTTGTAATCCCCGCGCTTGGGAGGCTGAGACAGGAGGACCGCACAGGTTCGAAGCCAGCCTCAGCTACTTAGGCTCTCAGCAACTTAGTGAGACCCTGTTTCCAAATAAAATATAAAATAGGTCTGAGAGTAAAGCCCGGAGGTAGAAAGCCCCTAGGTTCCACCCCCAGTGACACCTAAATAAATAAATAAATAAACATAAAAATAAAGAAAAATAGAACTGGGGTGTAGCTCAGAGGTAGAATGCTTCTGGATTCCATTCCTCAGTACCACACAAAAATAAGTGAAAAATAAAAAATAAAGCCCTAAGGCAGCTGAGCGTGGTGGCACACGCTTATAATTCCAGCACTTGGGAGGCTGAGACAGGAGGATCACAGGCTTACAGCCAGCCTTAGAACTTAGTAAGGCCTCCCCAATTTAATGAAACCCTGTTTCAAAATAAAGAATAAAGAAAAAAAATAGGTTGGGCATAGTGGTGCATGCTTGTAATCCCAGTATTTGGGAGGCTGAGACGAGGATTGGAGTTTTCAGACAGTCTTAGCTACTTAGTGAGGCCCTTTGCAACTCAGTGAGACGCTGTTTCAAAATAAAGAATAGAAGCCAGGAGTGGTAGTATATGCTTGTAATCCCAGCATTCAGGACACTGAAACAGGAGGATTGCGGCTCATGGACAGCCTCAGCTACTTAGTGAGGTCCCTTGCAACTCACTGAGACTCTGTTTCAGAAATAAAGAATAAGCCGGGCGTGGTGGCGCACGCTTGTAATCCCAGCACTTGGGAGGCTGAGACAGGAGGATCGCACAGGTTCGAAGCCAGCCTCAGATACTTAGGCTCTCAGCAACTTGGTGAAACCCTGTTTCTAATAAAATATAAAAATAGGTCTGGGAGTGTAGCCCAAAGGTAGAAAGCCCCTGGGTTCCATCCTAGTAACACAAAAATAAGTAAATAAAGAAAGAATAAACCAGGCGTAGTGGAGCACACTTGTAAGCTCACCATTCAGGAGGCTGAGACTGGAGAATCACGGTTTAGGCCCTCCGCAACTCAGTGAGTCCCTGTTTCAAAATAAAGAATAAAAGCCAGGTGTGGAAGCCGGACATGGTGGCGCACGCTTGTAATCCCGGCATTTGGGAGGCTGAGACCCAGAGGATCGCAGTTCGCAGACAGTCTCAGCTACTTAGGCCCTCCGCAACTCAGTGAGACCCGGTTTCAAAATAAAGAATAAAAACTAGTGCAGGGGGGTGTAGCTCGGAGGTCGAATGCCCCTGGTTCCATCCCCAGATGGGCAAAAAAAAGCCAGTCATGGTGGCGCACGCTTGTAATCCCCGCGCTTGGGAGGCGGAGACAGGAAGATCACGCAGGTTCAAAGCCAGCCTGGCTGGCTTAAGAGACCCTGTTTCCAAATAAAAAGTATAAAATAGGTCTGGGAGTGTAGCCCGGAGGTAGAAGGGTTTCTAGGAATCCCAGTATCACCCAAAAAAAAAAAAAAATCTTAAAAAAGAAAAACTAAAGAATAAAAAATTGGGCAGGGGGTGTAGCTCAGAGGTCAGATGCTTCTGGGTTCCATCCCCAGACCCAGAAATAAATAATAGAGCTGTATACTTCAGAGAGTTAGAATGCCCCTGGCCATTCCCAATACTACAAAAATAAAGAATAAGAAATAGGGTTGGGGGTGTGGCATTAACTTGGGAAATATGAAAATGATGATGCTGTTAACATGATTGATGAGAAGTTTTATTTGTTTTTTTTATTTCCAGTTATGAAAAACCTCCTCCTGGCCTTATCAAGGTTAGTGTGAAGTTTGTACTCTTATTTCTTATTTTTTTGTGGCACTGGGGATTGACCCCAGGGGTCACGCATGTTGGGAATCTTCTCTAACACTGAGCTCCATTCCCAGCCCTCCATTAGGATGTTTCGTGTGCTGGGGACTGAACCCGGAGGCATTCTGCCTTCTCGTTACATCCCCAGCTCTGGCAATGGTGGCTTTCTAAGAAGGCGGGAGAGAATCCCAGGCATTTTTGCCAGGTTGTTTACACGTATTTCCCTGTTTAGGAAGATGAGACCAAGCCTGAAGACTGTATACCAGATGTACCAGGCAATGAACATGCCAGGGAATTTCTGGCTCACGCGCCAACCAAAGGCCTCTGGATGCCGCTGGGGAAAGAAGTCAAGGTTATGCAGTGTGAGTAAGGAGAGACCCAGGCGGTATTTTTTGTCTTAGTCTCTCTTCTTTTCTTTTCTTTCTTTTTTTTTTTCTTTTTTTCCAATTTTGATGGTACTAGGGATTGAACACAGGGGCATGTTACCTCTGAGCTACACCCCCAGCCTTACTTTATTTTTTATTTTGAAACGAAGTCTCACTAAGTTGCTAAGCTGGCCTCAAACTTGTGATCCTCCCATCTCAGCCTCCGAAGTACTGGGATCACGGGTGTGTGCCACTATGCCCAGCTCTTAGTCGCATTCCTACAACTAGGTGCCAGGAGGTAATTGGTGGCTGAAGGTACGCAGAGCCTGTCGTTGGCATCCTGCCAGAGTTCCCAGGCTGCACCGCACGTGGCAGATCTAAGCTCTGTGTACCTTCCAGCCACCAGAATAGTGAGCCGGACGTGGTGGTTCAAGCTTATAATCCCAGTACTTGGGAGACTGAGACCGGAGGATCCAGTTTCAAGGCCAGCCTCAGCTACTTAGTGAGGCCCTCCACAACTTAGTGACACCTTGTTTCAAAATAAAGACAAATAAAAATCAAGCTGGGGGTGTATCTCTGAAATAGAATACCCCTGGCTTCAATCCCCAGCACCACACACACCAAAAAGAAAAAAAAAATAAGGGGTGGGGGTGTTGCTCAGAGGTAGGATGCCACTGGGCTCAATTTTTGCAAAAAATATAAGCCAGGTGTGATGGTACGTGCTTATAATCCTCATAGTTGGGAGGCTGAGACAGAAGGATCACTGGTTGGAGACCAGCCTCAGCAACTTAGTGAGGCCCTGCTGCAAAATAAAAATAATACAGGGCTGGCAGTGTAGCTCGGTGGTAGAATGCCCCTGGGAGCCATCCCCAGTACCACTAAAAAGTAAAAAGGGTGTCCAGGCATGGTGGCGCACGCTTGTAATCCCAGCATTTGGGAGGCTGAGATAGGAGGATCGAGGTTCATGGACAGCCTCAACTACTTAGTGAGGCCCTCTGCAACTCAGCGAGACCCTGTTTTAAAATAAATAATAAAAAAAATAAGGCTGGAATAGGGCCGGGGGTGTAGCCCAGAGGTAAAATGCCCCTGGGTTCCATCCCCAATACCACAAAAAAAAATTATATATGCATATGTATGTATATGTATATATGCTCTCAAAAAAAAACCAAGCCCCACTGAAAATAAATTCACCTTTTTACAATACTTTTGCATGGAATATTTTCATAAGTAATTAATGATAAGTAATTAATTAGTTATTCCTAAAGCTAGAAGATTCCTAAAGCAATTAGTTTACCTCTATGAGGGTGTGTGTGTGTGTGTGTGTGTGTGTGTGTGTGTGTCACTGGGAATTAAACCCAGGGGTATTCTACTTCCCAACTGCACCCCTAGCCCTACATTTTTTTTTTTTTTTTTTTTGGTGGTACTGGGGGTGGAACCCAGAGGCTTACCGGGCTCTACTCCCAGACCATTTTTATATATTTTTTGGAAACAGGGTCTCACTAAGTTGCTGAGAGCCTCACTAAGTAGCTGAGGCTGGCTTCGAACCCGTGCGATCCTCCTGTCTCAGCCTCCCAAGTGTGGGGATTACAAGCGTGCGCCACCACGCCCGGCTACATTTTTATTTTTATTTTGAAACGGTCTTGCGAGGCTGATATAAAGTCTTGCTATTTGCTGAGGCTGTCCTTGAACCTGCAAACCTCCTGTCTCAGCCTCCCCAGTACTGGGGTTACAGGCATGCACCACCACTCCCAGCTACTTCTAATTTTTAGGATCTCACATTCATGTTTCATCCACTGGTTGCATTTAGTTGCAGAATTGAAATCTAATCAGGAAAAACATGTAATCTACTAAGAAGTTATCTCAGCTGGGTATGGTGGAGCACACTTGTAATCCCAGTACTTGAGAGGCTAAGACAGGAGGATCACAGGTTCACGACCAGCCTCAGCTACAGAGTGAGGCCCTCTGCAATTTTTTGAGACCCTGTTTCAAAATAAAGAATAACAACCGGGCTAGACTTCCGGGAAGATGGCGACAGAGAAAAGCGGGGCTTACGAGCCCCGCTAACAACCAATCTCTATTACCACAAAATCAGTGCCTTTCATAGCCAGAAAACACCATCAGCAGAGAAACAAAAAATGTAATTTCAAGGGACAAAGAAAAAGAGGGCTGGAAAAACGAGACACCAGAAACCAGACCGCAGTGCTGCAGCCAGAGCCGTGCCACCAGGCACCATTTTCCCTTGCAGCACCAGGCTCCAGAGAGGAAGGGAACTTTTACATATCTCTAAATTGTATTGTTTGCTTTTATTGTTGCTAATTTTTAGGATTTCTAGTTGGAATATTAATATACCTTCAGATATAGCATTTGGAAATATTTTATCACATTCTATCAGTAGAATGACCCTAGATTCAACCCCCAGTAACACACACACACACACACACACGTGCGCGTGTTATCTCAATGAGGTGGAACTATGTTGTCTTACAGAATTATTTCCCTTTTTTTTTTAGGTTGGCGTTGCAAACGGTATGGTCACCGAACAGGCGACAAAGAATGCCCTTTCTTTATCAGAGGCAACCAGAAGTTAGAACAGTTCAGAGTGGTAAGTAGAACCCCGCGGTGTCATCTCCATTGCTCAAAGATGGTGAAAGTCAGGAGTCAGGCAGTGCCATACACTGATGTTCCTATAAATACAGTCCCCAGAAGCCTCTCCGCCCGGTGCCTCATGGTGGCTTCACCTGCGTTCAGTTGCGTTTGTGTGGCAGATTACATCTTTAATAGAAAACTAACTTCTTTTAAAATATTCTTTACTAGCCGGGCGTGGTGGCGCACGCTTGTAATCCCCGCGCTTGGGAGGCGGAGACAGGAGGATCGCGCAGGGTCGAAGCCAGCCGCGCTGGCTTAAGAGACCCTGTTTCCAAATAAAAATATAAAATAGGTCTGGGAGTGTAGCCCAGAGGTAGAAGGGCTTCCAGAAACCCCAGTACAACACAAAAAATAAATAAATAACTAAATATTCTTTACTTCCAGACATGGTGGCGCATGCTTGTAATCTCAGTACTTGGGAGGCTGAGACAGGACGATTGCAGGTTTGCAGCCAGCCAGCCTCAGGTACTTAGTGAGGCCCGCCGCAAATTAGTGAGACCTTGTTTCAAAATAAAAGAATAAAAAATCGGACTTGGGCCAGGCGCGGTGGCGCACGCTTGTAATCCCCACACTTGGGAGGCGGAGACAGGAGGATCGCACAGGTTCAAAGCCAGCCACTCTGGCTTAAGAGACCCTGTTTCCAAATAAAAATATAAAATAGGTCTGGGAGTGTAGCCTGGAGGTACAAGGGCTTCCAGGAACCCCAGGACCACAAAAAAAAAAAAAAAAATCAGACTTGGGATGTTGCTTGGTGGTAGAATGATGCCGTTGGGTTCAGTCCCAGTACACACACTCACACACGACGTTGTTATAGCTTTCAAACAGTGATTTTTTTGGTGGGTGGGTGGGTTACTAAGGACTGAACTCAGGCATCATACCTCTGAGCCACACCCTATCCCATTTTATTTCTTTTTGTTTGTTTGTTTTGCAGAACTGGGAGTTGAACCCAGGAGCGTTCTACCTTTAAGCTACACCTCTGATTTTTTTTGGAAACAGGGTCACACTAAGTTGCAGAGGGCCACGCTAAGTTGCTGAGGCTGGCCCTGAACCTGTGATTCTCTTGTCTCAGCCTCCCAAGTACTGGGATTACAAACATACACAACCACACCTGGTTTACTTCTTTACTTTCTGCAACGGAGTCTCACTAAGTTGTGGAGGGCCCCGCTGAATTGCTGAGGCTGGCCTTGAATCTGTGATCCTCCTGTCTCAGCCTCCCAAGCACTGGGATTACAAGCATACGCCACAACACCAGGCTCACCAGCACTATTTTTTTTTTCTTTTGTGGTACTGGGGATTCCTCACTAAGTAGCTGAGACTGGCTTTGAACCTGCACAATTCTCCTGTCCCATCCTCCCAAGAGCTGAGATTACAAGCATGCACCACCACGTTCAGCCTCCCAGCCCTATTTTTTATTCTTTATTTTGAAACAGGGTCTTACTGAATTGCAAAGGGCCTCACTAAGTAGCTGAGGCTGTTCGTGAACCCTGTTCCTCCTGTCTCAGCCTCCCAAATTCTTTATTCTTTATTTTAAAACAGGATTTCACTGAGTTATAGAAGGCCTCGCCACCACACCTGGCTGTGATGTGACTCTTAAGGGTTAGGACAGCTGGGCATGGTTGCACATGCTTTTAATTCCAGCACTTGGGAGGCTGAGACAGGATGCTCAGTGCCAGCCTCGGCAACTTAGCAAGGCCCTCGGCAACTTAGTGAGACCGTTTCCAAATAAGAAATCAAAATGACTGGGCATATAGCTCAAAGGTAGAATGCCTTTGGGCTCTATCCCCAGTACCAATAAATAAATAAGTACGTAAATAAATAACAAGAGTTAGCACATGTTAAACATGAAGCTACATTCAGCAGTCAACTAAGAGGCGGTTTAGATAACACAGGAGTTTTGTTTGTACTTAGGTAGCAGTCCATGAAGACTAACCAGGCCTTGACTTCTCTGTCCCTTAAGGCACATGAAGATCCCATGTATGACATCATTCGGGAGAATAAAAGACATGAAAAGGACGTGAGGTAAGGTCATCCCCATGGTGACACGTCATCCCCATGGTGACAGCAGCCTCTCAAGTTGATCTATGAGCTACACCCCCAGCACTTTTTTTTTTTAAGATACTGGGGATCAAACCCAGGGGCATTTTACCTCCAAGCCCCAGCCCTTTTTTTTAATTAATTAATTTATTTATTTATTGCAGTACTAGGGATGGAACCCAGGGGCATTCTATTTCTGAGCTACGCCTTCACCCTATTTTTTATTTTTATTTTGAAACAGGGTCTCACTGAGTTGCACAGGGCCTCAGTACGTAGCTGAGATTGTCAGCGAACTGTGATCCTCCTGCCTCAGCCTCTAATGCTGGGATTACAAGCTTGAGCCACCACGCCCAGCCCCAGCCCTGTTTTTTATTCTTTATCTTGAAACAGGGTCGCACTCAGTTGCTGAGGGCCTCACTAAGTAGCTGAGGCTGGCCTTAAACCCGCAATCCTCATGTCCCAGCCTCCCAAGTACTGGCATTACATGCATGTGCCACCATGCCCAGCTTTTTTATTTTTTTAGTACTAGTAATGGAACCCAGGGGCATTCTACCTCTGAGCTACACACCCTGACCAATTTTTTTTTTTCCATTTTGATATAGGATCTCACTAAGTAGCTGAGGGCCTAAATTGCTGGGGCTGACAATGAACATGTAATCCTCCTGTCTCAGCCTCCCAGGTACTAAGATTACAAATATGCTCCACCATACCCAGCTCCGTAGCCTGTTTCCATGTTTTGTTTGGAAACAGGGTCTCCCTAGGTTGCTGACAGTCTGGCTTTCTTGCTGAGGCTATCTACTAACCTGTGATCCTTCTATCTTATCCTCCCAAGTACTAGGATTATAAACGTGCACCTCCAAGCTGGCAGAGACCCTGTTTCAAAATAAACAATAAAATAGTACTGGGGGTATAGCTCAGAGGTAGCCTGCCTTTGGGTCCCATCCTCAGTACCACAGAATAAATAAAGCTGCTCTGCTGCCCGTGAAGAAGTCAGAGCCCTGACCTGTCCTCCGTCCTTAGGATCCAGCAGCTGAAGCGGTTACTGGAGGACTCCACCTCCGACGACGGAAGCAGCTCCAGTTCCTCGGAGTGCAAAGAGAAACAGAAGAAAAAGAGGAAGAAGGAAAAGCACAAGAAAAGGAAGAAAGAAAAGAAAAAGAAGAGGAAGCGGAAGCATAAGTCCTGCAAGTCAAGCGAGAGCGCAGACTCAGACTGACCGCCCTTGGCCTGCTCAGCGTTCTCCACTCAGGTCCAGCGCTGTGGCCACAGGACGGGAGGCGCGACGAGAGGACAGAGGCCCGGAGAGGACGTCGGGGTCACAGGCGGGGTCTCAGGCAAGAGCTGGCCCTGGACGGGAGGGCTGGGTCCCCTCCCCGCTGTCACCGGGTCTGCTGAGAGGCCCGGCAGGGTGGCCGAGGCCCCTGAGGAGGAGCCTCTGGGCCCCACGTACAGTGACCCAGTTCCCACACACTTCACGTCTCCTGTCCAGAATAATAAAAGCTCGTGATTTATTTTTAAAACATAGGTATTTTATTTGTACTTAGGTCTTTCAGAAATGTGTCACAAACAGGGCTTTTTAACTTACATGGCTATAAAGTTATTATTTATTTTTAATGTTACTGCATATTGTTACTTTTTGGGGGGTTACTAGGGATTGAACTTATCCATTCAACCTCCAACCTATACCCCCAGCCCTTGTGAGTATCTTTGTGTGTGTGTGACTGAGGATTGAACTAAGAAGCAGACTACCTCTGAGCTATGCCACCAGCCCTATTTTATTGTTTATTTTGGTTTTGCTTTATTTTTTGTGGTACTGGGGATGGAACCCAGGGGCATTCTACCTCCACGCTACACCCCCGGTCTCACTGAGTTGCAAAGGGCCTCACTAAGTAGCTGAGGCTGTCCGCAAACCACAGTCCTCCTGTCTCAGCCCTCCAAATGCTGGATTACAAGCGTGCGCCACTGTGCCCAGCCTAGGCCTCACTAAATTTCGGAAGCTGATCTCAAAAGTGTGATCCTTCAATCTCAGCCTCTCGGGGACTTAGATTACATGCATGAGCCTTCCCTCTCAGATTCCTCGGCCCCTTTCTACTCTTTGGTCTAAAATAGCATCCCATTAGTTCTGGAGAGTTTCAGAAGAGTTCATGAGAGTCTCCCTGAGTTTCTGCGAAAGCCATGGTCCTCCTGTCCAGGCCTCCACCACCAAGCCCAGCTATATTATTTTGTGTGTGTGTGTGAGTCTGGGGATGGAGCCCAGGGGCATTCGCCCTCTGAGCTACACCCCTCGCCATATTTTTTATTCTTTATTTTGAAACAGGGTCTCACTAAGTTGTGGAAGGCCTCACTAAGTAGCTGAGGCTGGCCGTGAACCATGATCCCCCGGTCTCAGCTTCCCAAATACTGGGATTACAAGCGTGCACCACCATGCCCAGCTGTTATTTTTTAACTTAGTATGAAATTTTCCTTTTCTTTCTTTTTTCATGGTACTGGTGATGGAACCTAGGGGCATTCAATCTCTGAGCTACACCCTCAGTCCTTTTTCTATTCTTTATTTTGAAACAGGATCTCACTGAGTTGCAGAGGGCCTCACTAAGTAATAATTGAGACTGCCCGAACCACGATCCTCCTGTCTCAGCCTCCCAAATGCTGGGATCACAAGCGTGCACGACCACGCCCGGCCTTAAAATTGACCATTTTAATATGAAGAGCAAGTGGCCTTGCTGGGCATGGTGGCGCATTCTATAATACCAGCAATTAAGAGACTGAGACCGCAGGATCAGTCTCAAGACCAGCATCAGCAACTTGGCGAGGCCGTTTCAACATAAAAAAGGTAAAAGGAGCTGGGTATAGTGGCATATACCTGTAATCCCAGCACTGAGAGGCTGAGACAGGAGGATCGCAGGTTCACAGTTAGCCTCGGCAGCTTAGTGAGACCCTGCTTTTGTTTTGTTTTGTTTTTGGTGGTACTGGGGATGGAATCCTTCTACCTCTGGGCTACACTCCCAGACCTATTTTTATATTTTTTTTTATTTGGAAACAGGTCTCTTAAGCCAGCAAGGCTGGCTTCAAACCTGTGCGATCCTTCTGTCTCCACCTCCCAAGTGCAGGGATTACAAGCGTGGGCCACCATGCCCGCCCGGCGAGACTCTGTTTTAAAATAAAGAATAAAGCTGGGCGTGGTGGCTCACGCTTGTAATCCCCGCGCTTGGGAGGAGGAGACAGGAGGATCGTGCAGGTTCGTAGCCAGCCACGCTGGTTTAAGAGACCCTGTTTCAAAAAAATATAAAATAGGTCTGGGAGTGTGGCCCGGAGGTAGAAGGGCTTCCAGGAACCCCAGTACCACCAAAGTAAATAAATAAGTAAATAAATAATAAAAATAAATCTGAAGAGCCGGTCATGAGGCGCACGCTTGTAATCCCAGGATTTGGGAGGCTGAGACAGGAAGATCGAGGTTCGTGGATAGCCTCAACAACTTAGTGAGACCCTCTGCAACTCAGTGAGACCCTGTTTGAAATTAAAGAATATAAAATGGGGCTGGGGGTGTGGCTCAGAGGTAGAATGCTCCTGGGTTCCATCTCCAGTAGCAGGGGAAAAAAAAAAAATAGATCTAAGGGTGTAGCTTAGTGGTAGAATGCCCCTGCATTTAATCACCAGTACTGCAAAAAAGAAAAAATAAATAAAAAGGACTGGAATCGAGGTATGGTGATGCATGATTATAATCCTAGTACTTGGAAGGCTGAGATGGGAGGAGTGCAGGTTCAAGAACAGCCTCAGCATCACAGGGAGACATCAACAGGAGGATCACAGGTTAGAATAATCAGGCTGGAGCTGCGCGTGGGGGCGCACGCTCTTGTCATCCCAGCATTTGGGAGGCTGAGACCGGAGGATCGCAGTTCGCAGACAGCTTCAGCTACTTAGTGAGGCCCTCCGCAACTCAGTGAGACCCTGTTTCAAAATAAAGAATAAAAAAAAAATTGGGCAGGGGGTATAGCTCAGAGGTCAAATGCCTCTGGGTTCCATCCCCAGACCTGCAAAAAAAAAAAAAGAATAATCAGGCTGGGACTGTAGCTCAGAGGTAGAATGAATGCCCCTGGGTTTAATCCTCTGTATCACACACACACACACACACACACACACACACACACACACACACAAACCCTTGTGTTTCTGTTTTGTAGTAATTTTGCAGTACTGAGGATTAAATGCAAGGGGTTTCTTCCAGAGTTACATCTCTAGCCTCTTGATATTATTTTTTTTTTTTTGGTGGGGGTACTGGGGTTTAACTCAGAGGTAGTCTACGTCCAAGTTATACCCCCAAGATTTTATTTCTTATTTTGAAACAGGGTCTTACTAAGTTGCAGAGGGCCTCACTAAGTTGCTGAGGCTGGCTACAAATTTGCAATCCTCTGATCTCAGCCTGCTAAATACTGGAATTATGCCAGATTGTGTGTGTGTGTGTGTGTGTGTGTGTGTGTGTGTGTGTGTATGATATGCTAGAGATTAAACCCAGGGGCATTTTACCTCAGAGCTACACCCCAGCCCTATTGTTTTTTTAAACCGGGCCTCATTAAGTTTCAGAGGACCTCACTAAGTAGCTGAGGCTGTCCAAGAACCTGGATACTCCTGTCTCAGCCTCTCAAGTACTGGGATTACAAGTGTGCACTGCCATGCTTGGCTCAGCCAGCCTTTTTCTCTTGAGACAAAGTATAACTTGGTGAAGTTGATCTTAAGCCTGCCCTCCTCCTGCCTGAGCCTCTGGAGTCACTGGGGTTATAAGCATGCATCACCATATCTGGCTGATTTGTTTAAATGTGGCAGGACCCTGCCGGGCGTGGTGACACACGCTTGTAATACCAGAATTCAGGAGACTGAATCCGGAGGATTGCAGTTCTTGGATAGCCTCAGCTACTTAGTGAGGCCCTTTGCAACTCAGTGAGACCCTGTTTCAAAATAAAGAATAAAAATATGGCTGGGGGTGTAGCTCAGAGGTAGAATGCCCCTGGGTTCCATTCCCAGTACCGAAAAAAAAAAAAGTTGCAGGTCCCTATTGCCAGTCTCAAGATTTTCAGAGGTATTGACTAAAAAAAAAAGTTTAAGAATACATACAGCAAGGCATAGTGGCACATGCTTATAATCTCAGCACTTGGGAGGCTGAGACAGGAGGATTGCGGTTCTCAGCCAGCGTCAGCTACTTAGTGAGGTCCTTTGCAAACTCAGTGAGACCCTATTTCAAAATAAAGAATAAAAAAATAGAGCTAAGCATGGTGGTACATGCTTATAATCCCAGTACTTGGGAGGCTCAGATTTATGGCCTGAGGGGGAGGCACCTCTGTCTCCAGACACAGGCTTTTACCTTTCATCTTATCCCCCAAAATGTGTTAAATTGCTCTTAGGAATGCAAGGACATGTTAGCTAACCCTGGCTTTCTTAGTAAAGAAGATATATTTTAAAATTGGAAATCTTTCCCAATACTGACACATTAATACATCTTAAACCCTCTTCCCAATACCAGTACAAGTTCTCTCGTGACTTCTGGAGTCTCATGACCTCTGGAGTCTGCCCGGAGATGTCTGGAGTCTCATGATACCTGGAGTCTTGCTATACCTTAGCTTCTGGCCTCCAGGGTTCCGCCTCCTGTCCCATGATGGGACTCACACACACACGTTTTAAAGGGGCTCCATCCTCCCCTATTCCATACCCTCTGATTGGTCACCTTAATTGCTTCATTATAGGGCCATTTCTATAACTCGACCTCTTCCTGTTGCATTGCTGATTAGGGGAAGCATCTGGTTTTTATTTTGTGATATTTCTCTGTGCATGCCGTGTTGCAAGTACCGATCCCACTCTTGACGGCCCCAGTAGTGGCCTGGCTACCCGGTGGACTGATCCATACCTCGCTGGCTCAAGCAGCAGCCTTGCCTCATGGGAGGCCCCAATTCTGGCCTCGCTGGCCCCCACACCGGCCTAACCCCTCGGCAGGCTCCGATCCCAACCTCGGAGGCCTCAGTAGCGGCCTTGCCTCACGGAAGGCTCCGTGCCGAGCTGTTTTTGAAAACAGTATTTTACTAATTTGCTGTGAGTCTTGAAAAATTACCAAAGCTGGTCTTGAACCTGCGACCTTCCATTCTCACCCTCTCAAATATTGAGATTCAGGAGTGTGCCACTACTCCCCATTGTCCCACCCATCGCCAACTAACTAGCAACCCTTCCTAGGTCCCTATTCACAACTGCTAGGTAAAAAATCACAAAGGACGCCGGGTGTGGTGGCACACACTTGTAATCCCAGTACGTGGGAGGCTGAGACAGGAGGATCGTGCAGGTTCAAAGCCAACCTCAGAAACTTAGTGAGGCTCTCAGCAACTTAGTGAGACCCTGTTTCCAAATAAAATAAAAAATAGGTCTGGGAGTGTAGGCCAGAGGTAGAAAGCCCTTGGGTCCCACCCTCAGTACCACACACACACACACACACACACAGAATCACAAAGGACTGGAGATATAACTCGGGTATGAGGCCCTGGGTTCTGTTTTCAGCACAAAACAAAGAAAATCACAGCATATTGTTGCCGACTAATCTCAGTTGGGTCGTTATTGTCAGCTCCCGGTCAAATCCTCAGAAAGATGGGGCAAAAGGCAGGTGGAGTTCTGCAGAAACTTATCTGCAGCGATTCTTTCCCCTCTATGAATTCCTTAAGTTTTTTTAGGTACGACGCTTTGGAAAGAACCTGAGATGGACAAAGACTTCTTGAGCCAATGACACTTTATTACAAAAACCCCAAGAAATTTATACCCTTCACCAGTAAAGTTAATAGTAAGAGGAAAGGAAGTGAATGTAATCACTGTGAAACAATAGTGAATGACACGTAAACAGAGGTATAAAAAACTAGTCCGGTTTTCAGCTGGCTTTTGGCTTTCAAGGGATTAACTCCGGCTCTCTCCCAGATCTTGCAGTCAAGCAGTTCCAAAGGGCAATCTTTCAGAAGAAAACGGGCACACCCAAGGCTTGGAGGCTTCTCGGGGAATCTTCTTTAACTTTCCTGGAACTTTCCATCTTTTGTGCTCAGTTCCATATAGCAAGTGTGGGGAGATGTGGTGATTCAGGTGGATGTGATAGAGTTTCTCCAGGTGTTAGCATTTTACCTTCTAAATCTGAAAGCTTAAGCAAACTCACAACACAGTTTGGTAGACAAAATACCACAAACAACACCACAAAGTTCTTGGTTTTAACTGTCAGATGTATTTCCTTAACTGCTGAACACTCTTCTTTAGACAACGAGCCTATTAAAAGTCTAACCATCTTTAATAATCCATTTCCCTGTCACAAGCCCTCTGCAACCTGCTCTTAACCTTCTAATTCCTTTCTTTCCCAGTTGGGACTTTCTTATGATAAGCTCTTCTTCATGCAAAAATGCCTTTTTTCTTCAGGAATATTTACACTGGGCGTAAAAGTCAACAATCTTTTTCCTTGGCTCTATTGTATTTGGGCAACTAAGTTGTTCATCAACTAAATTGCTTCGAAGTCACACACAAAATTTTATCTTCTCTGTCTCTAGGCAGGATCTCAAGGGTAAGCAAAGTTTCCTTAAACTGAGCTACCGGTTACCGGAGTTAACAGCTTAACCTAGTGATAGGCGTGAGGGTCGGAGACCCTTTGTGATTGCTGCAGCTGGAATGCTTATCACAGCATCTGAGTTCTGGCCAGTTTTTTCATTACTATTGAGCAAAGCCAAGGACGTTTAGACAAATTATTAGAGAGTTTATTTCCACGGACTCAGTTTCTATTTATAGTCCTAATTTCACATCACTGGAGCAATTCGTGTAGAGAGTTAAAAGGATAATAGTAAAAGTGGGGGGTACTTTGGCCAGAGACGACACCTCCTTCTCGGGGCTTTTTGCCGAATTAACTACGTGGAGTGGGGTCTCAACACATAGATGCCGAGGCAGCAGGATGTCTTGGCAGCATATAGTTCAATGGTCCTACCAATGTATCACCTCCAAACTCAGCTGAGAACCTAGATCATAAAGTAGACTAGCAAAATCTTGTAACCTATTCGAACCATCATCCTCATGTTTCTCCAAGGAACTGGTTTCCATTCAGCTCCAGAAGGCATTATCAGTCCCCAAACATACCCTCGCAAAGATAATGTAGAACCCTAATATGGCTCCATGTCTCCCCGACCATGCTTTTGGTAATGAGACATGCAAGAGAACAACCCAGTTGAGCCTGCCCAATGTTCTGAATTCTGTAAGGACACCTGGGAGAGAGTGTGTTTGTGTCTGTAGATGTCTCACTGAGAATTGAACCCAGGGGCCATTCTACCTGAGATATACGCCTAGCCCTATTTTTGATTTGGAAAGTGTCTCACTGAGTTGTAAAGTAGATGAAGCTATCCATGAACCAAGATTCTCCTGTCTCAGCCTCCCAAGTGCTGGGATTACAAGTGTGCACCGTCATGCTTGACTAATGCTTTTTTTTTTTTTTGAGGGTTTGGGGATGGAACCCAGGGGCATTCGACCTCTGAGCTAAACCCCCTGCCCCGTTTTTTATTCTTTATTTTGAAACACGGTCTCACTAAATTGCAGAGGGCCTAAGTAGCTGAAGCTGGCCTCGAACCAGGATCCTCCAGTCTCAGCCTCCCAAGTACTGGGATTACAAACCTGCTCTACCATACCCAGCTGTTTATTTGCAGTACTGGGGATGGAACCCAAGGACATTCTACCTCCAAGTTACATCCCCAGCCCTTTTTATTCTTTATTTGGAATAAAAAGTAGTAGCTGAGGCTATCCACGAACCTCAATCCTCCTGTTTCAATCTCTCAAATGATGTGATTACAAGCACGTACCACCACACCTGGCTGTTTTATGCAGTTTTGGGGATAGAACCCAGGGGTACTCTATCTCTGAGCTACACCCCCAGCCTGATTTTTAATTTTATTATTTTGAAACAGGGTCTCAAGAGTTGCAAAGGGCCTCATTAAGTAGCTGAGGCTGTCCCCGAACTGCAATCCTTTTTCAGCCTCCCAAATGCTGGGATTGCAAACGTGCACCACCATGCTTGGCTTTCTATATTTTATTTTTACATAGGGTCTCACTAAATTGCCACAGTTGGCCTTCAACCTGTGATGTAATCATGTTTCAACTGCCCAAGTACTGGGTTTACAGGTATGGTCTCACTCAGCTGCTGAGACTGGAGGATCTGGGGTCAAGGCCAGCTTCAGCTACCAACTTATGTACTAGTATTGGGAAGAGGTTTTAAAATGTATTAATGTACCAGTATTGGGAAAGATTTCCAATTTTGAAAATATATCGTTTGTACTAAAGAAAGCCAGGACTGTCAGGAAGAAGGGACTTGTAATTTACATTTCTAAAGAGAAGGAAAGAAAGCTGGAGCCAGGGAAGGGGTCTCTTTACATTTCTAAAGAGAGACATACTGCCTCAAGGGTGGGAGGAAATCCCAGATCCCAGAAGCAGTTTAACACATCTTGAGAAGGGAACAAAAGGTGTAGAGGTCAGTGTCCCGAAGACAGGACTGCCCACCCCTTGCCTCCAGGGCAAACCCAGCTGGGATGGAGACAGCAGAAAACTGGGCTAAGAGAAGGGGCAGCATATCTGCCTATCAAAGGACCTGCGCAGGCTTGGTTGGGATCAGCACACTGGGGTTTTTGGTGAATTCACTCCAATTGCCTCCCTGAGCCATGCTTTGGCACAGGGCTGTAACTATCTCCTGTATTTCTTTTTAATAAACTTCTGTTGTAGGAATGCAGGAAGAAAAGTCTACCCCAGCTTGAGGTTTTAGTTAAAGAAGCCCTTGCTAATATTAGAGTTAAGGGAATATTATATAAGGTAGGATAAGAAGGTAGCAGTTTGTGTAAGCAATGAATTGATTAAATGGGCAAACTTCTTACTTCTGTTATAACCTGCTGAAGACCCTGGCTGAGGTACCGGAGATAAGTGTCAAGAGATAGCCGTTTGTCCAAGCAGAGGAGATAGCCATTTGTTTCAGACAGGGGTGATACGGAAGGAATGTTGGAAGCCATAAAAGTTATCTGATGGGAAACATTTGCCAGCTAAGGGCGGCTCCTGAAGCAGGGGCGCACATCCCCCCATAGGGAAGACAAAGGAGACCCTTGGCGGGCAATGACATAGGTAGGGAGGCAGCTCTGTGAAACCATTTGCTGTAATTCAAATGGATGTGTGATTGCTTTAAACTTAGTGGTTGTACCTGTTTACCAGTTTAATTGATTGGATGTATCTTTCACGGGCTTCTCCTTGGCGGGCTCTGGTGTGTGTGCCCACCCCCTACTCCGGGGCTATAAAGTTAGAGGGAACCGGAGGCTAGGAGCCGCCGGACCACGAATGACTCCCCCTCCCCACGGGTGAGTGCCGTCGATCCGGGAAGGCCCCTTGCCGGTGAGGAACACGCTGCAGCAATAAACCCTGCTTGGAATTACATCCCTTGTGTGTTCTGTTGCTTGGGAAGGCGGGCATCTCGAACTCTTCACTGTAGATCTTCAGCAAGAGTTCGGGCTAATGTATATTTATACTTAGCTCAGAACAAGGACCTGCAGTTTTTCTGTCTTTTTGTTTTTGGTTGAAAGAACAAAGTTTGATCACACCAGAGACCACCTTGTAGCCAAGAGATTTATTGGAGGGGCCGGTATGAAAGGAAGAGAGAGAAAGAGAGAGAGACAGACAGACAGACAGACAGACAGACAGAGGGGGAGAGAGAAAGAAGAATCCGGGAAGAGAGAGAGCATGTGCTGGGATCAGGGTTATATAGGGGCTTGGGGTTACAGATTGGGGGCCAATAGGCTAGGAGAAATGCCCTTTGAACTAATTGGCTAGAGTCCCATGGGAGGGGGTCGTGCGGCCAGGTCAGCGAGGGAATGTCCCTTTCACTGATTGGCCAAGGGCACCAGGAGGGGGCAGGTCTCCCAGGTAAGTGACCAGGTTTCAGAGGGGGATGGTAGCTTAACTGGTCAGACCAGGGCCTTTCAGGACACTTAGCTTATGGGGGGGGGGTCTGAAATAAGAACCTAAGTCATCTAACATTGGTCATCTGGGGTTTTGTGGTTTGAGGGAAAGTGTGCCCCGGACCCTAACAGGGGTCCCCAGGAACAGTTTCCCCACAATATTCTCCAAATCCGTAACAGTGAGAACCTGTTTCAAAATAAAGAAAATGCTGGGCGTGGTGGCGCACGCTTGCAATCCCAGAGCTTGGGAGGCTGAGACAAGATCACACAGGTTCAAAGCCAGCCTCAGCTACTTAGTAAGGCTCTCAGCAACTTAGTGAGACCCTGTTTCCAAATAAAATATAAAATAGGAATAGGTCTGGGGGTATAGCCCAGAGGTAGAAAAACCCCTGGGTTCCACTCCCAGTACCACAAAAAAATAATAAAAACCAGGCTGGGTGTAGTAGCATACACTTGTAATCCAGAATTTGGGAGGCTGAGACAGGAGGATCCAGGTTCACAGTCTCAGCTACTACTTAGTGAGGCCCTTTGCAACCTTGCAACTCAGTGAGACCCTGTTTCAAAAAAAAAAAAAAAAATAGGGCTGAAGGTGTAGCTCAGAGGTAGAATGCCCCTGGGTTCAATCCTCAGTATTGCAAAGGAAAAAAAAAATATCGAGTCAGGCATGGTGGTACACACTTGTAATTCCAGAATTCAGGAGGCTGACAGGAGGATTAGTTTGCGGACAGCCTCAGCTACTTAGCAAGGCAAGGCCCTCTGCAACTCAGTGAGACTGTTTCAAAAATAAAAAGCCCCTGGGTTCCATCCCTAGTACCGCAAAAAAATAAAAACTGGGCTGGGGGTGTAGCTTGGAGGCAGAATGCCTATAGGTTCAATCTTTAGTAGCAAAACAAAAACACAAAAATAACTGTGGGCATAGCTGGGAGGCAGAACTTCCATGGGTTCAATCACCATTTCCACAAAATACCATTTCATGGCATTAAATATTGTAATCCAGGCCCTTGGGTTCAATCCCCAGCACCACAGAATCACTGCATTTCTTACAGGGACTGGAGCACATCATGCATTGTGTTATCCATGAGCACTCCCAGCATGAGTCCCCAAATAGAGGACTGTCAAACTGAGTAGTGGATATTAATATGGTACACCTTGATTTTGCAACTTCAGAGGGGAAATAAAAAGGCTTAATCACATAAACATGCAATGCTATTTATTCACTAATTTAAAATCTTAACATTTTTCTAAATTTTGTTAGTATACTGGAAGTTTGATTAGTTGAAATGAAGACATTCTTTCTTCTTTTCCATCATGACATATGCATTAAACTCTTCTTTGTAGATAAAATCACCCTAGGAAAAAAAATAAAACATCCTGAAATCTGTTATAGGAAACTCAAGTCAAAATCTAAATATCTGGATCATCTTGACATTTAGCCTGGTTTCAGGCATTATTCCCTTTACACCATTCAGAGGAGAAACAGCCTTTCTGTCAAAAGACTGCCCTAACACCACAGGGTGAAGTTTGGGAGACAGCAAGACATCACCAAGGCTCTGGAGGTGACCTTTCATATTGCCAGTTCTCTAAAGGTGCCGGCACTTTTCTAGGCACTCAAGCTTAAAGCTCAGGGTTTCCATTAAGAATAACCTTCTGGCCAGGCATAGTGGCGCACACTTGTAATTCCATCATTCAGGAGGCTGAGACAGGAGGGTCATGCTTTGCAGCCAGCCTCAGCTACTTAGTGAGGTTCTTTGCAACTCAGTGAGACCCTGTTTCAAATTAAATTAAAAAACAGGGCTTGGGATGTAGCCCAGAGGTAGAATGCCCCTGGATTCCATCTCCAGCATGGCAAAAAAATAAATACATAAGTAAAACTTTAGTTTTTTTGTTTTGTTTTGGTGGTACTGGGGTTCCTGGAAGCCCTTCTACCACCAGGCTACACTCCCAGACCTATTTTTATATTTTTATTTAGAAACAGGGTCTCTTAAGCCAGCAAGGCTGGCTTCGAACCAGCGCGATCCTCCTGTGTCCGCCTCCCAAGCGCAGGGATTACAAGCGTGCGCCCCCATGCCTGGCTAAAACTTTAGTTTCTTAACAGTTCTCCTGAGATTATCTTCTACTCCCATGAGGTAGGCCTGTTGGCAGCATAGAGCCAATCATTTCAAATAACTGTTCATTAGAGACCCAAGGGCACTGCTCAGTGGGGTGTGCCATTTGCCTAGCGTGTGCTGGACTGGATCTCCAATATTGCCCACTCCCCCCAAAAAGATCAAGTTATTTGGTTCTCTACTAAGTCTGTATTGGAAATCAGGCATGGTGGCGCACACCTGTAATCCTAGTAGTTGGGAAGATGAGATAAGAGGATAGCAGTCTGCAACTTAGTTAGAACCTGATCCAGAATAAAGGGCTGGGAGTTTAGCTCAGAGATGGATTGCTCCTGGATTCAATCCTCAGCACCCCCCCACACACCAATTTATTTGGGACACAGGATAAGTCAATAAAATTAAAGGGAAAATCTACTTTGGTCCTAATTATTTGGCCCGTAACATTTCCTAAAGCATCACGACTCCCCCTCCAGAAGAATGGTCCCAGGCTGAACCCATGGAAAAAACCTGTCCCTCCTGGAGCACCCATTCGAGCGCCAATCTCTCTCCTTTCTGTGCAAATACTTCCAAAACCCATAGCAACCTCACGGCCTCAACTTGGACTGCCTTTTCTCTGCAACCCCGACTAGATCTGTCTCTTTCTGGATCTCTGAAATCATTCACTACCCGACAGCTTCGTAATATCTACTTGTAGTCTTTAATTCAAATACATTAAAAGTGCCCAATGACGCAGGTACTAATCTGGGATTCTGTGTGGAAGCCCCACAGATACAGGCAGCAAAATTGGGAAATGCTATTTCATAGGCTTTCAAGCTCCTATACGGAACTTCTGAAAACAAAATCGGGTGATTGTTTTTCGCAGTACTGAGGACTGAACCCAGGGGCATTCTACCCTAAGCCCTATTTTTATTCTTTATCTTGAAACAGAGTCTCACTAAGTTGCAGAGGGCCTCACCGAGTAGCTAAGGTTGGCTGTAAACCTTTGGTCCTCCTCTATCAGCCTCCCAATTACTGGGATTACAAGGGTTTGCCAGCATGCCTGGCTGCGGGGTACTTATTATAATAATGCCCAATAGTAACTTACATTCTGTTGACCTGGGAGAACTTGTCTTGTACTCCATCGCCTTCTGCTTGGTAGGGGTCAGCTTCTCCTGGAGCCCACCGTGGCTGGTTGCGCAGCCCTCCTTCCCCTGCGACCCGCTTCCCCTGCAAGCCTCAGGGATGCTCCCGAATGCGCCACTCTTCTTGCCCTTCTTTCCCACATGCCAGACTGAGGTCTGGGGAAGGGCAAATTTCTTGGACTTCCATTTTATCACCTTGCCGATTTCTTGATAAACACTGCCCTTGTGAAGAATTAGTCTGCTCTTTTGACCAATTTCTTGAGAAAGGCACTCGACTTCACACACGCCATCACTGTTTCCGAAATCTTCAGGAAAATCATTGGCTCTAACATTTCTATTCAACGTGCAGGCTGCCTTTGCTTCCCGCTCCCTGCCGTTCAGGGTGTTTCGAATCTTTGGGCTGCTCTTCGAGTTATCGCCAGCCCCCTCAACGTCATCTCCCCTGGCCGTTTCTCCATCCAACTTCCTGCTCTTGACTATCTTTTCTGAGCCATTTGTACTTGCCTGAGACTTCACAGGTGAAGGGGTGCCTGGCCATGACTTGGCTCTTCTCAAGGCCGCAAGCCCAGGAGCTGCTAGGTGCTCCTTCTCGGTGGTGCCCCCGTCCCATCGGGCTGCTTCACTTGAATAGATAAGTTGTGATTCTGTGGAGGGTATAAGGCACCTTTCCTCCTGTGGCCACTCGGATACTTTGTGCACTTCAGTATTCTCTTCCCAGTGCCCCTTGTAGCACGCATGTCTATTAGGCTCAAAATCAGCTTCATAATCCCAATCACATAGGTCATCTCCCTCAGACACATAGGTACCGCCGAAAGAAAATTCCATGATGGCCTTTCTTATCTCATGTTCATCCCAATCGTGCTCCGTATCAGCTTCCTGCTCATCATAGGGCTCCACGTCCTCAGCCTCCTGCTCATCATAGGGCTCCACGTCCTCAGCCTCCTGCTCATCATAGGGCTCCACGTCCTCAGCCTCCTGCTCATAGGGCTCCACGTCCTCAGCCTCCTGCTCATAAGGCTCCACGTCCTCAGCCTCCTCAGCTACTTCAGGGCCAGAAAGCCCATGTCCTATTACAGGCTGCTTGTCAGTCATCCGCACACAGAGCTGGATGTCTCTACTGGCTTCACGGGGCCAGGTGAGCGAGGGCCAGTGGCTCTCTGGAGAGCCTGGCTTTCTCTTCTCACGGGCATCCTGGGCACTGAAGCGCAGGCTGTCTCCGGCTGCCTTACTAGATGTGAGCCGCCTCTTCCCCTCTTTACTTTCCGCATTTTTCTGGCCTTTCTCCACATGAACACCTCTGGTTTTCCCTGACGGCAGGGCTTGGGAAAGACTCCTGTATCCATTCTTTTCTTTGCTCATGCTCATCTCCCTGCTGACATTCACAATCTCTCCATACATTCCAACTGCGGCCAATTCCGGCCGCTGCCAGCCTCTTTGCTTTGTATATCTGTTTTTGCCTTCGGCACGGTTATAGTGCACATTACTAGAGTCACAGTAATACTGGGAATTCCCCTTGTGATGGGCCACGTCCTCGGGCTTGCCTCCACCACCGGCCAGGTCATTTAAACAAATGCTTCCTTTAAATGTCTTCCGGAACTCTGCTGTAGAGGAGCCACCGCCCCTTCCTCTCACTCTCCTTTTCTCAGAGGCAGTGCTGTTTCTGAAAGGGGTGCATCTATCTAGAGTGGTTTTAGGTCTGGTACCATGGAGCCGCCGCTTTGGAGCCGTAGAATACCATCTCCTGCCCGCGTCGTCATTCTCTTTGCAATGAGCAGATGTGGTACTGGTGACACTGCTCATGTCATCGTTGACGGCTTGTGCGTAGATGTCTTCTTCCGTACTCAGGCTTTCATCCTGCTCAGGGCCACTCTGAGAGCTTTTTGTTGGCTTTTTTCTGAAGGTGTAGGGTTGGATATGTCCTGTGTAGGATGCCATTGGGACTGAAGACCATTGGCTAAACATGGGAGGCAAGGGAGACGGTGACACTTGAAAGGCGGGATACCCAATGAATGCCGATGGATATGGAAAGCATGGACTTCCGCTTCTGAAAGCTAGAAAGGGTACATTTCAGTTCTCAGGACTAATGCAGACAGCAAATATATTCAAGCAATATGCATCAGTATAACCATGCTAATGGTTAAAACTACTGTACCTCTAAGCTAACTGGTAACCAATACTTCCCAGCCCTTCCTGACAGCCCTGAATTCAACTTTGCAACAATTAATAGAGGACCTTCAGAATCCACTTAGCTATCTTTTTTGACCCACTGCAACCCAGGGAAAAGGTTTACATTGAATATGTTCCCAATAGCTATATAAACTCTTAAAATAGACCAAGAACACATTAAGGATAATTTCTGGTGGTCAAAGCTCAAAAACTATGATCAGGTCACAACTTATATTGCAAAGTTAAGTTCTATGGATTCAAAAGAATTCAGAGCCAGGTGTGGTGGCACACGCTTGTAACCCCAGCATTTGGGAGGCTAAGACAGGAGGACCATGCAGGTTCGAAACCAGCCTCGGGGAGATGGAACTCAGGCATTTTAACCTCCAAGCTACATCACCAGCTCTAGTTTTTATTCCTTATTTGGAAAGGGTCTCAATGAGTTGCAAAGGGCCTCACTAAGTAACTGAGATTACAAGCGTGGTGGTGCACACTTGTAATCCCAGTAAATAGGAGAATGAAACAGTTTGAGTGCAGCCTCAGCAACTTAGCTTAGTGAGACCCTGTTTCAAAATAAAGAATTACAAGATGGGGGTAGGGGTGTAGTAGTTCGGGGGTAGAATGCCCCTGGGTTATATTCCTAGTGCCACAAAAAAGTGGGGGAGACACTGCAGACCTGGAACCCTTCAACTCTGCAATAAAAATGGCCTCCAAGAAAACTACATTGCAAAAAATGGGAAGAAACAGACTGGAAAGGCAAAAAAGCTGACGAGGCAGAACCTGAAAAATGCGTGGTAGAAAAAGTGCTGGACCAGCATGTGGGGAATGGCAAGGTAGAGTATTTTCCTAAGTGGAAGGAATTTATAGATGCTGATGATACTTGGGAAACTAAAGAAAATTTAGTTGTTCTGAATTAATTGAAGCGTTTAATTCTCAAAAAAGCTGGTAAAGAAAAAGATGATACAACTTCCCCACATATGCAAGACTACACAAATCCTGATTTCTTCTACTTAACTAAGACCTAGTAAATGAGTTTTTTTTTTTTTTTTTGAGCAAGTCTGGAGATGGGTAAATGAGCATATTTAAAAGTTCCTCTAAGCTGGATGTTGTGGGGTTTTTTGTTGTTGTTGTTTTGGTTTTTATTTCTGTTTTTTGGCAGGTCTGGGGATGGAACCCAGGGGCATTCGACCTTTGAGCTACACCCTTGTCCTATTTTTTAATCTTTATTTTGAGACAGGATCTCACTAAGTTGCACAGGGCCTCAATAAGTAGCAGAGGCTATCTGCAAACCACGATCCTTCAGTCTCAGCCTCCTGAATGCTGGGATTACAAGCGTGTGCCACCACGCCCGGCTCTGGATGTGGTAACTTGTAATCCCAGCATCTGGGGGACTGAGACAGGAGGATAGTGGTCCATGGGCGGCCTCAGTTAATTAGTGAGACCCTGTTTCAAAATAAATAAAAATAATCAGGCGTGGTAGCGCACACCTGTAATCCAGCGCTTGGGAGGCTGAGACAGGAGGATCACACAGGTTCAAAGCCAGTCTCAGCTACTTAGTGAGGCTCTCAGCAATTTAGTGAGACTGTTTCCAAATAAAGTATAAAAATAGGTCTGAGAGTATAGCCCAGGGACAGAAAAACTACTGGGTTCCACCCCCAGTACCACAAAAAAAATTTAAATAAATACAAATCAGGGTTGGGGTTGTGGGTCTGGGTTCCACCTCCACCACTAAAAAAAAAAGTTTCTCTAGTGAGTCATTCCTTTAAGGAAAAATAAGTGGGCGTGTAGATGTTTCAAAACAAAAACAAAAAGACCTGAGGTGTAGCTTGAGGCAGACTGTCCTGGGCTCAGTCCACAGTGCCCCAGAGTTGACCCAGTACAGTGCTGCACTCCTGCAATCCCAGGATTGGGGAGGCTGAAAAATGATCCCAGATGGAAGGGTCGTGAACAGTGGCTTGGCCAGACCCTGTTTCAAAATAAAAAGGACTAGGGCGTACAATGCCCCTGGGTGTGAGTCCTAATACCATACCAGAGTAAGATTTTTGTTTTGTTTTTTTTTACTGGGGATGGAACCCAAGAGCATCCAAGCTACAGCCTCAGCCCTATATTTTATTCTTTATTTTGAAAGGTCTCACTGAGTTGCAGAGGCCCTCACTAAGTAGCTGAGGCTGTCTGTGAACCACGACCCTCCTGTCTCACAAGCGCTGGGATACAAGTGTGCGCCACCACGCCCGGCTGTGATCACATTTCTTAGGATCTAAATTTTGTGTGGTACTGAGGGTGGAACCTAGGGGCTTTTCTACCTCCAGGCTATACTCCCAGACCTATTTTTTCTTTTACTTTTATTTGGAAATAGGGTCTAAGTTGCTAAGAGCCTCACTAAGTAGCTGAGGCTGGCTTTGAACCTGTGTGATTCTGTCTCAGCCTCCCAAGCTTTGGTATTACAAGTGTGGGTTGGGATTACAAGTGTGTGCCACCACACCTGGCTTATCTAAACTTTTTTGTGGTACTGGGGGATGGAAGCCAAGGGCTTTCTACCTCCACACTATACCCCAGCACTATTTTTAAAATTTATTTGGAAACAGGGTCTCACTAAGTTGCTGAGGCTGGCTTGGAACCTGTGAAATCCTGCTGTCTCAGCCTCCCAAGAGTTGGGATAAATTTTGAACTTCATTTATCCCAACTCATCCTTTTTTGAACTTTCATTTATCCCAACTCATCCTTAATGTATAGGCTCAATCTTTTCAGTATTTGGTTTACTGGCTCAATACAAATCCAAGAAAAAACTTCGCAGACAGCCTCAGCTACTTAGTGAGGAGCTCCCTAACCTAATGAGACCCTGTTTCAAAATTGTTACAGATTGGGAGAGTATGGTTTGGGGAAGCGTTCCCTGGGGACCCCTGCTAGGGTTCCAGACACACTTTCCCCCAACCCATAACAAAACCCAAAACGACCCCAAAGAGAAGAAAAAACTGTGGATTCTTGTCCTAAGCTAAGAATAAATATTCATCGCTTGGAGTTGCTGAAGATTTAAAGAAGTTTATTAAAGATATAAATACAGAGAGATAGTTACAGCCCTGTGCTGAAGCGAGGCACAGGGGGGTAATTTGAATGAAAAATGCCCTAGAACTCCAGTTTACTAAGTGTTTTATCCCAAGTCCCTGGCAGGTCCTTTGATCTGGAGATAATGCTACCCCTTATCTCCAGCCCTGGCTCTGCTTCTGCTACCTCTCCAGGTGGATTTGGGGCAGGTGGGGGGAGCAGTCCTGTCTCCAAACACGGGCCTCTACCTTTTGTTTTATCCCTCCAAGATGTGTGAAATTGTTTCTTTTAGAAATGTAAAGAAACCTTTCTTCCTGGCTCCAGCCTTCCTCCTCTTTTACAAATGGAAATTACAAGTCTCTGCTTTCTGCCCCTACTGGCTATTTTTGGTATACAGGAGATATATTTTCAAAATTGGAAATCTTTCCCAATACTGATACATTAATACATTCTGAAACCTCTTCCCAATACTAGTACAAAAATAAATAAAAAATAGCGCGGGGGTGAGGGTATAGCTCAGAGGTCAAATGCCCCAGAGTTCCATCCCCAGACCGGCAAAACAAAAAAAGCAGTAACTGTAATAACCAGATTATCCAACTGCATAGTTTATTGTAAATACCGGTTAACAGTGGTCAATAGTGTTTTTTCCAGAACTGGAGATGGAACTCTGAGGCAGTCTACCTCAGAGCCACACCCCTAGCCCCATTTTGTGTTATTTGGAAAGGGGGCCTCACTAAGTAGCTGAGGCTGGCCTTGAAACTGATCCTCCAGTATCAGCTTCCCAAGTACTGGGATTGCAAGTGTGCACCACCATACCCAGCTTAATAATCATTATTATTATTTTTATTTTTATTTTTTTGCAGGTCTGGGGATGGAACCCAGGGGCTTTTGACCTCCGAGCTACACCCCCTGCCCTATTTTTTTTTATTCTTTTATTTTGAAACCGGGTCTCACTGAGTTGCGGAGGGCCTCACTAAGTAGCTGAGGCTGTCCGCGAACTGCGATCCTCCAGGTCTCAGCCTCCCGAATGCTGGGATTACAAGCGTGCGCCACCACGCCCGGCTTTAATAATTATTTTATTTATTTATTTTTTGGGGGGTGGGTCTGAGGATGGAACCCAGAGGCATTTGACCTCCGAGCTACACCCCCTGCCCAATTTTTTATTCTTTATTTCTGAAACAGGGTCTCACTGAGTTGTGGAGGGCCTCACTGTAGCTGAGGCTGTCCTCGAACCTCGGGATCCTCAGGTCTCAGCCTCCCAAATCCTGGGATTACAAGTGTGCGCGACCACGCCCGGCTATAATTGTATATTAAAAAACTAGCTGCTGGGCGTGGTGGTGCAGGGTTCTAATCCCAGCCATCTGGAAGGCTGAGACAGGAGGACCTTGGTTCAAGAACAGCCTCAAGTACTTAGGCCCGCGATGTAGCTCAGATGTAGAATGCCCTAGGTTCCATCCCCAGTACCACACACACAAAAAACTAGTGACAACTTAATTCAAAATTTGTGGCAAGGCAGGCATGGTAGTGCATGCTTGTAGTTCCGTACTTAGGAGGCTGAGACAGGAGAATCAAAGGTTCAAAGCCAGCCATGACAACTTTGCAAGGCTATATCAGCAACCTAGTTAAGACCCTGTTTCCAAATAAGTAATAAAATGGAGCCAGGCCTGGTGGCACACACTTTTAATCCTGGCTCAGAAAGGAGGATCGTGGTTTGCAGACAGCCTCAGCTACTTGTGAGGCTCTTGCAACTCAGACTGTTTCAAAATAAATAATAGGGCTGGGTGTGCAGCTCAGAGACAGAATGCTGTTGGGTTCAATACCCAGCACTCCCCATCCCAAAAATTAGGAAACAGAGGCTGTGTAGGAATCTGGGATCCTCGTCTCAGCCTTCCAGGTACTGGGATTACAAGTTAGCACCACCACGCCCAGGTCCTCAAACTTTCCTTTCTAAAAATAAAATTCAAACGCTGTCTCTAGTAACACTTTTGCTTTACCACAGCCAGAGGGAAGGGAGGCAGCGGGATTAAAAGATCACTGGTTTACAGGGAGGGTCTCAAATTTCATGACCCCTTCCCAGGGCTTACCTGTTACAGGAAAGCAGACAGCATTGTAGAAAGGATTCTGGATCCACTGCCCTGGAAACGACTGGGCCATGACAGGCACATAAAAGGCCTGAGCGTTGCCATCTCCAAAGTCTGGGTTCATTTCCGGAGGGAAGTTCATTTCACAGGCTGACACAGGTTTCTGTGCAGGACAACTGCTCAGTTCTGCCAATTGAGAAAAAGGTAGAAAAGTCATTGTAAGGCCCCTTAACCCTAGGTGCCAGGTGTGGTGGGACATGCCTGTGGTCTCAGTAATTAAGAGGCTGAGACTGGAGGACCACAGGTTCATGGCCAGCCCTGGCAACTTGTTGAGGCCCTCTGCAACCTAGTGAGAGGTGTTTCAAAACCAAGTGCCGGTTGTGGTGGTGCACGCTTGTAATCCCCCCACTTGGGAGGCAGAGACAGGAGGATCGCGCAGGACCGCGTGTGCTGGCTTAAGAGACCCTGTTTCCAAATAAAAAAGTATAAAAATAGTTCTGGGAGTGTAGCCCGGAGGTAGAAGGGCTTCCAGGAACCCCAGTATCACCAAAAATAAATAAATAAATAAATACACACACACAAACACACACACACACACACTAAAAATAAAATAAAATAAAAAATAAAAACCAAGTGCCGGACATGGTGGCACATCCTAATGATCCTAGCTTTTGGGAGGCTGAGACCGGAGGATTGCAGTGCACAAACAGCCTCAGCTACTACTTAGTGAGGCCCTGTTTCAAAATAAAGAAAAAATAGGGCTGGGCTGTATCTTGGTGGTTGAATGCCCCTGGGTTCCATCCCCAGACCCGCAAAAAAAAAAAAAAAGAAGAACTCGAGGCCTAGGTGGTTGTCCTCCACAGCTTCTTCCCTCCTACCAGCTATCCAGAATACTGCAAAGCGCTTAGGCTGCCCAGAGCTTAGCTTGAGAGACAAGCCTTGGTGGGAACACTTGGAATCCCGGCCCCTGGGAGGCTGAGATAGGAGGATCGCAGTCCAGATACTTAGCGAGGCCCTCGACAGCTCGGTGAGATCCTGTTTCGAAATAAGGAATTAAAACGCCGGGCGTGGTGGCGCACGCTTGTAATCCCCGGGCTTGGGAGGCGGAGACAGGAGGATCCCGCTGGTTCGCAGCCTGCGGCGCTGGCTTAAGAGACGCTGTTTCCAAATTTAAAAATATAAAATAG
The DNA here is from genome assembly GCF_963383645.1 of Muscardinus avellanarius. Taxonomy (NCBI): domain Eukaryota; kingdom Metazoa; phylum Chordata; class Mammalia; order Rodentia; family Gliridae; genus Muscardinus; species Muscardinus avellanarius. The sequence continues at coordinate 3,255,457 of NC_137795.1, forward strand.
GTCTGGGAGTGTAGCCCAGCGGTAGAAGGGCTTCCAGGAACCCAGTACCACCAAAAGAAAAAAAAAAAAAAAAAAAGGAATAAAAAAAAAAAAATGGACGCCGGGCGTGGTGGCGCACGCTTGTAATCCCCGCGCTTGGGAGGCGGAGACAGGAGGATCGCGCAGGCTGGAAGCCCGTCGTGCAGGCTTAAGAGACCCTGTTTTCAAAAAGAAAAAAAAAAAAAATAAAAGTATAAAATAGTTCTGGGAGTGTAGCCCAGAGGTAGAAGGGCTTCCAGGAACCCCAGTATCACCCCCCAACAAAAAAGGGCAAGGGTTGTAGTCGGAGGTCGAATGCCCCTGGGCTCCATCTCAAACCCTCAAAAAAAAAAAAAAAAAAAAAAATAGGGCTGGGGGATGTAGCTTGGAGGTAGAATGCCTTTAGGTTCCACCTCCAGTACCGCAAAAATAAATAAGTATTAAATAAGGCTGACGTTGGAGCCCAGTGTTAGGCCGGCCCTCGTTCAATCCCTAGGACAAAAAAAAAAAAAAAAAGTCCAAAATGGCCTGGGCGGAAGAGATCAGAACCGATCTCTCCAGGGACCCATTCCTTCCTGATGCCCCCAACCCGCGAGGCCCTCGCTCAGGGGCTACACACGAGGGCCCGGAGCTGGGCAAAAAGGCCCCGGCCTCGTCCTCAACCTCAGCCTCTCCAGAAACCTCCGTATCTACCCCTCATCACCCAGGGGCGCCACCCCGGCGCCCAGCAACTCTTCCCCATGGTGGACTCTCGTTCCAGGTCTCACACCCGGGCGATATTCATCTCACGGCCCGTCAACCTCCCCCAACCCAGGACAGAAGCACCCCCACGCACCTGTGGCCTGCAGAAGAACTCCGCGCCTTCCGAAGATGGCCGGAGAACTGCGCTTCCGCGCGATGGCGCCTCTTTATACAGCTCTGCGGCCACGTGGTACCCATGGGCGGGCCCACGTGGTACCCATGGGCGGGCCCACGTGGTACCCTATGGGCGGGCCCACGGGGCGGCTCTTCTGCGCAGGCGTGGCCTGGACCACTTCCCTGCACGTGGTTCCCAGGCACCTCGACTACGCCCTGCCTGTCTCAGCGTCTGGGAAACTTTTGCTAGCTTTTCTTGCCAGATTTATGTCTTTTTTTTTTTTTTTTTTTGGTGGTACTGGGGTTCCTGGAAGCCCTTCTACCCCTGGGCTACACTCCCAGACCTATTTTTTTTATATTTTTATTTGGAAACAGGGTCTCCTAAGCCAGCGCGGCTGACTTCGAACCTGCGCCATCCTCCTGTCTCCGCCTCCCAAGCGCGGGGATTACAGGCGTGCGCCACCACGCCCCGGCGGATTTATGTCTTTTAGGCTGAGCTCGTTGGATCCCCGTAGGCCTCGCATTTGATTCCCCAAACACCAGAAAAAGAAAGAGGTTAGCTTTCTTGTGTATGTGTACGGTACTGGCCGTCGAGTGCTAAACCATTATATACATCCCCAGCCCTTTTTACTTTGAGACAGCCACCTGAGCAGCTGAAATTACAAACCGTGCTGCTTGGCCTATTTTTACTGTTTTTAATGGAAACTTGCAAATGGAACCCGGGACCTGATGCATGCTAAGCATGCGGGTTACCAAATTTCCCGGCTCCCAAATTTCCCTCTTTGTTCTTTATTTTTACCCAGCTTATGGTCCTACTTACCCACCTTCACTTCCTGAACAATTTTACCCAGTTATTCAAAAACTGGTAGCATACTGACACTTCCAAATTTTTATCTCCATTCTATTGACCAAATTATATTTCAACACAAGACTTTCATCATTTTTAGGACATGCACACATAATGGTTTCTGTAATGCATACTTGAGGGACAGACAATTCCTAGTACATCGTTATTATTTCCAAGAGAAATGTAGTGGAGCAGAGGGAAGTGGCCCATACCGGATATCTCAGATATACTCTGTACTGTCAGCTATCCTAAAATCCCAGGAATTTGGGAGGCTGAAGCAGAAGGATCTCAAATTCAAGGCCAGCTTGGGGAATTAAAGGGGTTTCTATGTCAAAAAAAAAAAAGCTGGGCATGGTGACGCACACTTGTAATCCTTGTAATCACATTACAAGGGTGTGAGGGTGTAGCTGAGAGGTTGGATGCCCTGGGTTGCATCTCCAGTACTGAAAAAAAAAAAAAAAAAAAAAAGGCAAAGGCAGCTCAGCTGGGCGTGGTGGCTCACATTTTTAATCCCAGCATTTGGGAGGCTAAAACCTGATGATCATGGATCACGGTTTGCGGACAGCCTCAGCTACTTAGGCCCTTTGCAACTCAGTCAGACCCTGTTTCAAAATAAAGAATAAAAAATTGGGCAGGGTGTATATCTCGGAGGCCAAATGCTTCTGGGTTCCATTCCCAGACCCGCAGAAAAAAAAGCCTGATGGTATAGCTCAGTGGGTTTAAGTAGTGGGAAAAAAAACACAGAGAAAGAAAAAAATATACAGGTGACCCTGTTTCAAAATAAAACTAAACCAGCTATGAATGAGGATTGCAGGTTTGAAGACAGCCTCTGAACTGGGATCGGTGGCACACCTGTAGTCCCAGTCACAAATTCGTGGCCAGCATCAGCTACTTAGTGAGGCCCCCCCAATTTACTGAGATCCTCTTTCAAAATAAGGAATAAAAAATAGGGCTGGAATCTGGGTGTGGTAGCCCAGGTTTGTAATCCCAGTACTTGGGAGGTTGAGACAAGAGGATTGCAGGTTTGTGGCCAACCATTGCTATTTAGTGAGGTTCTGTTTCAAAATAAAGAACAGAAAATCTGGGCATGGTGGCGCACACTTGTAATCCCAGCACTGGGAGGCTGAGACAGGAGGATTGCACAGGTTCGAAGCCAGCCTCAACTACTGAGTAAGGCTCTCAGAAATTTAGTGAGACCCTGTTTCCAAATAAGGTATAAAATAAGTCTGGGAGTATAAGCCCGGAGGTAGAAAAGCCCCTGCTTCCACCCCAGTACCACCAAAAAATAAAATAAAATAAAGAACAAAAAAAAGTAGAGCTGGGGAGTAGCTCAGAGAATGTCCCTGGTGTCATTCTCCAGTACCATACACAAAGAAAAAAACAGTTCATAGGTGTAAGTCAAACCACTTCTGGATGTGACTGAATTTGGAGATAAAACGTTGAATAAAGCTGGGCGTGGTGGCTCACGCTTGTAATCCTAGCATCTGGGAGGCTGAGACAGGAGGATGGCGGTTCGCAGAGAGCCTCAACTACTTAGTGAGGCCCTCCGCAACTTACTGAGACCCTGTTTCAAAATAAAGAATAAAAAATAGGGCAGGGGGTGTGGCTCGGAGGTCAAATGCCCGCGGGCTCCATCCTCAAAGCTGCAAAAAAAAAAAAAAAAAAAAAGGTAAGGTAAATGAGGTAATTATGTAAGACAAGATTCTTGTGACAGACTTAATCCAATAAGACTGATACCGCCAAAAGAAGAGGAGATAAAGCTAAGTGTGGTGGCATAAGCTTGTAATCTCAGTACTTGGGAGGCTGAGAAAGGAGGATCACAGGTTCTAGGACAGCCGCAGCAAATAGTGATGTTCTCATCAACCTTCTAAGACCCTGTTTCAAAATTAAAATAAAACAGGGCTGGAGGTGTAGCTCAGAGGTAGAGTGCCCCTGGGTTTAATCCCTAGTATCTCACAAATGTGCACACAGACAAAAAAAAAAAAAAAAAAAAAAAAGGTTGGGGGAGCTGGGCATGGTGGCAAATATTGTAATCCCAGCATTTGGGAGGCTGAGACTTAGTGAGGCCCTTTGCAACTCATTGAGACCTGGTTTCAAAATAAAGAATAAAAAGTAGAAGCTGAGCATGGTGGCGCACGCTTGTAATCCCCGCATTCAGTAGGCTGAGACTGGAGGATCGCGGTTCCCGGAAAGCCTCAGCTACTTAGTGAGGTCCTCTACAACTCAGTGAGACCCGGTTTCAAAATAAAAAATTTAAAATAGGTCAGGGGTGGCCGGGCATGGTGGCGCACACTTGTAAACCCCGTGTTTGGGAGGCTGAGACAGGAGGATCGCGCAGGTTCGAAGCCAGCCTCAGCTACTTAGTGAGGCGCTCAGCAACTTAGTGAGACCCGGTTTCCAAATAAAATATATTTTTAAAAAAGGTATGGGAGTATAGCCTGGAGGTAGAATGCCCCTGGGTTCCACCCCCAGTACCACCCAAATAAATAAATAAAATAGGTCAAGGGTGTTGTAGCTCAGAGGCTGAATGCCCCTGGGTTGCATCCCCAGACCCGCCAAAAAAAAAAAAAAAAAAAAAAGAATAAAAAATAGGGCTGGGGGTATAGCTTGGAGGTAGAATCCCCCCTATTTTTTTTATTCTTTATTTTTGATAACAGGGTCTCACTAAGCTACAGAGAGCCTCCCTAATAGCTGAGGCTGTCCGTGAACCGTGATCCTCCAGTCTCAGCCTCCCGAATGCTGGAATTACAAGCGTGCGCCACCACGCCCGGCTAGTCGGGGAACTTCTTGGAAAATTCATATAACTGACAGGGACCTCTGGGTTTTTCTTATGTTCTCTGCACGTTTGCACAAAGAAGGCATAAGCAAACCTTTTGCCCCTGGGTTTCTTGGGATCACCTTTCACTGTCCTTTTGTTCTCTAGCCTGGGCAGCGCAGGGCACACACGTGGTCAGCGACCCCCAGCCTCGTACTAGCTGCCTCCACGAGAGCAGCCCCTATTTTTTATTTAGAAACTGGGTCTTAAACCGGGCGTGGTGGCGCACGCTTGTAATCCCAGCATTCGGGAGGCTGAGACCGGAGGATTGCGGTTCGCCGACAGCCTCAGCTACTTAGTGAGGCCCTGTTTCAAAATATAGAATAAAAATAGGGCAGGGGTGTAGCTCGTTGGTCGAATGCCCCTGGGTTCCATCCTCAGACTCCCCCCCCCAAAAAAAAAAAAAGAGAAAAAAAGAAACTGGGGTCTTGCTTAATTACTGAGAGCCTCGCCTAATTGTGGAGGCTGGCTTTGAACCCGTCAATCTCCTGTCTCAGCCTTTCAAGTTCTGGGATTACAGGCATGTGCCACCAGTTCAAGCCCCTAGCCCTTTTTCTTTATTTTTGTCTTTTTTGAAACAGGGTATCGCTAGTTTGCTGAAAGGCCCTCTGCATTACAGGCAGCCCCCCCACCTCCCCGGTACTGGGGATGGAACCCAGGGGCATTCTACCTCTTATCTACACCCCAGCCCTATATTTTATTCTTTATTTTTTTTTAACAGGTTCTCATTGAGTTGCAAAGAGCCTAAGTAGTAGCTGAGGCTGGCCGCGAACCGCGATCCTCCGGTCTCAGCCTCCCGAATGCAGGGATTACAAGCGTGCGCCACCACGCCCGGTTTACAGGCAGCTCTTACTGTCAACTTTATTCTTAGAGCAGTTAGAACCTAGAAGCGGAAGGAGACACCTCTCTCCTCCAACCATTCCCTCTGGTCTCCCCACTCGGTCCGCTCCCGTGCAGAGACGAGCCAGCAGCACCGCGAGCTCCAGACCGGGCGCCCCGCGGGGGAAACAGCATCTGTCCCTCGGCAGAGACCAGGCGGGCGAGGACCACGGCGAGCCCAGGGCCGCCCGAGGAGACGAGGCGGGAGCGACGAGAGCGACGGCGAGAGCGACGGCGAGGGCGGCGGCAGGGGCCGCGGCTCACTCGCGCCCAGCTCCGCGCCGCCCCGCGCGTGGTCAAGGCGCCTCGTCCCGCGCCTCTGCGCATGCCCGACGCCGCGCGGCCTGCTGGGGGCTGTGGTCCGCGGCCGGCGGCGCGGGGCGGGGCTTGTGAGGGGCGCGGTCGGGTGACGTCAGTTTACGGCGCCTCTCGCGGTTCGCCGGCCGAGCTACCCGGCCCCGCCCTCTCAGCAAGTCCTGACACAGGATCTGCGGCGGACCGCGGCCGGCCGCGCCCCGCCCCGCCCCTCGGCGCTCGTGGGCGGGGCTTCCTGAAGGCGGGGCTTCTGGAGGCGTCCTGGGAGGCGGGGCTGCGCTCCGCGGCTCGAGAGGCGTGGCCTCCCCGGGGGCGGGGCGTCCGGGGCGGGGCTTGCGCTCCGCGCGCGCGGCCCCGCGTTCCGAGGCGCGCCTCCTCCGCGCGGGGCCTGTTCCCTTCCAGGCGGGAGGCGCCCGAGGGCCCGTCCATGGACCGGGGGGCCGTGGCGAGGGTGGGCGCGGTAGCGAGCGCCAGCGTGTGCGCCTTGGTGGCGGGCGTGGTGCTGGCGCAGTACATCTTCACCCTGAAGAGGAAGACGGGCCGCAAGACCAAGCTCATCGAGATGGTGAGTGCGGGTCGGCGCCCCGGCCCGCGTGCGGCCCCCGCCGGGACGGCTCCCGGCCGCGTCCTGACGCCGGGGTCCCGCCAGCCGCCCGCGTGGACCCCGGGGTGGGCGACCCGGGCTGGCCCCGGCGGCCGCCCTGGGGTCCCGGGCTGCGTGTGCCCCCGCGGGGCAGACGCGGCCGGCAGCAGGTGCTCGATGGAGCTGCCCCGTGCTGCCGGACCCGGTCCTCCAGGGAAACCGCGAGCCTGCGCCGGCCGCGCCCCCTCCCGCACCGGCGCCAGACGGCGCCCCAACCCGGTCCGAATCCCCCCGGAGGAGTGCTTGTTTCCATTTCGGGGCTGCGATGAGTTGCATTCGGTGAACGTCATATTTTCAGCGTTTTAAAAAATGCCAGCCCACCCAGTGGGAATTTGGAATACTTTATTTTGTATTGTGCTGTTTCTTCATGTTTCAGACTCCTAAAGAAGCGCCCTTTTGTTCGTCTCGCCTCACCACCAAGAGCTCTTGCAAAAATATTGGAAAATTCTTTGGGAAACCTATTTCCAACGTTATTTTGTTTTGTTTTTTGGTACTGGAAATTGAACCCAGAGGCATTCTACCTCTGAGCTACACTCCTAACCCTGTTTTATTTATTTATTTATTTTGTTTGGAAACAGGGGCTCGCTAAATTGGGGAGTCTGGCTTTGAACCTGCGAACCTCCTGTCTCAGCCTCCCAAGTGTTGGGATTACAGGCATACACTGGCGTCCAACGTTATTAAAATAGTGTTTCTTGAGAACTGCATTTGAGGTCCATTATTAAGTAATTTATTGGTCAAAAGTCCGGTATGTTTATAGTTTTGTTGTTTCATTAGGTCCTACATGGGGAAGAGAAATCTCGTTTATTTACTGGATTGTATTCTGGTTATGCTTTAGGGTGGTATGAGAGCGGACATCGTGGGGGACGGTCAAGTGTATATGATAGAAATAAATTGACAATCTATCACTATTCCGAATAATTTTTCTTTTCGGTACTAGGGCTTGAACCCTGGGGCATTCTACCTCGGAGCTACACCTGAACCCTATTTTAATTTTTTATTTTGAAACAGAATCTCAGTAAATTGTAGAGGGCCTCACTAAGTAGCTGAGGCTGGCCTTGAACCGCTGATCCTCTGATCCTCCTGTCTCAGCCTCCCAACTACTTGTATATATATATATACAAGTATATATATATACTTGTATATATATATACATATATATATATATATGTATATATATATATACAAGTATATATATATTTGTATATATATATATGTATATATAAGTATATATATATATATAAGTATATATATATATATACTTATATATATACTTATATATATATATATATACTTATATACTTATATATATAAGTATATATATATATAAGTATATATATAAGTATATATATATATAAGTATATATAAGTATATATATATATATATAAGTATATATATATATATATATATATATATATACAATATATATATATTTGTGTGTGTGTGGTACTGGAGATGGAACCAAGAGACATTCTACCTCCAAGCTACACCCCAGACCTATTTTTTTCTTCTTTATTTTGAAACAGTATCTCACTGAGTTGCAAAGGGCCTCACTGAGTAGCTGAGGCTGTCCCCAAACCAGGTCTCAGCCTCTCACATGCTGGGATTACAAGTATGCCCCACCATGCCCAGCTCCAGAATAATTAAAGTTCAAACTGAAGAAAGATGATTTGTCCTGACATCACACAAGGTTGAATATAGGAGTATTAGCCAAGCTTAGTGGCAACCACCTGAATTGCCGTACTTGGGAGGTTGAGATAGGAGGATCATAGACTCAACAATCTAACAGGACTCTTTTACAAAATAAAAAATAAGCCCGGTGTGGTGGCACATGCTTGTAATCTCAGCATTTGGGAGGCTGAGACAGGAGGATCACGGTTCACAGACAGCCTCAGCTACTTAATGAGACCCTATTTCAAAATAAAGAACAAAAAATAGGGCTGGGGGTGTAGCTCAGAGGTAAAATGCCCCTGGGTTCCATCCTCAGTACCAAAAAAAAGGGGGGACCTGGGGGTGTGGCCTGGAGGTAGAATTCCCCGTTTTCTATCCCCAGTGACCTGAAAATTAAAAGAATATTATATAATTAAAAGTAAAAAAAAAAAAATTCCCCATGTGTTGTGTGTGTATGTGTGTGGGCGCACATGCGCTCTTCTCCTGGGGATTGAACTCAGGGGCATTTTACCTCTGAGCTACACCCTCAATCCTATTTTTTAAAATATTAAACAGAAGCCGGACATGGTGGTGCACACTTGTAATCCCAGCATTCGGGAGGCTGAGACTGGAGAATCATGGTTTGTGGACAGTCTCAGCTACTTAGAAAGGCCCTCCGCAACTTAGTGAGACCCTGTTTCAAAATAAAGAATAAAAAATAGGGCAGGGGGTGTAGCTCGGAGGTCAAATGCCTCTGCCTGGGTTCCATCCCCAGACCCGCAAAAAAAAAAAAGCAAATATTATATGTGTGTGTGTGTGTGTGTGTGTGTGTGTATACATATATAATGTATTAAACAGTCTTGATAAATTGAAGAGGGCCTCCCTAAATTGCTGAGGCCGTCCTTGAACTGGAGTCTTCCTCTCAGCCTCCCAAATGCTGGAATTACAAGCTTGTGCCACCATGCCTGGCTTGCTGGTGTTGTTTTTTTTTTGTTTTTGTTTTTTTTTCTGGAAATGGAATCCAGGGGTATTCTATCTCTGAGCAACACCCCTAGCCCTATTTTTTATTCTTAATTTTGAAACAGGATCTCGTTGAGTTGCAAACGGCCTTACTAAGCAGCTGAGGCTGGCTTAGAACCTGTGGATCCTCTCAGCCTTCCAAATGCTGGGATTACAAGCGTGCAGCACTATGCCCGGCTTTTTTTTTTTTTTTTTTAATTTTGAAATAGGGTCTCAACCTAGTTGGTCTCATCCTAAGCCTGGGGGTGTAGCTTGGAGGTGGAATGCCTCTGGGTTCATCTCCCAGTACCACACACACAAAAACAAAAACTGAAAGACAGTCTACAAAATAACTGACCACAACTGCTCAAAACTGTGAGTGAGAGACAGAGTCTGAGGAACTGTCACGGTCATGAGAAGAGGCTGGTGTATGGATCAGTAGTAGACCATGTGTGTGTAGGAGAACTTGGATGTAATCGGTCTCCATCGCCAAAAAACAAGCCCCCCCAAAAAAAATAAAAGAAAGATAAGACGACCTGATGACTTAAGTATAATGTGGTGTTCTTAAGTGATCCTGATACAGAGAAGGATATTAGAGGGGAAAAAAAGAAAATCTGAATAAAGCACGGATATGTAATAATGTGATGATATTTGTTCATGAGCTATAACAAATGAACCATAATATAAAATGACAACAGTAAGCTCGGTGCACCTGGATGTGGAAGGCCGAGACAGGAAGACCCCATGTTTGGGGCCAGGTTATGGCAACTTAGTGAGAGACCCCGTTTCAAAAGAAAATGTTTAAGCCAGATGTGCTGGCACACACCTGGAATCTCAGTACCTGGAAGGCTGAGAAAGGAGGATCACAGTTTGAAGCCAGCCTCGGCAATAGTAAGGCTGTCAACAGCTTAGCCATACCCTGTTTCAAAATTTAAAAAATAAGGCTGAGGATGTGATTCAGAGGTAGAATGCCCATGGGTTCAATCTCCAGTCTCTCTCTCACACACACGCACACACACACACGCACACACACACACACACACACAATTAGAAAAAAATTAAAAATAAAATAGGTATTGCGGCATAGCTCAGAGGTAGAATCCCCCCCACCTAGAGTCAATCCCCAGTACCACAAAAAGTAAAATTAAATAAATAAAGCGGGTGTAGTGGTACACACCTATAATCCTAGTGCTTGAGAGAGATGGTGGATCATTAGAGGCCAGCAGTAGCAATTTAACAAGACTTGGCAGGCAACTTAGATGTTTCAAAAAAGGTGTGTGTGTGTGTGTATGTGTGATATACTAGAGATTGAGTCTGGGAGCATTCTACCTCAGAGCTACACTCCCAGCCTTTTTTTTTTTTTTTTTTGGCTACACTCCGAGACTTACTTTACATTATATTTAGAAATGGGATCTCACTAAGTTGCTGGAAGACTCACTAAGTAGCTGAGGCTGACTTCGAACTGGTGGGTGCGATCCTCCTGTCTCAGCCTCCCAAGTACTGGGATTACAAGCATGCGCCACCATACCCAGTTCCTATTTTATATTTGTAGTTTGAAACAGTCGCACTAGGAGGGCCTTGCTGCTTTGCCGAGGCTGTACTTGAACCTGTAATTCTCCTGTTTCAGCCTCCAAAATAATGGGTTTACAAGCTTGTGCCTCTATGCCCAGCTTCAAAAATATTTTTAAAAGGGGGCTGGAAACTGGATGTGGTGATGCATTCTTATAATCCCAGCTTGGCCATTTGGGAGGCTGAGACAGGAGAATTGCAGGTTTGAAGACAGTGTCAGCAATTTGTGAGACTTTCATCAACCTACCAAAACCCTGTTTCAAGCAAGAATAAAATAGGGTTGGGGGTGTAGCTTAGAGGTAGAATGCCTATGGGTTCAATCCCTAGTGCCACATACACACAAAAAAAGTTTGATTTTGTCCATTAATAATCTTTGGGGGAGTTTTGGAGGGCCTCACTAAGTAGCTGAGGCTGGCTGCCAACCTGAGATCCTCCTGTCTCAGCCTCCCAAGTACTGAAATTACAAGTATGCATTCTCCACACCCAGCTTTTTTTTTGGGGTGGTACTGGGGGTGAAACCCAGAGGCCTTCTACCTCTGGGCTATACTCCCAGACCTATTTTTTACTATTTTATTTGGAAACAGGGTCTCACTAAGTTGCTGAGAGCCTCACTAAGTAGCTGAGGCTGGCTTCGAACCTGCGCGATCCTCCTGTCTCAGCCTCCCACACGCTGGGATTACAAGCGTGCACCACCACGCCCTGCCAGCTTTTTTTTTTTTTTTAACAGTATTGGGGAGCAAAGCCAGTTTCTCTCCCCTCCTAGGCAAGTGCTCTACCACTGAGCTATATCAGCAGCCCCTTTGTGTGTGTGTATGTGGAGGGGGTTATTGGGAATTGAAGGGGGACATTTTACCTTCAAGCTGTACCTCCAGCCCTATTTTTTATTCCTTATATATGTGTATATTTATTTATTTTTGCAGTACTGGGGATGATCCCAGGGGTATTCTACCTCTGAGCTACACCACCAGCCCTATTTTTTATTCTTTATTTTGAAACAGGGTCTCACTGAGTTGCAAAGGGCCTCACTAAGTAGCTCAGAGGCAGAATGCCCCGAAGTTCCATCCCCAGTACCCAGTACTGAAAAAAAAAAAAAAAAACTTGTCAGTACTCATATACTCAGATATACTCAGCTGATAATGTGAGGGTAGCTAGTGTAGCTACTTTTTTTTTTTGGTACTGAGGTTTGAACCCAGGAGCAGTTTACCTTTTAGCTAAATTCCCAGCCGTTTTTGTTGTTTTATTTTTAAACAGGGTCTCACCAAATTGCTGAAATTTGCCTCATTCCTGTCATCCTCCTGTCTCAACCTCCAAAGTACTGAGATTATAGGGGTGTGTCACCACACCTAGTTTTTTTTTTGTTTTGTTTTGTTTTTTTTGCGGGTCTGGGAAATGGAATCCAGAGGCATGTGGCCTATGAACTACACCCCTTACCTTATTTTTTATTCTTTATTTTGAAACAGGGTCTCACTGAGTTACAAAGGGCCTCACTGAGTAGCTAAGGCTGTTTGAGAACGGAAATCCTCCTGTCTCAGCCTCCCAAATGCTGGGATTACATGCGTGCGTGCGCCACCATGCCCGGCTTCTTTCTTTGTTTTGTTTTGTTTTTAATTGAATTCTTGGCACTCTACTTTCAAGCCATGCCCCCCACCCCTTTTTGTTTTGAAACTGGGCCTCACTGATTTGCTGAGGCTGGCCTTAACATTCCAGCCTCGCTAGTACTGGGGGTATAGGCCAGTGCCACCATACCAAACCACTTTTACATCCTAGTGAAACAACATTAATCAATTCAAATGCATTATTCAATTAACGAAAATTTGTTCCTTACTTAAAGTGTGTGATAATAAACTTTTTTTTTTTCAGTACTGGGGATGGAACCCTGGGGCATTGTACCTCTGAGCTACACCCCCATCCGTATTTCTTAGTCTTTTTTTATTTTTTGAAACGAGGTCTCACTAAATTGTGAAGGGCCTTGCCAAGTAGCTGAGGCTGTTTGCAAACTGAGGTCCTCCGGTATCAGCCCTGTTTCAAAATGAAAAGAATAAAAAATAGGGCTGGGGGTGTAGCTTGAGGTAGAATGCTCCTGGGTTCAATCCACAGTACTCCTCCCCCCTTAAAAAAAAAATAGAATTGCAGTGGCAGCAAATCCTCTGTGCACCTAGCCGGAGGAAGGAAGGGGCATTGCAGGCAGAAAGCACAGGAGCAAGTGGTATTGTGGCTGTATCATTAAAGGATTTGTACTGGTGATGGGGGCCATGTGGATAAGGAAACAAAATTGTACAGGAAATTTTTTTTATTTTGAAATAGGGTCTCACTGAGTTACAGAGGTCTTCACTAAGTAGCTGAGGCAGTCTGCGAACTGTGATCCTCCTGTCTCAGCCTGATTACAAGTATGCGCCACCACGCCTGGCTTGTACAGGAAATCTTGTGAAGCCATTCATTCTAAAGTGTTTTCTCTGTGTTTTGAAGGCAACAGGACCTAGGAAACTTTGTTGTGTTTTATTGCCCTGTATGAAAAATTGCTTTTATTTTATTTCATATTTTGGTGCTGGGGATTAAACCCAAAGACATTCTACCTCCAGCTTGATTTTATTTTTTATTTGGAAACAGTCTCACTAGGTTGCTGAGAGCCTGTGTTCCTGAGGCTGGCTTTGAACCTGTGATCCTCCTCCTATCTCAGTCTCCAAGTACTAGAATTAATTATAAGCATGCGCCACCATGCCTGACAATATGAGGATAAGTGGTGTTTTTTTTTCAGTACCGGGAATGGAACCCAGGGGCATTCAACCTCTGAGCTACACCCCCAGCCCTATTTCTTTTCTTCTCTTCTCTTTTCTTTTCTTTCCTCTCCTTTTCTTTTTTTTCAAGTCTGGGGATGGAACCTAGGGGCATTCAACCTCTGAGCGACACCCCCAGCCCTATTTTTTATTCTTTATTTTGAAACAGGGACTCACTGAGTTGTAAGGGCCTCACTAAATAACTGAGGCTGTCCGCGAACCGCGATCCTCCTGTCTCAGCCTCCCGACAGTTGGGATTATAAGTGTGGGCCACCACGCCCGGCTTTCCAGCTATTTCTTATTCCTTATTTTGAAACAGGGTCTCACTTAGTAGTAAAGGGCCTCATTAAGTAGCTGAGACTATCCGCAAACAGGAACAGTGATCCTCTGGTCTCAGCCTCTCCAAAGCTGGAGTTAAAAGCATGCACCACCACGCCCAGCTAGGATGAGCTTTTTTTTACAGGACAGTTGTGTAATAAGAACTGTGTTTTAGAAGATATTTTAGGCCAGGCTGGGGGTGTAGCTTGAGGGTAGAATAACCCTGGGTTCAATCCTCAGTAACACACACACACACACACACACACACACACACACACACACACACACACACACACACAGAGTCTGGCTTTGATGCTAATGTTTCTCATCTATTAAAACTCTGTAGCCAGACGTGGTGGTGCACACTTGTAATCCCAGCGTTTGGGAGGCTGAGACTGAAGGATCGTGGACAGCCTCAGCTACTTAGTGAGGCCCTCTACAACTTAGTGAAACCCTGTTTCAAAATAAAGAATATATATATATATTTTTAAAAATTGGGCAGGAGTGTAGCTCAGAGATTGAATGCCCCTGGGTTCCATCCCCAGACCTGCAAAAAAAACAAAAAACAAAAAAACTCTGTAACCTTGTGTAAATTACTAACCTCTGATTTTCAATTTCTTCATCTGTTAATAGGGAGTTAATTAGATGTGATGATTAAATAAGGAAACACAGTGCTTGAAACATGTAAGCACAGTCTTTGGGAGTGTTTTTTTTTTTTTCTTTTCCAGTATTGGGGATGAAGCCAGGGGCTTTCTACCTCCGGGCTACACTCCCAGAACTATTTTATATTTTATTTGGAAACAGGGTCTCACTAAGTTGTTGAGAGCCTCACTAAGTAGCTAAGGCTGGCTTTGAATCTGTGCAATTTTTTTTTTTTTCTCAGCTTCTCAAGGACTGGGATTACAAGCTTGTGCCACCACGCTGGGCTTTTGAGAGTTTTTTACTTAATTTTTTTTTTTTTTTTGGTACCAGGGATGGAACCCAGAGGCATTCTATCTGAGCTACACCCCCAGCCCTATTTTATTATTTATTTGAAACAAGTTCTCACTGAAGTGCAAAGTGCCTAAGTAGCTGAGGCTGCCCATGAACTGCGATCCTCCTGTCTCAGCCTCCCAAATGCTGGGATTACAAGTGTGCACCACTATACCCGTCTTTTGTTTTATTTTTTATTTTGATACTGGGATTGATCCCAGGGGCATTCTACCACCAAGCTACATAACCAGCCTTATTTATTTAATTATTTATTTATTGTAGTATTGGGGTAGTAGTACAGGGGCTTTCCACCTCAGGCTACACTCCTAGACCTATTTTATATTTTATTTGGAAACAGGGTCTCACTAAGTTGCTGCAGAGCCTCACTAAGTAGCTGAGGCTGGTTTTGAACCTGTGTAATCCTATCTTAGCCTCCCAAGTACTAGGATTGCAAGCGTGCACCGCCACGCCCTGCTTTTATTTCTTTATTTTGAAACAGGATCTCATTGAGTTACAAAGGGCCTCACTAAGTAGCCGAGGCTGACCCCAACCTCGGTCCTCCTGTCTCAGCCTCCCAAATGTTGGGATTAGAAGCGTGCGCCACCGCGCCTGGCTGAGAAGCAGTTTTAAAGAAAAGCCAATAGAGCCAGGCCTGGTGGCGACTCTTGTAATCCCAGTATTTGGGAGGCTGAGACGGGAGGATCGTGGTTCGCGGACAGCCTCAGCTACTGAGTTAGGAACTTCATAACTTAGTGAGGCCCTGTTTCAAAATAAAGAATAAAAACAGGGCAGGGGGTGTAGCTCAGTGGTCGAATGCCCCCTGGGTTTCATCCCCAGACCCGCAAAAAAAAAAAAGAGGAAAACTGTGGAATATAAATTTAATTAAGATACATTAAATTTGAAATGCCTAAGGAATAACAAAAAAATGTTATAAATTAGCTAATATAAAGTGTTTAGGAAAATCCTCACCCATAGTAACCTATGTGTATATTACCATGTTATTAGCAACAATTGAAAATGTTATTCTGAAGCTCTGGAGATAAATTGGTCTTCGAATTTTTTTTCCCCCAAATGTCTAGCCTGCCAGCTGTAATTTTGGGAATGGATGTAGTTTTTCATCCATAGTTTTATAGCAAGAAGAAATGAGAAAACTTGGCGGTGCCAACATTTAAGGGGTGTTCAGCAGGAAAACAGAACGCCCTCAGAGGTGAAACAGCAGGAAATGTTTGTGAAGGAAGGGACAGAACGAGCAGTGTCATCTCCACCAAGGTCAGAAGCTGGCCTGGATGACTATTGTAGCACTGGGTTGCGCAGCCGCTGGGAAAACAGTGAAGTACAAGGGCAGAAAGGGCCTTTGTTTTTCTCTCTCTCTCTTTCTTTTTTTTTGTACTGGGGATTGAACCCAGGGCATTCTACGTCGAAGCTGTGCCTCCAGCACCAATTGTATATTTTATTTTACTTTAGGTACCAGGGAATGAATCCAGAGGCATTCTACATTCAGGCTACACTCCCAGCCCGATTTTATTTATTTGAAAACAGGGTCTCGCTAGGTTGATGCATGTCTCACTACTTGCTGAGGCTGTCCTCAAACCTGTGATCCTCCTGCCTCAGCCTCCCAAGTACAGGAATTATAGGCCTGTGCCACCACATCCAGCCTTTATTTATTTTTTTTATTTTGAAACAGTCTTGCTAAATTGCCAGGCTGGCCTCAAACCTGCAGTCCTCACTGGGTGTGGTGGTGTACACTTGAGATCCTTGTACTTGGAGGCTGTGACAGGAGGATCGCAGATTCGTGGCCAGCCTCAGCAACTTAGTGAGGTCCTCCGCAACTTAGAACCTGTGTCAAAATAAAGAATAGAAATAGGGCTGGTGCTATAGCTCGGAGGTAGAGTGCTCCTGGGTTCAATCTCCATTTCCGTAAAAAACAAGACAAAACAAACTGCAGTCCTCCTGTGTCAGCTCCCCAAGTACTAGAATTTCCTGCTGTGTCTGCAAAAAATAAAAATAAAGTATCTCTGTATCTCAACTTTAATCACAATCATTTATATCAATGCTCAGATTTACTTTTTTTCATTTTTTGTTTATTACTCATTTTTTGTGGTACTAGAGATGGCACGCAGTGGCAGTTTACTCTTAGCTATACTCCCAACCCTGTTTTATTATTATCATTTTGGGGGGGGTTACTGGGGATTGAACCCAAGGACATTCTACCTCCGAGCTACATCCCCAACCTTATTTTATTTTATTTTATTTATTTATTTATTTATTTATTTATTTGTGTGTATGGTATTGGGGATGGAGCCCAGGGGCATTGTACCTCCAAGCTACATCCTCAGCCCTAGTTTTTAGTCTTTTTATTTTGAAACAAGTTCTCACTGAGTTGCAGAGGGCCTCCCTAAGTAGTTAAGGCTGTCCACGAACCATGATCCTTGTCTCAGTCCCTCGAATGCTGGGATTACAAGCGTGCGCCGCCACACCTGGCTCCCAGCCGTATTTTATTCTTACTTTGAACAGGGTTTTGCTAGGTTGCTGAGGATCCAGCTAAGTTTCTCAGACTGGCCTTGAACCTACAGTCTTCCCGTTTTTGCCTCCCAAGTGCTGGGATTATAGACATATACCACCACTCTAGACTTTTCAGCTGTTTGTTTGTTTATTTTTGTGGTACTGGAGATTGAGCCCACAGGGATTCTACCTGTGAGCTACAGCCCTAGCCCTGTTTTTTTATTCTTGAAACGGCCTCACAGAGTTGTACAGGGCCTCACTAAGTAGCTGAGGCTGGCTGTGAACCGCGATCCTCCTGCCTCAGCCTCCCGAATGCTGGGATTAGAAGTGTGTGCCACTTCACCTGGCTGGTTTTTTATTTTGAAATGGGATCTTACTCAGTTGGCAGGGTTGGCCTCAAATCTGTGATTTATTTATTTATTTATTTATTTTTGAGGTACTGTGTACTGAACCCAAGGACATTCTACCTCTGAACTACATCCCCAACCCTATTTTTATATTTATTTATTTATTTATTTATTTATTTATTTATTTTTGCGGTACTTCAGATGGAACCCAGGGGCATCCTATCTCTGAGCTACACCTCTAGCCCTATTTTTTATTCTTTACTTTGAAACGGTCTCACTGAGTTAGTTGCAGAGGGCCTCACTAAGCGGCTGAGGCTGTCGCCAACTGTTAGCCTCCTGCCTCAGCCTCCTGAACGCGGGGATCACAGTGTGCAGCCACCATGCCTGGCTCACCGTGAGGCCCTTGATCTTGTCTCAGGTTCCCGGGTACTGGGATTACAGCGCTAATGATGGAATCCAGGGCATTCTGCCTCCAAACTACACCCTAGCCTTGTTTTATTTTTTATTTGGAAACAAGATCTTCCTAGGTTGCTGAGAGCCTAGCTGAGTTCCTGAGGCTGGCTGCGCGGCTGCGTTTCTCCCGTTTTAGCCTCCCAAGTACTGGGATTACAAGCTTGCACCATCTCTCTGGACTCCCGGCTCCTTATTCTTTAAGTTAAAGGTTGTCATTTCTGCCTTCAGTCCAGCCATTTTCTTGAAATGTGCTACTGGCAGGTAAATCTGTACAGTTTTGTTGTTCTGTCAGCAGTCTTCTCTCTCCATGGCACCTGCTGCTTTTCAGAATCTTCTTAGTTGTGTTTGCGTGTGTGTGTGTGTGTGTGTGTGTGTGTGTGTGTGTATTGAATCCAGGGGCATTCAACCTCTGAGCTTATCCGCGGCCCAATTTTGTCTTTCAGTTTGGAACAGGGTCTAACTTGTGAAAGACCTCACTAAATTGCTGAGGCTGACCATGAACCTGTAGTCCCCGAGTACTGTGATTACTGATTTCTAGTCGTGTGTGTGTGTGTGTGTGTGTGTGTGTGTGTGTGTGTGTGTGTGTGTTGTTACTGGGGATTGAACCCAGGGGCATTGTACCTACAAGCTATACCTTCAGCCCCTTTTTTATTTTTTGTATTGAAACAGGATCTCACAGCTGAGCATGGCAGCACATTTTTTTTTTCTTTTCTTTTCTTTTTTTTTTTTAATGTGGTACTGGGGTAGAACTCAGGGGCTTTCTACCTCTGGGCTATACTCCCAGCCCTATTTTATATTTTATTTGGAAACAGGGTCTCACTAAGTTGCTGAGAGCCTCACTAAGTAGCTGAGGCTGGCTCCGAACCTGCGCGATCTTCTGGTCTCAGCCTCCCAAATCTTGGGATTACAAGCATGTGCCACCACACCCTGTTCTGCACATGTTTGTAATCCCAGGATTTGGGAGGCTGAGACAGAAGGATCACAGGTTCGTGGCCAGCCTCAGCTATATAGGTCCTCTGCAATTTAGTGAGACCCTGTTTCAAAATAAAGAATAAAAAATAGAGCTGGGGGTGTAGCTCAGAGGTAGAATGCCTCTGGGAATGACTAGGTAGCTGAGTCTCTCTAAATTGCTGAGGCTGTTCTTGAACCTTTAATCCTCCTGTCTCAGCCTCCCAAGTACTGGGATTATATGCATGACCACCGCCATGCCTGGCTGTGTTAATTTTCAGAGTTGCTTAAATATCATTCTATAAAATTTAAACCCACACCTATAATCCCAGCTACTCAGGAGGCTGAGGCAGGAGAATCACAAGTTGGAGGTCAGCCTTAGCAATTTAGCAAGACCCCGTTTCAAAATAAAAACGGCTGGAGGTAGCTCAGATGTAGAATGCCCCTTGATTCTATCTCCAGTACAAAAATAAAAAAACAAAAAGAGCTTTATCCAGTTTTCTCTTCCTCATTCTCAAGGTGCTTATAGATTTCAAAATTGTTTAGTAATTGATTAGGCATTTGCTTAATCTGTTTGGCAACTTCCTTCTTGTAAGTAGGGTGCCTGCAAGATCCTTCCTGCACCTGCTGTGTCTCCTCCACAGTCCTGTCGCTCACAGCTCTCGTTTGCCTCCAGTGTTCTACCAACATTGATGTTAACGTTATGGGAAAGGTACTATAATCTTGCCTGTATGGTGGTGCCTGTCTCTGGGATTGAGACAGGAAGATCCCAGGTCCGAGACCACACCAAGCAACTAAGAAAGACCCTGCCTCAAAATAAAAAGGCTGGGATGTAGCTTAGTGGGAGTGCTGGCCTAGCCTGAGTGAGGCCCTGGTTCAATTCCAAGTACCACAGAGCAAAACTCCATCGTCTGCCAGGCACCACGGTGAAGTGCCAGCTACTCGGCTGCTAACGCCAGAGGATTCCTTGAGCCCACGTGTTTGGTACCACCCAGGACAAGAGTAAAACCCAGTCTTTTTTTTTTTTTTTTTTTTATATAATGTGTGTGGTGGACTACAGAGGATTGAACTGAAGGACATACTACCCTACCTCCATGCTACAGCCCCAGTCCTAAAATAAAAAATAAAATATTTTTAAATAAAAATAATCTTTTTTAATAAAAATATCTTTTATTCTTGAAGTGGTCTTGTTACACTGCATATTGTTAAGTTACTGAGACTGGCCTTGGAGCCTGAGATCCTCCTGTCTCAGCCTCTCAAGTCCCGGGATTACAGTGCCGTACAACCGTGCCTGGGGCAGAGCTTTTAAGAAATGTATTGAGGTGGGAACTGTAGGTTTTCCTCAAGTTACATATACCTTTGTGAATTTATAAGTGCGCCAATCAACTGCACTAACAGCTATCTAGTAGATTAAGGTTTTGCAACAACTTATAATGATGAAACATTTAGGAGAAAATCCTTACTTGCCACTCATTTTCAAAAAATATTCATAGCCGGCTGTGGTGGCACACACTTCTAATCCCAGTACTCTGGAAGCTGAGACAGGAGGACCGCAGGTTTGTGACTGGCCTCCGCTACTGAGTGAGACCTTCTGCACTTAGCGAGACCTTGTTTTAAAATAATGAATAAAAAACAATAGGGCTGGGGAGGGTAGCTCGGAGGTAGGAGTTCCCTCGGTTCAATCTTCAGTACTGCAAAATAAAAAAAAATACGTAAAATTTATTGTTTCATGTTTCTGCTCCTTGTTTAAACATTTCATTTTAATTTTTACAGTAATGAGGAGTGACCCCAGGGACATCCTACTGTCCAGCTACATCCCATCTGTTTTTATTTTTTTGCGGGTCTGGGTATGGAACCCAGGGTCATTTGACCTCTGAGCTACATCCCCTGTCCTGTTTTTTATTCTTTATTTTTTTTATTTGGAAACAGGGTCTGTTAAGCCAGCTGAGGCTGGCTTTGAACCTGCGCAGTCCTCTTGTCTCCGCCTCCCAAGCGGGAGATTACAAGCGTTCGCCACCACGCCCGGCTTTATTCTTTAATTTGAAACAGGGTCTCACTAAGTTGCGGAGGGCCTCACTAAGTAGCAGAGACTGTCCCCAAACGGCCAGCCTCTCAAATGCTGGGATTACAAGCGTGCGCCACCATACCTGGCTCCTTTTCTTTGTTTACTTTTGAAACGAGGATTCACTAAGTGTGGGGCCCTATATTGCTTAGGTTGGCCAAGAACCTGGTATCTTCCCATCTCCGCCTCTCAAGTACTGGGTTTATAAGCACACACCACCATGCCCAGCTCCTATTTTATTTTGATATAGGATCTCACTGAGTTTACCAGGCTGGTCTTGAATTCCCCTTTTCTCGCCTTCTGAGTAGCTGGGATTAAAGGTATGGGCCATTGCACCAGGCTATTTATACATTTAAAATTTTTATATAAGCATTTATGTGAGATGTCACTTTATTTCAGTCCTATTTTAATAGTCACAATATTAATTAGTTTACTTGTCTTCAGGGAACTTAGAAGTCGTATATATTTTGCATATTTGAAAAAAAATCTTGCCATTGCATGGTGACACATGCTCATAATCCTAGTACTTGGGAGGCTGAGATCACAAATTCGTGGCCAGCCTCAGAAACATGAGGCTCCCACAGTTCAGCGAGACCTATTTAAAAATTTAAAAATAGGGCTGGGGTGTAGCTCGTTGTAGAATACTCCTGGGTTCAATCCCCAGCACCATAAAAAATAATTAAATAAATAATCTCTCTATTTATACTGTGCAGCAATTAGTAGGAACAAGTTTTGTAAGAGTCAGTCTAGATATTACCGCATCTCCCCTCCTACTAAATTGTCTTATATGGCTTCATTATTTTGTTTGCAATAACTTTCTAGGGTGTGAGTGGAATTTAGATTTAAATTTAAAACCACATTCCTTGTTGGAATGATCATTGGATTGTGGTAACCTAATTTTGAGTTAGTATTTATCTTAGAATTATTGAGAAATATCTGCGGCCTGGTGGGGCACGCTTGTAATCATAGTACTTGGGAGACTGAGACAGGAGGATTGCAGGTTCATGGCCAACCTCAGCTACTTAGTGAGGCCCTCTGCAATTTAGTGAGACTCTCTTTCAAAATAAAGGGCTAAAAAATAGGGCTTGGGCCAGGCGTGGTGGCGCCTGCTTGTAATCCCAGCATTCAGGAGGCTGAGACCAGAGGATCGCGGTTCATAGACAGCCTTAGCTACTTAGTGAGGCCCTCAGCAACTTAATGAGACCCGGTTTCAAATTAAAGAATAAAAAAATTAGGGCAGGGGGTATAGCTCAGAGGTCATATGCTCCCGGGTTCCATCCCCAAACCCACAAAAAAAAAAAAAAAATAGGGCTTGGGGTGTAGCTTAGAGGTAGAATGCCCCTAGGTTCAATACCCAGTACTGAAAAAAAAAAGAATTATTGAGAAATAACTATACTTACTGGGCATAATGGTGCACACCTGTAACCCCAGTACTTGGAAGGCTGAGGCAGGAGGATGGAAGGTTCACAGCCAGCCTCAGCTCCTTAGTGAGGCCTTCTGTGAGTTAGACCCTGTTTCAAAATAAGGAATAAAAAATAGAGCTGGGGTATAAACTAGAGGTAGATCACCCCTGGATTCGATTCCCAGTACTGCCAAAAAAAAAAAAAAAGGCTCTGCAATTTAGGGAGACAAGTAAATTAGTGACACTCTGTCGCAAGATAAAAAGAGGTGGGAGTATAGCTTCCCTGTATTCAGGACCCCCCACCCCAAAAAAGAGAAATAACCACCCGGGCATGGTGGCACACGTTGTAATCCTAGTACATGGGAGGCTGCGACAGGAGGATTGCAGGTTTGCGGCCAGCCTCAGCTACTTAGGCTCTCTGCAAGTTTGAGACACGGTTTCAAAATAAAGAGTTTAAAATAGGGCTGGGGATATAGCTTGAAGGTAGAATGCCCCTGGGTTCCATCCCCAGTACTGCAAAAAAGAAGGAAAAAGAAAGAAAGAGAAAGGAAGGAAGGAAGGAAGGAAGGGTCATACTTACTACAGTTGGTTTTTTTGTTTGTTTTTGTTTTTGTTTTTTGGTGGAGCTATACCCCCAGACCTATATTTTAAGTGAAACAGGGTCTCACTAAGTTGCAGATGCCTTACTAAGTAGCTGAGGCTGGCTGAGAACCTGTGATCTTCCTGCCTCAGCCTCCCCAGGACTGGGATTAAAAGTGTGCGCCACCACGCCTGGCATTATTTGGAATTTCTGAGGAATAGTTTTCTTTAGTTTTGAGACAGAATATGGCTAGGTTGCCTAGGTGGCCTTGAACCAGTTTGGATCCTTAAATTGCTGGAATTACAGGCCCTTGCTTCCTCAGCCCAGGTCTGTATGTGGCAAAGGTACTGATGGCAAAATATGAAGTGATGACTTTTAGCATTTTAGGTTGATGGAATGATTTTCAGTATCTGTAAAGCCCTGAATAGCTAGAAGTACAAATGTACAAATGGAGCTAGGTCAGTGGCCCAGGCCTGCAATCCCAGTACTGGGGGTGTTGAGATGGGAGGATCGCAGGTTTAAGGCCAGCCTCAGCAAATACAGAGACTCTCATCAACCTAGGGAGACCTTGTTTCAAAATAAAAATAAAATAGGGCTGGAGTATAGCTCAGAGATAGAATGCTCCTGGGTTCAATCCCTACTTCGACATATATACAAAAAAAGAGTACAAATAGATGTCCTTTTTTCTATTAATAAAGATATACCTGTACATGTTAGTAAAAAAGACATCACGGCTAGGCGTGACAGTACATGCCTGTAATCTCAGTATTTTGGAAACTGAGACAGGAGGATCTCAGGTTCAAGCCCAGACTCAGCAATTCAGTAAACTGTTTCAAAATAGAAAATAAAAATAGGGCTGGGAATGTGGTTTGGTGGTAGACTGACCCAGGGTTCAGTTCCTCGTTAACCCCCCCAACAAGGCATTCAATTTCAGTGTCATAATGGGAGAAAGATAATTTTTCTGAGGTTTGAGTTCGGTAGCGGAGCTCTCGGCTCTTTGAGATACGGGTTTCGTGTCCAGAGCCTGCCATTACGAGCGATATGAGTGATTCCTGTTTCTGTGACAATGAGTAAAGACACCCAGGCCGGTCATTGGGTACAGAGATGAAACCCACCCCGCTCTGAAGAAACTCCTTGTCAAAATAATAAAAAAGCGAATTGAGAACTGAGCACGGTGGAACATGCCTGGAATCCCAGTATTTGAGAGACTGAGACAGGAAAATCAGAAGTTAGAGGACAGCCTTAGCAAGTCGTGAGACTCTCATCTAACTAGTGAGACCGTGTTTCAAAATAAAAATAAAACTGAAGCTGAGTGTGGTAGCCCGCGCTTGTAATCCTAGCATTTGGGAGGCTGACAGAAGGACCGTGATTCACGAACAGCCTCTGATATTTAGTGAGGCCCTTTGTGGCTCAGTGAGACCGTTTCAAAATAAAGAATAAAAAATAGGGCTGGGGATGTCGCTCAGAGGTAGAAGGCCTCTGGGTTCCATCCCTTGTACTGCAAAAAAAAAAAAAAAAAAAAAAAGAGAGAGAGAAAAGAATAAAAAAATAAAATAGGTCTGGGGGTATAATTTAGAGGTAGAATGACCCTGAGTTCAATCCCCAGTACCACCATCAAAAAAAAAAAAAAAAAAAAAAGAGCGAGAGAGAGAAAGAAAAAAAAAAGCTAACTGAACACCAATTTAGTTTATTTAGTGCTTTGCTGTGTCCTTGTTCCTTTCCAATGACACATTTTTTAAACATTTGTAGACATTTCATGCCTTTGCATATAAATGATATGTGTTTATTATTACCTTAGAGATTGCATGATACAAGCTGGGCATGTGGCACGTGTGTGTAGTCCCAGGACTTGGGAGGCTGGGACAGAATTTTTTTTTTTTTTGGTGGTACTGGGGATGGAACCCAGGGGCCTTCTACCTCCGGGCTCTACTCCTAGACCCCAGACCTATTTTATATTTTATTTGGAAATGGGGTCTCTTAAGCCAGCTGAGACTGACTTCGAACCTGCGCCATCTTCCTGTTTCAGCCTCCCAAGCACGGGGATTACAAGCGTGCGCCACCACGCCTGGCCGAGACAGAAGAATTTAAGGACAGCACACACACGAATTTAGCAAGACTCTGTTTTCTTTTCTTTTCTTTTTTTTCTTTTTTTTTTTTTTTTGGCAGGTCTGGGGATGGAAGCCAGGGGCATTTGACCTCCAAGCTACATCCCTGCTCTATTTTGTATTTTTATTTTGAAACGGTCTCACTAAGTTGCAGAGGGCCTCACTAAGTAGCTGAGTCTGTCCGCGAACTGCAATCCTCTGGTCTCAGCCTCCCAAATGCTGGGGTTACAAGCATGCACCACCACGCCTGGCTCAGAAATATTTTCAATATAGGTTCTCTGTATGTACGTATTTATTTATTGCAGTGCAGAGGATTGAACCTAGAGCCTCCACTGAGGTATATATTTGTGTGTGTGTGTGTGTGTTTGTGTGGTACTTGGGGTGGAACCCAGGGGCTTTCTACCTCTGGGCTATACTCCCAGATCTGTTTTATACTTTATTTGGAAACAGGGTCTCAGTAAGTTGCTGAGAGCCTCACTAAGTAGCTGAGGCTGGCTTCAAATGTGTGTGATCCTCCTGTCTCAGCCTCCCAAGCACTGGGATTACAAGCGTGTGTCACACTGGGCCTTCTCCCACCCCCACCCCTGCCTCTCTCTCTATATATATATATATAAAAATTTTTTTGCGGGTCTGGGTAAGGAACCTAGCAGCATTCAACCTCCGAGCTACACCCCCTGCCCTATTTTTTATTTTTTATTTTGAAACAGGGTCTCACTAAATTGCAGAGGGCCTAAGTAGCTGAGGCTGTTCGCGAACCGCGATACTTCGGTCTCAGCCTCCAGAATGCTGGGATTACAAGCGTTGCCACCACGCCTGGATATATATATGGTGGTACTGGGTTCCTGGAAGCCCTTCTACCTCTGGGCTACACTCCCAGACCTATTTTATACTTTTTTTTTATTTTTGGAAACAGGGTCTCCTAAGCCAGCGCCGCTGGCTTCGAACCTGTCTCTGCCTCCCAAGCACAGGAATTACAAGCATGCGCCACCACACCCGGTGTATATTTTTTAATTTTTATTTTTGAGACAGGGTCTCACTGTGTTGCCCAAGTTGGCCTCCAACTTATGATCCTCCTACCTCAACCTTTGAATAGCTGGGATTACAGGTCTGCACTCTCACACCCTGCTAAAATGGTGTGATTTTGCTGCCCTTGAGCTAGAATACTTAGATATCATTAGATATAGTTGGCAATAATTAGATGTAGTTGGGTTTCCTTTACAGTAATGTTTTGCTATGAACCTTCTCATTTTACTAAAATGAGATCGCAGTACCAAAGGTCATACATTTGGTAGATACTAGTAGATAGATACATTTAGTAAATAATTTGTTAGTGTGTTTAACCTTTAAAATAATGTTTGTTTTTTTTAAGTACTGAGAATGGAACCCAGGGCCATTCTACTTTTGAGCTACACCCCCAGCCCTATTTTTCATCCTTTATTTTGAAACAGGGTCTCGCTGAGTTGCGGAGGGCCTCACTAAGTAACTGAGGCTGTTCCGAGAACCTGCGATCCTCCTGTCTCAGTCTCCCAAGTACTGGGATTACAAGTGTGCGCCACCACGCCTAGCTCTAAAAAGAAATTTTAAAGCCAGGCGTGGTGGGGGGCATTTGTAGTCCCAATTACTTGGTAGACTGAGGCAGGAGAATTGCTTGAGCAATCCAGGTTAGGTGGGGCAACATAATGAAACTCAATCTCAGAATTAATAAAAGAGTCAGCTTGATGGTGCACGCTTGGAATTCTGGTACTTTGGAGGCCGAGACAGGAGGATCGCAGGTTTGCACCCAGCCTCAGCTTTTTAGTGAGGCCTCTGCAACTCAGTGAGATCCTGTTTCAAAATAAAGAATAAAAAATAAGGCTGGGGGTGTAGCTCGGAGGTCGAATGCCCCGGGGTTCCATCCCTACTACTACGAAAACTAAAAATAAGTGATATGTGCATGTATGTCATTGTCAACATGACTTACATTGTGATGTGAGACTATGATGTAAATAAAAGCAAAAAGGGAATTAAAGTTTTTTGTGTGTTTAACATAGAATGCTACTTCACAAAATTTGGCTACTGAAATATTGGATTTCTCTGAGCACAGTAAATAGGAAACTGATGCCAAACTGTATTTACTAAAGTGTAGCTTAGCTGTGTTCCTAATGATAAGCTTCCCTGAGCCCATATTCCACCTTATCTCTCTGGTCCTTACACGATGCTAGCGTGTTGTCGTTCTCCACCCGCCCCCCCCCATGATACTAGGGTTTGAACTCAGGGCATTTTACCTCCAAGTTATGACATCCCCCCTCCCCCGGCCCTATTTTTTTAAATTAATTAATTTATTTATTTTTTGCAGTACAGGAAATTGAACCCAGAGACATTGTACCTCCAAGCTACACTCCCAGTCCTATTTTTTATTCATTTTGAAACAGGGTCTCACTGAGTTGCAGAGGGCCTCACTAAGTAGCTGAGGCTGTCTGTGAACCCAGATCCTCCGGTCTCGGCCTCCCAAATGCTGGGATTACAAGTGTGTGCCACCACGCCTGGATTTTATTTTTATTTTGAAACTGTCTTGCTAGGTTAGTGAGAGTCTTACTACTTGCTAAGGCTGTCCTTGAACCTGTGATTCTCCTGTTTCAACTTCCTCATCACTGGGATTAGAGGCATGTGCCACCACGCCTAGTTAGCATGCTGCCATCCTGCTGCTCACTTTAATAAGCAAGACTGCTTCTCTCTTTGTCTTTTTTCTTTTATTTCTTTTTTTTGTGTGTGGTCTGGAACCCAGGGGCATTTGACCTCCGAGCTACACCCCCTGCCCTATTTTTTATTCTTTATTTTGAAACCGGGTCTCACTGAGTTGCAGAGGGCCTCACTAAGTAGCTGAGGCTGTCCGCGAACCGCGATCCTCCAGGTCTCAGCCTCCGGAATGCTGGGATTACAAGTGTGCGCCACGACGCCCGGCCTTTCTTTTCTTTTTTTGCATTATTGAGGATTGAACCCATGAGTATTCTACTTCCAAGCTACACCCACAGCCCTATTTTTTATTCTTTATTATTATTATTTTTAT
This sequence comes from Muscardinus avellanarius, assembly GCF_963383645.1. NCBI lineage: Eukaryota > Metazoa > Chordata > Mammalia > Rodentia > Gliridae > Muscardinus > Muscardinus avellanarius. Next base: position 3,283,553 of record NC_137795.1, read on the forward strand.
TTTTGGTGGTACTAGGGTTCCTGGAAGCCCTTCTACCTCTGGGCTATACTCCCAGACCTATTTTCATATTTTTATTTGGAAACAGGGTCTCCTAAGCCAGTGCGCACGGCTGGCTTCGAACCTGCGCGATCCTCCTGTCTCCGCCTCCCAAGTGCGGGGATTACAAGCGTGCGCCACCACGCCCGGCGTTATTCTTTATTATTTTTTATGGTTTTTTTTTTTTTTTTGTGTGTGTGTGGTACTGGGGTGGAATCCAGAGGCTTTCTACCTCCAGGCTATACTCCCAGACCTATTTTACATTTTTTATTTGGAAACAGGGTCTCACTAAGTTGCTGAGAGCCTAAGTAGCTGAGGCCAGCTTTGAACTTGTGCAATCCTCCTGTCTCAGCCTCCCAAGCTCAGGGATTACAAGCGTGTGCCACCACCACCACCACGCCCTGCTATTCTTTATTTTTGAAACAGTGTGTCACTAAGTTGTGGAAGGCCTCACTAAGCTCAGGCTGGCCTTGAACCTACAGTCCTCCTGTTTCAGCTTCCAAAGTGTCAGGATTACAAACGTGTGCCACCATGCCTGGCTTTTTTGTTTTGTTTTGTTTTAATAAAGCTAAAGGAGCCGGGCATGGTGGCACACGCTTGTAATCCCAGCATTTGGGAGGCTGAGACAGGAGATTCCAGGTTTGAGGACAGCCTCAGCTACTTAGGCCCTGTGCAACTCAGTGAGACCCTGTTTCAAAATATAAAGAATAAAAAATAGGGCTGGGGGTGTAGCTCGGAGGTAGAATGCCCCTGGGTTCCACCCCAGTACTGCTAAATAAATAAATAAATCCATGTCTTTGTTGTAGGCTTTAAATGAGATAATCTTTAATTATTAGTTATGAGTAAAACATATGAAAGACACCATTTTAAATCCCTTTATCAATACTGGGGATTAAACCCAAGGTTTCACACATGCTAGGCAGGTGTTCTACCACTGAACAACATCCCAGCCTTTTTTCAAATCTTATTTTGAAACTAGATGTAGTGGTATACTTCTGTAATCCTAGTACTTGGGAGGCTGAAACAGTAGGATCTCAGATTTGTGGCCAGCCTTAGCTACTTAGTGAAGCCCTCTGCAACTTAGTGAGATTCTGTTTAAAAAATAAGCTGAGCGTGGTGTCTCATGCTTGTAATCCCAGCATTTGGGAGGCTGAGACAGAAGGATCCTGGTTTGCAGACAGCCACAGCTACTTAGCGAGGCCCTTTACAACTTTACAACTCAATAGACCTTGTTTCAAAATAAAAAATAAGGCTGAGGGTGTAGCTTGGAGGTAGAGTGCTCCTGAGTTCCATCCCTAGTACTGCAAAATAAAATAAAATTTAAAAAGTAAAGAATAAGCCAGGGGTAGTGGCATAGGGTTGTAATTCCAGCATTTGGGAGGCTGACACAGGAGGATTATGGTTTGAGGACAGCCTCAGCTACTTAGGCCCTTTGCAACTCAGACCCTGTTTCAAAATAAAGAATAAAAAATTGGGCTGGGGTGTATCTGGGAGGTAAAATGCTCCTGGGTTCCATTCCTAATGCCACAAAAGAAAGAAAGGAAAACAAAATTGGAAGCCGGGCATGGTGGTACATGCTTGTAATTCCCGCGCTTGGGAGGCTGAGACAGGAGGATCGCACAGGCCCAAAGCCAGCCTCAGCTATTTAGTGAGGCTCTCAGCAACTTAGACCCTGTTTCCAGATAAAATATAAAAGTAGGTCTGGGAGTATAGCCTGGAGGTAGAAAGCCTCTGGGTTCTGCCCCTAGTACCACCAAAAGGAAAAAAAATTGGGCTAGAGGTGGAGCTTGTAGGTAGAATCCCCTTGGGTTCAGTCCCGAGCACCACAAAAGTACAAATAAATAAAAATAAATAAGTAAAATAAAGATAAAATGGGGCTGGTTGTGTAGCTCAAAGGTAGAAAATCCCTGGGTTTAATCCCCAGCACCCCAATTTTTGTTTTTTTTGGGGGGGCAGGACTGGGGTTGGAACCTAGCAGTATTCTACCTTCGAGCTATGCTCCAGCCCTATTTTTTTTTTCTTTATTTGAAACAGGGTCTCACTGAGTTGCAAAGGGCGTCAATAAGTAGTTGAGGCTATCCGCGATCTCAGATCCTCCTGTCTCAGCCTCCCAATTACTGGGATTCCAAGTGTACGCCACCATGCCCGGCTTAAAAAATTTTTGAGACAGGGTTTGCTAAATTTCCCAGGTTGGTGCTGGGTAAGGTGGTGCACACTTGTACTCCCAGCATTCAGGAGGTTGAGACCAGAGGATCACAGTTCACGGACAGCCTCAGCTACTTAGTGAGGCCCTGTTTCAAAATAAAGAATAAAAAATAGGGCAGGTGGTGTAACTCGGAGGTCGAATGCCCCTGGGTTCCATCTCCAGACCCACCCCCCCAAAAAAATTTCCCAGGTTGGTCTCAAACTTGATATCCTCTAGCCTCAGTCTCTTGAGTACCTGGAATTACAGGCATGCAGCACCAGGGTGCGTGCGTGTGTGTGTGTGTGTGTGTGTGTGTGTGTGTGTGTTTTCTGGGAATTGAACCCAGGAGCAGCACCAGGGGTATGTGTGGGTGTTTTCTGGACATTGAACCTAGGAACAGTCTATCACTACAAACCTAGCCATTTAATTAATTCATTTATTAATTAATTTATTTATTGCAGTACTGGCATGGAACACAGGGCCATTCTACCTCTGAGCTACATTCTCGGCCCTATTTTTTAAACTTTTTTTTGGGGGGGGGTGTGGGGATGGAACCCAGGGACATTTGACCTCCAAGTTACAAACCCCTGCCCTGTTTATTATTCTTTATTTTGAAACAGCATCTCACTAAGTTACAGAGGGCCTAAGTAGCTGAGGTTGTCCACAAACCACGATCCTCCTGTCTTAGCCTCCCGAATGCTGGGATTACAAGCATGTGCCACCACGCCCGGCTTTTAAACTTTATTGTGAAATAGGGTCTCACTAATTTGCAAAGGGCCTTGCTAAGTTCTGAGGGTGGCCACATACTTGTGATCCTCCTATCTCAGCATCCCAAGTACTGAGATTACAAGCCTGCCTATTTTTTATTTTGAAACAGTCTCAATAAGTTACCAGGCATTGGTCTCAAACCTGCAGTCCTCCTGTCTCAGCCTCCCAAGTACTGGGATTATAGAAGTGGGCCGGGCTTGACATTTTCAAATGTACAGTTTGGTAGAATTAAATACACTTACATTATTGTACAACCATCATCACCATCCACCTTCAGGATTCTTTTCATTTTCCAGCTGGGCATGGTGGGCATTCTTGTGATCCCAGTACTTGGGAGGCTTGAGACAGAAGAATCTTCATAGGTTTGAGAACAGCCTCAGCAAGTAGTTAGACTCTCATCAACGTAGTGAGACGCTGTTTTCTAAGAAAAAAAAAAATAGGCCTGGGGATGTTGAGTGCCCTGGGGTTAAATCCCTAGTACCATATACCATAAATTTAAAAAAATTTATTTTCATTTTCCAAAATTGAAACTCCGTATCTATTAGGCAACAGCTCCCTAATCCTCCCCAATCCCTGGCAACCAAATGTAATCTTTTTTACATTGTATTGAAATACAGCATTCATACAGAAAAGTGCGTATATTACAAGTCCACTGGCACACCGGAAAACACCGCAAAAAAAGCTGTGTTCAGATGCTGACGTAGAGGTTCCTTGTTTACAGAGCCACTTGCTCTTAAGTCACCGCCACGTTCTTTTCAATTAAGTGTGTTCTGAGCTGGTGACCAGTTCCGAGCTGAGCTGCGAGGCTGTCACCCGGAGCATAATAAAGCAGCACTGTGCAGCGGGGCGTCACAAGACCGGCTTTGCACGGGGCTTGGCTAAGCTTCGGGAACCGCCCTCAGCCGTACCTTGTGCTATATTAGTCCTTCTCAGACAGGAAGAATTTTCTTTTGCTCCGTAGCTCATCCGGTTACCTTCAGGGTAAGTGTGTGTTCATGTAAACATGAGTTTCTTGTGTTTAACTTAGTGTACTACTTTTTTGATTCCTTAATTTGTCATAACTTTGAAATTTTAAAGTACAAATGAGGAAATAAGAGTCGAATGATCCAACACAGTACAAAGTTTTTTTATAGTTTGCAGAAATATGAATATATAAAATTTCCACATGTTTTAGGCTTAGAAACACATTGTTTATGTTCTAATTTAAGAGACTCTGGTTTGACAGATCCATGTTAAGAAAATGAGTACTCAGAAGTCTCCTTCAGTGTTGGAAGATCCAGTTTTGGGGTTCATTCAGTTGCTGTGTGACTCAGTTTTGATGGTAGCCGCATGCTTTTTAGTCACTAAGGTTAGGAACAATTTATTATAACTAGTAGTAAAAATAATTATTTTTATTTCCTGCCTCTGAACTTTACCTATGATTATATACTGGTATTGATAAAAGCTGCATTATATTAAGATAATATGCACACTGTGGATATCCAAACCAGTTAGGACCTGGGGACGCAAATCAGTAGTAGAACACTTGCTTAATATACGAGAGGCCCTGGATTCTATCCCCAGCCACCAAAAAAGAAAAAACAAACATTTATATTAGAGTAGAAGTCTAGAGCTTTATCACTGTTATATTAAAATAATTGTTGTCCAAAGTTTACAACGTTTTCTTTAAAATCAGAAGATCAGCTCACGCAGCAGAACGTTTCCTAAAGCAGTTTGCCTGGAGGCTTCTGACAGCCGGTGTCCGAGCCGGGCCGGCACCTGTGTAGATTGCCTGCCACTTATGCTGTTGTTGAGGACAGAGTCAAGGACAGAAGAACGCCAGTGCCGTGGGGCTCAGAGGCTTTGATCACTGGGTCTCCGGGCGGCTCTTACTCATCTTGGAAAATGCTGTTGGGTGTTAAGAGTCTGTGAGGGCGAGAAGGATACCCTGAGGAGTAACTTCTGAGGGCTGAAATTGCTTATTTTCACAAGTATCTATACAGTTCTGACCGAGCTGTCTTCCATGTAAGGAAATTAGTATGCATTGCCAGTTTTTATATAACCACCTTTTGGAGTTTATTCTCTTTTTCTGCCTTCTCTCTACATTTCCCTCCTTTCTTAGTTTCAGTTTTGTTTTGTATTTTTTGAGAAACTTTCACTTTCCAGTTTGTGGATTTTTCCATTGTTTAATTAAAATATAATTAGAGAGAAATACCTAAATGGTCAAAGGAAATGATTATAGCCCTACAGAAAAACAAATTTATAGTTTTTCTATGTGCTAATCGCTCAAAGTGACATTTTTAAAAACCCAAGCTTAAGACAAGATAGTATTGGTTGTTGAAAAGTACAATAAAAGTGATTATTGATGTTGAATAATGTTACTGACACTCCTTTCCATTTTCTAGTGAGATATGCCTTTGTTTTTGTGGTACTGGGGATTGAACCCAGGGGTGTTCTACTACTGAACTATTCCTTCAGTTCTTAGTTTTATTTTATTTTATTTTTTGCGGGTCTGGGGATGGAACCCAGGGACATTCGACCTCTGAGCTACAGTCCCTGCCCTATTTTTTATTATTTATTTTGAAACCAGGTCTCACTGAGTTGCAGAGGTCCTCCCTAAGTAGCTGAGGCTGTCCCCGAACCACAATCCTCTGGTCTCAGCCTCCCAAATGCTGGGATTACAAGCGTGCGTCACCACGCCCGGCCTTTAGTTTTATTTTGAAACAGGTTCTCATTAAGTGACTTGGATGATGGGTGTATGCTACTATGCCAGGCTATTGTGTATCTTTCTCCTTTTTTTTCTTTCTCTCTTCTCTCTTCTCTCTTCTCTCTTCTCTCTTCTCTTCTCTTCTCTTCTCTTCTCTCTCTCTCTCTCTCTCTTTTGTGGTACTAATATTGAATCCAGGGGCATTATACCTCTGAGCTATACCCTCAACCCATTTTATTTTTATTTTTAAACAGGATCTCGCTAGGTTGATTAGAGTCTCACTAGTTGCTGACACTGTCCTCAAACTTGCAATCCTCCTGTCTCAGCCTTCCAAGTACTGGGATTACAGGTGTGTGCCACCAGGCCCAGCTGAGACCTGTTTTTTTTTTTTTTTTTTTTTTTTTCCAGCACCTGGGATTAAAACCAGGGGCATTATATCTCTGAGTTACACCCTAGCCCTATTTTTTATTCTTTATTGTGAAACAGGGTCTCACCAAATTGCTGAGTGCCTCACTGAGTAGCTGAGGCTGGCAGCAAACCTGCAATCCTCCTGTTTTAGCTTCCCAAGTACTGGGATTACAAGTGTGCGCCACCATGCCCGGCTATGTCTTATGTAAGAAATAAGTGTGCAGTTTACTACTCCGAATTTCATCAACTTATTGGTGAAGTTTGAATGTTTCTGCAGGCATCAAAAATTTAAGTAGAAGCTGGGCGTGGTGGCTTATGCTTGTAATCCTAGCTTTTGGGAGGTTGAGACAGGAGGATCACGGTTCCTGACAGCCTCAACTACTACTTAGTGAGGTAGTGAGGCCCTTTTTATTTTTATTTTCTTTTTGGGGTACTGGGGGTGGAACCCAGGAACTCTACTTCCAGGCTATACTCCCAGACCTATTTTATATTTATTTGGAAACAGGGTCTCACTAAGTTGCTTAGAGCCTAAGTAGCTGAGGCTGGCTTTGAACTTCTGCAATCCTCCTTCTCAGCCTCTCAAGCATTGGGATTACAAACATGTGCCACCACGCTCGGCTAGTAAGGCCCTTTGCAACTCAGTGAGACCCTGTTTCAAAATGAAGAATAAAAAGATAGGGTTTGGGGTGTAGCTCTGAGGTAGAATGCTCCTGCGTTCCATTCCCAGTACTGCAAAAAAAAAAAAAAATTACTACTTTTAAATTTGTATTAGTTAATTTAATCTTTTCATTTTCCCATGTTTGTTTGTTTGTTTGTTTATTTATTTATTTATTTGGTGGTACTGGGAGTGGAACCCCGGGGGCTTTCTACCTCCAGGCTATACTCCCAGACCTATTGTATGTTTTAGTTGGAAACAGGGTCTCACCAAGTTGCTGAGAGCCTCATTAAGCAGCTGAGGCTGGCTTCGAACCTGTGTGATCCTCCTGTCTCAGCCTCCCAAGCGTGAGGATTACAAGCCTGTGCCACCGCGCCCGGCTCATTTTCCCATGTTTATAATCCCACTTAGGCCCCTGTAATCCCAGCTACTTAGGAGGCTGAGATAGGAAAGATGCCAAGTTCCAGGCTAGTCTTAGAAATTTATTTATTTAGTAGTTCCGGGGATTGAACCTAGGGACCTTCTACCTCTGAGCTATATCCCCAGACCCATTTTATTTTATGTTTTTATTTTGAAACAGGATCTCAGTAAGTTGATGAGGGTCTTTCTAAAAAAATTGCTGAATCCGGCCATGAATCTGTCATCCTCCTGTGTCAGCCTCTCAAGTATCGGGATAACTGGCTTGCACCACTATGCCTTGGCTATTTATTTATTTACTTATTTATGTATTTATTTATTTTTAGGTACTGGGGTGGAAGCTAGGGGCATTCTACCTCTGAGCTACACCCCAAGCCCGATTTTTCATTCTTTTTTTTTTTTTTCGGTACTGGGGATGGAACCCAGGGCCATTCTACCTCCAAGCTACACCCCTAGCCCTATTTTTAATTATTTATTTTGAAACAGGGTCTCACTGAGTTGCGAAGGCCTAAGTAGCTGAGGCTGTCTGGGAACACAGTCCTCCATCTCTGCCTCCCGAATGCTGGGATTGCTGAGATTACGAACGTGCAGGCACAGCGCTTAAGGCTTATTTTAGATCAAGTACTTTCTTTTGTAGACATTCCCATTTTCATTAATTTGTAAGCTGTCATCTCAAAGTGACATACCCTAACTAAAATGTTCACCTAACAAATACGTGCTGCTTGCGTGAAGTTCTTACCTCCCTCCAGTCCTCGCCCTTGCTCCTCACAGTCCTCCCGTGAACACCAGCAGTAGAGACCTTGACCTCATACTGAAAGGGCACAAAGTCATTATTTTCCAGTTTTCACACTTTTCCAGGACACATTCAAAGACTCCAGACTTTAAAACATCCTCTGAGGAGAGTTCATGGTTTAAGGGCGGTATTTCTATTTTGGAACATGTCTTCTGCACTTGATGGTGGTTTTCAGCAACTCTTCTGTTAAAGCATTTGCAACAGATGCCTGTTGGCAGAGCAAGCCAGAACTTTATATGCACCAGGTATAGGTTTACAAGCCATCGGTTAAAAATACTCTGCCCTAATTTTTAGTGTCCTGCTTTTTTTTTTTTTTTTTTTTTTTTTTTTGGTGGTGGTACTGGGGGTGGAACCCAGGGGCTTTTCTACCTCCGGGCTATACCCCCAGACCTATTTTATATTTTATTTGGGAACAGGGTCTCACTAAGTTGCTGAGAGCCTCACTAAGTAGCTGAGGCTGGCTTCGAACCCATGCGATCCTCCTGCCTCAGCCTCCCAAGCCGGGGATGACAAGCGTGGCCACCGCGCCCGGCTTTAGTGTCTTGCTTTGAATAGTCCCAAAGTGCTGACATTTATGCCTTAGTCTTTTTACTTCAATGACTCAGAACCTGTGAGTTGTAGGAATAAGTATCTTTTCATGTGAGATTTTCTTTGAACAAGGATAAATATTTCTGAGATTGTCAGTGATAATTGAAAAGAATAAACTTAATAAAAAGATCTAGATGTCTTTTTTTTTTTTTTTTTTGCAGTACTGGGGATGGAACCCAGGGCATTGTACCTCTGAGCTACACCTCCAGTCCTATATTTTAGTCTTTTAAAACTTTTTTTTTTTTTAAACAGGTTCTCACTAAGTTGCAGAGGGCCTCACTAAGTAGCTGAGTCTGTCCGCGAACTGTGATCCTTCCTGTCTCAGCCTCCCAAATGCTGGGATTACAAGCATTAGCCACCACGCCCGGCCACTAGATGTCTTTTCAAATACCAAATAGCAAAGAAAATCCATAAGCATTTAATATTTACACCTTCTTTTCCTATAAATGAAGAAGCAGACTTGCAGACTTGTATATAGGGGTAGGGGTGTGTGTGTGTGTGTGTGTGTGTGTGTGTGTGTGTGTGTGTGTGTGTGTGTGTGTGTTCTGGGGATTGAGCCCAAGGGCATTCTACCTCCAAGCTATACCTTTAGCCCAAATTTTTTATTTTTATTTTTATTTTATTTATTTATTTATTTTGCAATACTAGGGGTGGAACCCGGGGCATTCTACCTCTGAGCTATCCCCTCAGCCCTATTTTTTATTCTTCATTTTGAAACAGGGTCTTATTGAGTTCCAAGGGCCTAAGTAGTAGCTGAGGCTGTCTATGAACCAGGATCCTCTTGTCTCAGCCTCCCAAACCTGCAATTCTCCTGTCTCAGCCTCCCAAGTACTGGAATTAAAAGCGTGTGCCACCACACCTGGTTTATGAGACCCTGCTTTAAAATAAAAAATAGGGCTGGGGGTGTAGCTCAGAGGTAGAATGCTCATGGTTCAATTCCTAGTACCACAAAAATAAATAAAAATTTCCCTTTAGCTGGGCGTGGTAGCGCATTGGTGTGGTGGTACATGCCTGTAATCCCAGTTCTTGGGAGGCTAAAACAGGAGGATTAAAGGTTTGGGGACTGTCTTAGAAAGTAGTGAGACTCTCATTAGCTTAGAGATCTTGTTTCCAAACAAAAAATAATAAGGGCTAGGGGTGTAGCTCAGAGGTAGAATACCTCTGGATTCAATCTCCAGCATTTCCCCCCCGCCACACACACACATTGCCCTTTACAAGTAGAAGTAGTTGGAATTAAGGCATGTGCTACTATACCTAACACAATTTTAATATAAGAAAATTGAAGAGAAAACTGAATTTTTGTATATTATGATTCTCCTTACTTTGTTTTATGTATTTCTATATTGATTCTGTAGCACACATTAGTTTTTTCACAAACTTTACTCTGATACACAGAGAAAATATTGATAAAAATCCCGCAGAGGTGGGCGTAGTGTAGCATGCTCGTAATCCCAGCGTTTGGGAGGCTGAGACAGGAGGGCCGGGTTTTCGGACAGCCTCAGCTACTCGGTGAGGCCCTTGCAGTTCAGTGAGACCATTTCAAAATAAAGAATAAAAAAAATAGGGCTGGGGGTGTAGCTCTGAGGTAGAATGCCCCTGGGTTCCATCATCCCCAGTATCGAAAAAAACCCAAAAATCTTGTAGTAAGCCAGGCGCAGTGTCACACACCTATAATTTCAGTATTTGGGCAGCGGAGACAGAAGAATTGCAGATTTGAGGCGAACGTCAGCAATTTTAGCGAGGCCCTGTTTCAGAATTTTAAAAAGGGGGACGAGGGCTGTAGTTCCGATTAGAGTGTTTCTGGGTTCAATTACCAGCACCAGGGAAAAAAAATCTCCATAAAGCTTTTTCTTGCAAGTAGGCACTTTAGCTCTTTATTCAGATCTTTTTGGCACCAAAAAAGTTCTTATAGGAGAGCTTCAAACTCTTCATACTAGATTTTTAATCTAAAATATTTCTAGAGCAAATTCTTTGTTGAGCTTCTTAGAAAAACGATGCCAGCAAGAACTTGGCATTTAAACCATACGAGAAGTGCTGCGCTAGTCTGTCCTCAGCATCCACGCGGAGCCTAAAGTTCACCTTTCTCTCTCTCTCTTGCTGTGACGTCACCTGGGAAATCCAGAAGATTGGCTAACCAAGACATGACTAACCAGGAGTCGGCCGTATTTGTGAACACGGTGGGTATCTGAATCTGTTCAGTCCCATTGATTAATGGTGGCTCTTCACCGCTTGCACTTTTCTCTCCAAGCAGATAATTATGGGACTGAAACTCCGTACAGATCTTTCTTCACAGTGCTGGATACTCAATATATTCTCAGTTGCCTAAGGATTTTCAAATTATCTTTCAAATATTTTTGCTTGAAACACAGTGGCATAGTACTTTTCAGCATATGAAATTGGCTACCCTACTCTTTTTTTTTTTTTTTTTTTTGCAGTACTGGGGATGGAACCCAGGGGCATTCTATCTGAGCTACGCCCCCAGCCCTTATTTTTTATTCCTTTTTTTTGAAACAGGGTCTCACTGAGTTGCGGGGCCTCGCTAAGAAGCTGAGGCTGTCCTCGAATCACGATCCTCCTGTCTCAGCCTCTCAAATGCTGGGATTACAAGCGTGTGCCACCACGCCCGGCTTTTTACCTCACTCCTTTTTATACTAAATGCTCTTTGCAACAACAAAAATAATACAGAATGATTTTATTTTCTTTTATACTGGGGATTGGACTCAGGGTTTCATGTATGCTAGGCAGAAGCTCTACCACTGAGCAACACCGTGTGTGTGTGTGTGTGTGTGAGTGTGTGTGTTTGTGTGTGAGTGTGAGTGAGTGAGTGTGTGTGTGTGTGTGTGTGTGTGTGTGTGTCCTGGGAATTGAACTCAAGGGCATTCTACCTTAATAATGAGTGCACCCCAGCCATTTTTTTTTTACTTGGAAACAAGGTTCTCAGCTAAATCTCTGGGGCTGCCCTGAAACCTGCGATCTTCCTGTCTCAGCCTCCCAAACACTGATTAGAAGCGTAGGCCACCTACCATGCCCGGCTAAGATAACTTTCTTTACTTATAATGGACACATAAAAGTGATATTTATTAATAGGATAGCATGGTATTTCCTTACATACATACTGTTGTTTAATGTTTCTCCTTTTATTCCTGGGGATTGAACCTAGGAGCTTTCTACCTCTGCTCTATACTCCCAGCCCTATTTCTTAATGTTTTGTTTGGAAACAGGGTCTCGCTGACTTGTGGGGGCTGAGTTGCCGAGGCTGCTCTCTAGCTTGCACTCCTCCTCTCAGCTTCCCAAGGACTGTCCTTGCAGGCGTGCGCCACCACGCCAGCTCTTTTATACTTTTTGTTTTGAAACAGGACCCAGCTAGGTTGCTAAGAGTCTCACTACTTGATGAGGCTGTTCTCAAACCTGTGATACTAGCAGGGCGCGGCGGCGCACGCTTGCAATCCCAGCATTCAGGAGGCGGAGACAGGAGGTTGTGTTTCCCCAACAGCCTCAGCTACTACTTAGTGAGGCCCTTTCTATCTCGGCGAGACCTTGTTTCAAAATAAAGAATTAAAAAAAGGCCGGGAGCTGGGCGTGGTGGCGCATGCTTGTAATCCCAGCATTAGGGAGACTGAGACCGGAGGATCGCGGTTCGCGGACAGCCTCAGCTACTTAGTGAGGCCCTCTGCAACTCAGTGAGACCCTGTTTCAAAATAAAGAATAAAAAATAGGGCAGGAGGTGTAGCTCGGAGGTTGAATGCCCCTGGGTTCCATCCCCAGACCCGCAGAAAAGCAAAACAAAAAGAGCCGAGATCTTCCTGTCTCACTCTCCCAGGTCCTAGTATCACTCCCTGTGTAATGTTTAAATCTGGTCAAGCATACACACTACTGAAATGTTAATCATTCCTGTGGTGAGATCATTCAGAACTCCTCTAGCTTTTTAAAATAGACAGTGTGTAATTGTCGTCTGCAGTCATCCAGTAGCACACTGGAACTTTTTGCCCACTGATTATCTTGAAATCCTGGGGGTTTTGTGGGGGGGGAGGGTTTCAGAACTGAAGATTGAACCCAGGGGCTTTCTACCTCTGAGCTACCCTCCTACCCTCCCAGCCCTATTTATTTTCTAACAAGGTGCAGAGGGCCTCACCAAGTAGCTGAGGCTGGCTGCAAACCTGTGGTCCTCCTGTCTCAGCCTCTCAAGTACTGGGATTACAAGCATGTGCCACCATGCCTGGCTCCTAACATCCTATTCTAAAGGAAATGGCTGGATTTTTTATTTTGTTTTGTTTTTGTGTTTTTGGTGGTACAGGGAATGGAACCCAGGGGCATTCTGCCCCCGAGCTATACCCCCAGCCCTATTTTTTTTCTTTATTTTGAAACAGGGTCTCGCTGAGTTGCAGAGGGCCTCACTAAGTAGCTGAGGCTGCCCGTGAACCCAGATCCTCCTGTGTCAGCCTCCCGAGTGCTGGGATGACAAGCGTGCCCACCACGCCCGGCTCTGGTTGGGTATTTTTAAATCACCTTTAGAGTTGGATGAGATTTGTCCCTAAATCAACCCGGGTACCCTGATTCTTATCCAGAGGGCCTTCTTCCCTGGTATTTTATGGACTTAGTAGAAAATGACTTGTTGCTGGGTGTGGTGGCACATGCCTGCACTGCCAGTACTTGGGAGGCTAAGACAGGAGGATCACAGGTTTGAGGCCAGTGTGTGGAAATTTAATGAGAACCTGTTTCAAGATAAAAATAAATTAGGGCTGCCTTTTGTAGAACCCATCTGGGTTCAATCCTTCGTACCAAAAGAAAAGGAAAGGACAGGACAATTGTTATGTTTTTAATCATAGATGATAAAGTTTCTTAAGCCCCATATTTTTCTCTAATATTGAATGTTAGTCGACTTTGAAGGTCTTGGACAGTTCACAGTGCCTTGCCCGTCGATGTTGAAGTGGCGACTGTGCCACCGGGAGGTCTGCTTGTTCAAGAGGAGCGTGACAGGAGGGGGGCGGGTGACTTTACCACACGCCGCGGCACTAGCGCTCTCTGACACCCTCGTTCTCCGGTGTGTGGTTCTGTTTCTTGGGCTGCACTGTAGCGTGGAGATCTGGAGACGCACTCGCGTGGCGTCGCGGGTTAAGCGTCTTACACCTCCGCCTGCCTGTCCTCTGGGTGTCTCGCTACTCGTGCCTCACTCCCAGCTATTCGAGCATCTGCTGCTTATTTCTCCAACAGCTGGTTGTGTGTTGCTCAGAGGCATAGCGAAAAATGCCGCTAGCTACTGACTCGCTTTCATCTGTAGTGATTCGGAGTAAACCGATGTTACTGTTGTTCGTCTAGCAGAAAACAGCCTAAAAACCTTGGAAGAACAAGTTATTTTGAGTTGCCCAAAAAGTTTTCGATTTGCTTACAATGTAGTGTTATGGTAAGTAAATACAGGGCCAAAAGTTTTCATCACTTGTGATAAAAAGAAGACAAATTGTCCTAATACAGCCATAGCTGGGCGTAATGTACATAGTACTTGGGAGTCTGAGACAGGAGGACCACAGATTTAAGGACAGCCTCTCAGAGACCTAGTGAGTCCCTGCAGATAGGGCTGGGGGTCTAGCTCTGAGATAGAAGGCCCCCAGGTTCAGTCCCCAGTACCACGCGCACTCACATACAGATAAATAAAGCCATAGTGTAAGCTGAGGAAGAGGCAAAGCCTGCCTTCCTGTCCGAAACCAGGCGTGTTGGTTGGTTGAAGCCATCATGTGGTCTTGGTGCTACACGCCTGTTATCTGGAACTTGAGTGTGGTTTGCTTCGGGTAAAACATCTTTCTCAGTGTGGACACAACAAAAAGCATGTTTAGCTTTCTGGGTGAAAATAGTTGTTGCTCTCTTACAGTGGTTTAGCTACTGAGTCAAGTGCGTGCTCTGCCGTTTAAGGCTGAGGTGATGACAGCTGAGGTTTTGGGTGGGCTCCTAGCTGAGCCGCCTGTAGGGAGCCACAGAGAGGACCTCCACGACAGCCCAGCGCTCCTCGCGGCTAGCACGTGTGCACAGAGCAGACACACGCATGTCAAGTATGTGTTACACAAACGAACGGGCTCTGAATGACAGTAGGAATAGAGAAGTGCCTGACTGCTTGCCTGTCTCCTCTGTTGGAAAATCACTGTAAGATAAATATTTAGATGAAGCCTTAAAGTTCAGTACAGTGATCACTGTATCAAGATTGGGTGCATTCCAGGTGACCCTATCATCCTATTTAAACATGTGTTTTAGTGGGCATGGTAGTACATGCCTGTAATCCCAGCACTTGGGAGGCCGAGGCAGGAGGATTGCAGATTTGTGGCCAGCCTCAGCTACTTAGTAAGGCCCTCGGCAACTGAGACCCTGTTTCAAGAAAAAGAAAAAAGGAGAAAAAAATTAGGCCGGATGTGGTGGCACATGCTTGTAATCTCAGTACTTGGGAGGCTGAGGCAGGAGGATCGCAGGACGGCCCGCCTCAGCTACTTAGTGCGGCTCTCCACAACTCAGTGAGACCCTGTTTCAGGATAAAATAATAAAAACAGGGCTGCGGGTGTAGCTCAGAGGTAGAATGTCCCTTGGTTCAATCTTCAGTTCTGCAAAACAAAACAAAACAAAAAAACAGTCGGGCTGTGTACGGAGCTCAGAGGTGGGATGCCCGGGGCTCCACGCAGCCTCCCACAGGCTGGGATTGCGAGCCAGCGCCGCCACCACGAAGGAGCTGTAATGTGAGCGCCTTTCATTCTTGCGTACCTCTGTGTCCTCTCTCTGTCTTTGGACAGCAGTCTAGCCTTTTCCTGATTCTCTGCTTTTGACTATATGTAGAAACAATATGGCACCTGATAGACTCGCCTGGCCAGAGTCTCTTGTAATGACAGGAGTGTAGGGAATGTTTATAGATATAACACAGGAAATATTTGCAATAAGTAACCAAGAATAAAAGAATATTAATGCAAATGAAAACATATAAATAAAGACAAATCCTTACAAACTAGTATTAGAACCATGATTTGAAGTAGTCTCTGCCCATACTTTGTACTGACAACAAAATGACCCATGATCCCTTCCCTGTCCGTTCGTGTCTGTGCTGTAGGAGCTCTGTGTTCTTATGCTGCTTCTCTGTCAGTTTCATTTTACTTGTGATAGGATAGGAACAAGAAATGACATGTAAAATTAAATTGTTGAGCAACCCTGAAGTCTTCATAAACCAGCCCAGGAGCTGCCCAAGTCCAGGTTATCTAATACCTGAGATATGTCTGGTGGTATAAAATTTATGCCAAGAACAATTAATTATCTGGGATATATATTACAAAAGGAACAGAATTGTTTTGTTCGTGGTACTGGGGGATTGAACCCAGGGGCCAAGCCAGGTATGGTGGTGCACGCCTGGATTCCTAAGACTCAGGAGGTGGAGACAGGAGCATCACAGGTTCCCAGCCAGTCTCAGTAACCCCATGAGTTCCTCCACCACTTGGCGAGAGCCTATTTCAAAATAAAAAAAAAAAATTTAAAAATGGGACTGCAAGCTGGGCGTGATGGCGCACACTTGTAATCCCAGCATTTGAGAGGCTAAGACAGGAGGATCATGGTTCAAGGACAGCCTCAGCTACTACTTAGTGAGGTCCTTTGAAACTCAGTGAGAGACCCTGTTTCAAAATAAAGAATAAAAAATGATTTAGGGCTGGGGGTGTAGCTCAGAGGTAGAATACCCCTGGGTTCCATCCCCAGTACCACAAAAAAGGGGTGGGGGGACTGCAGGTGTAGCTCAGAAGTAGAATGTCGGAGTCCAATCCCCATTACGTGTGTATACACACACACACACACACACACACACACACACACACACACACACCCCAGGGGGCATTCTACCCAGCCATTTATTTATTAATTTTTTATTTTATTTACTTATTTAGTGGAGCTGGGGATTGAACCCAGGGATAATTCTTCCTCTCAAGTACACCCCCCAGCCCTGTTTTTTGTTTGTTTTTTAAAACAAAGGCTCACTAGCTTGCTGAGAGTTTCACTACTTGCTGGGGCTGTCCTCAAACCTGAGATCCTCTTTCTCAACTACTGGGATTACAGGTGTATAACACTATACCTGGAAGACTATTTTCATTAATGAATTTTTCTGAACACACTTATTTTTATTTATTTTATTTATTTGTTTACTTATTTATTTTGCGGTACTGGGAATGGAACCCAGGGCCATTTTACCTCTGAGCTACACCCCCAGCCCTATTTTTTATTCTTTATTTTGAAATAGGGTCTAAGTTGCAGAGGGCTCACTAAGTAGCTGAGGCTGTCTGCAAACCTAGATCCTCCTGTCTCAGCCTCCTGAATGCTGGGATTACAAGCGTGCACCACCACGCCCAGCTCTTTATTCTTTATTTTTGAAACAGAGTCTCACTAAATTGCTGAGGCTGTCTGCGAACCACAATCCTCTGGTCTCAGCCTCCCAAATGCTGGGATTACAAGTGTGTGCCACCACAACTGGCTGAGAAATTATTTTTAAAAGACAAACCATCATATCAAATTACCACTTACACACACACACACACACACACACACAGAGAGAGAGAGAGAGAGAGAGAGAGAGAGAGAGAGAGAGAGAGAAACTTAAAGAACATCAGTAGTTTCCAACTAGAAGATTAAGATACACTTGTAAACCAGACATGGTCACACATCCCTGTAATCTTCATATTTGGAAGGCTAAAACAGGAAAATTACAAGTTTGAAGCCTGCTTCAGAATCTTTAGCAAGACTTTCAGTACCTTTGTGAGACCCTGTTTTATTTATTTATTTTTTAATTTTTTTTATCGGTACCGGGAATAGAACTCAGGGGCATTCTACCGCCAAGCTACACCCTCAGCCTTATGTTTTTATTCTTTATTTTGAAACAGGGTCTCACTGAGTTGTAAAGGGCTTCACTAAGTAGCTGAGGCTGGCTTCGAACCTGCGCCTGCCTTCCTCCTATCTCAGTCTCCCAAATGCTGGGATTACAAAGCGTGCCCCACCACATCCTGCTGATCCTGTTTTAAAACAAAAAAAATATAATGGGGCTGGGGGTATAGCTCACAAGTTAAATGTCTCTGAGTTCAGTCCCCAGAATCTCTCACACACACACACACACACACACACACACACACACACACACACACACACAGATACGCTTGTAAACAAACTTGGTGGTGGCACCCCTAGAATCCCAGCTTCTTGGGAGGTGGAGGCAGGATGATCTTGAATTTGAGGCCAGCCTGGACCTTTAGTGAAACCTGTCTCAAAATAAGAAGTAAAAACTGATGGGGATGTAGCTCAGTGGGAGAGTGCCTTTGGGTTCAGTCCCAGTACTAGTAAAACAAACAAACACCTCTACACTTAGGATTAATTTACTCTCTCACCTACCTAGCTACCTCCCCAGGATCCAGGAGCATTCGCCTCTGAGCTACACCCCCAGCCTCATTTTAGTTTTTGTTCTGAACTAAGCTAGGTTGCTGAGGTCGTCCATGTTCCTGTGATCCTCTTGTCTCTGCCTCTCGAGTACTAGAATCAGGTGTGTACCACTATGCCCAGCCTTCTAGTAAATATTAGTGTTTTACAGTGCGTGGTGGTGCGCGCTTGTAATCCAAGTATTTGGGAGTCTGAGACAAGAGGATCAGAGGTTTGCGGCCAGCCTCAGCAACTTAGTGAGGCCTTCCACAACTTACTGAGAACTTGTTTTTTTTTTGTTTTGTTTTGTTTTGTTTTGGTACTGGGGGTAGAACCCAGGGACTTTCTACCTCCGGGCTACACTCCCAGACCTATTTTCTATTTTATTTGGAAACAGGGTCTCACTAAGTTGCTGAGAGCCTCACTAGCTGAGGTTGGCTTCGAACCTGTGTGATCATCCTGTCTCAGCCTCCCAAGTGCAGGGACTATAAGCATGCACCACCATGGCTGGAAAGAACTTGTTTTAAAATAAAAACTAAAGCTGGGGCCGGGCGTGGTGGCGCACGCTTGTAATCCCCGCGCTTGGGAGGCGGAGACAGAAGGATCGCGCAGGTTCGAAGCCAGCTGCACTGGTTTAAGAGACCCTGTTTCAAAAATATAAAATAGGTCTGGGAGTGTAGCCCGGAGGTAGAAGGGCTTCCAGGAACCCCAGTACCATTAAATAAATAAGTAAGTAAATAAATAAATAAATAAATATAAATAAAGCTGGGCCAGATGTGGTGGCACCCACTTGTAATCCCAGTACATAGGAGGCTGAGACAGGAGGATCACGCAAGTTCGAAGCCAGCCTCAGCTACTTAGTGAGGCTTTCAGCAATGTAGTGAGACCCCGTTTCCAAATAAAATAAATATAAATAGGTCCGGGAATGTAGCTCAGATTTAGAAAGCCCCTGAGTTCCATCCCCAGTACCACAATCAATCAGTAAATAAATAAATAATAAAGCCAGGCTTTGTGACACTCTTATAATCCAAGTGCTTGAGGTCTGGGAGATTAGCAGGTTCAAGGACATTCTCAGCAAGCAGTAAGACTCATGAACCTAGTGAGATCCTGTTTCAAAATAAAAATGTAAAAAATAGGAATAGGGTATAGCTCAAGGTAGAATGCCCCTGGGTTCAATCCCCAGTACCACAAAATAAATAAATGGATAGGTAGATAGGCAGGCAGGCAGGCTGGAGATGTAGCTCAGATGTAGAAGGCCCCTGGGTTCCATTCCACAGTACTACAATAAATAAGGAAGTAAGCCAGGAGTGGTGGCCCACCCTTGTTAATTCCAACATCTAGGTGACTGAGACAGGAGGATCGCAGTTGGGGGACAGCCTCAGCTACTTACGCCCTTTGCAACTCATGAGACCTGTTTCAAAATAAAGAATAAAAATTAGGGCTGGAGAAGTAGCCGGGAGGTAGAATGCCCCTGGGTTCCATCCCCAGTACTGCCAAAAACAAAGTTGATCTCAGCCAGGTGTGAAGGTGCACGTGTGTAATCCCTGTATTTGGAAGGCTGAGACAGGAGGATTGCAGGTTTGAAGCAGCCTCAGCAGTTTAGCAAGGCCCTCCACAACGTAGTGAAACTGTTTCCAAATAAATAAAATTGGGCTGAGGGTATAACTTGGACAGAGAATGCCCGTGGGTTTAATTTCCAGCACAAAACATTAATTAAGTATAATAATTAATTTATTTTTGCCTTTTAGATGCCAGAATTCCAGAAAAGTTCAGTTCGTATCAAGAACCCTACAAAAGTAGAAGAAATTATCTGTGGTCTTATCAAAGGAGGATCTGCGAAACTTCAAGTAAACTAAGCCTTTATTATGTAGTTTTCATTTATAATGTTCAAGTGTACGATTCATATCCCCCCCTCCTCTCTTATTAGGGATTGAACCTAGGGGTGTGAAACCTCTGATCTGTACTCTTAGCCCTATTTTCTATTTTTTTTATATATATTTTTTTAATTTTGAAAAAGGATCTCACTGTTTCTTGGGCTAAGTTACTGAGACTGGCCTCAAATCTGTAATCCTCTTAATATCTCAAATACTGGGATTACAGGTATGTGCCACTGAGTCCAGCTTCATAAACAAGTTTATTTGTTTGTTTGTTTGTTTTGTGATACTGGGGATCAAACCCAGGGGCATTCTGCCTCTGAGCTACCCCCTCAGCCCTATTTTTATTTTTTATTTTGAAACAGGAGCTCACTAAATTGTGGAGGCTTCACTTAAGTATTTGAGGCTGGCCTTGAACCTGCAGTCCTCCTGTTTCAGCCTCCCAAGTACTGGGAATAACAAGTGTGCACCACCAGGCCCAGCTATTTATTTACTTACTTATTTAACTTACTTTTTTTGTGTGGCCTCTGAGCTGCACCCCAGCCCTAATTTATTCTTTTTATTTTGAAACATGGTCTCATTAAATTGTGAGGGCCTCACTGAGTAGCTGAGGCTGGCCTTGAACCTGCGATCCTCCTGTCTCGGCCTTGCAAGTACTGGGATTACAAGCATTTGCCACCTCACTCGGCTTATTTTTTATTTAGAAACAGGGCCTCACTGAGTTGCTGAGGCTGGCATCCGACCTCCAATCCTCCTTTCTCAGCTTCCCAAATACTGATTATAGGCATTCACCACCATACCAGCTTTAACCCAATCTTCTCAATTTCAAGAGCTGGGAAACTGTTTGCACGTGTCTCATTCACTGATATAATTAATATACCTTAAAATAAGCAAAGCAAATCTGTCGTGCAACAGTGTCGCTGATGAAAAGCTTCAGATTGTTTAACTATTTTCAGTGCATTTCTGTATATTGACCATTTTAATTGAAATTATGTAATGTTTTATCTCCAGAGAAAAGAGAAACCAATCGTCTGCAATTACAGATTCTTCCCCTGATTAATCGGATTTTATTTGGTGACAAAGATACAAGGGTATCACCTTCTATTTAATATCATACCCAGCCAGGCGTGGTGGCGCACGCTCGTAATCCTCAAGCTTGGGAGGCGGAGACAGGAGGATCGCGCAGGCTTAAGAGACCCTGTTTCCAAATAAAAATATAAGATAGGTCTGGGAGTGTAGCCCGGAGGTAGAAGGGCTTCCAGGAACCCCAGTACCACAAAAAAAAAAAAAAAAAAAAAAAAATCCTACCCAGGTTTTCTACATAAATTGCATTGGATAACTGAGTGTGGAGATAGTAACCTTCAGTGAAGTCAGGGTTCATACACAGCCCCAAGCCTCTAGGAAGGTACAGCTTGTCTCTGGATAGCACGCAGAGATTCTGGCCACAGTGGCTGTATTTACTTATGCATTTCTCCCTTCTGTTACAGATAATAACAGACTTTGATATGACACTAAGTAGATTTTCCTACAACGGGAAACGGTGCCCGACATGTCATAGTAAGTGTGATAACTTTTTTTATATTATTTTTTATTTTTAAACAGGGTCTCACTAAGTTACTGAGAGCCTCACCAAGCTGCTGAGGCTAGTTTCAACCCTGCGTGATCCTTCTTGTCTCAGCCTCCCAAGTACTGGGATTACGATTGTGCACCACCACGCCCAGCTGTGTGATAACTTTTAAACTAATTCATGAAAGTAATCCTTTTTTTTAACCTGTATTACCTGTGAGATGACTGAGCTTTTAAAGTTTGTCTGTTTGTTTGTTTGTTTGTTTGTTTGTTTGTTTTCAGTGCTGGGGATGGAACCCAGGGGCATTCTACCTCCAAGCTATAGACCCCCAGTCCAATTTTTTATTTTTTATTTTGAAACAGAGTCTCACTAACTAGCTGAGGTTGGCTGCGAACCCGGATCCTCCTGTCTCAGTCTCCCAACTACTGGGATTATAAGCATGCAACATCACATCTGACTTATTCTTTATTTTGAAACTTATTCTTTGTTCTGACAAGTGTGTGCCACCACGCTCAGCTCCCCAGCCTTGGGTGTGTTGGGGGGCTCTAGGGATGGAAACCAGGGGCATTTTACCTTGAAGCTGCACCTGCAGCTTGATTTTGTTTCTTATTTGGAAACAGGGTCTCACTACGTTGCTGAGAGCCTCACTAAGTAGCTGAGGCTGGCTTCAGACCTGTGTGATCCTCCTGTCAGCCTCCCAAGTACCAGGGTTACAAGCGTGCGCCACCACGCCCGGCCTTATGTAGGGTTTTGATAGCAAAGGGGAAAAGAGACTTCAAAATATTTCTCACCAAAAGTAGTCTGTTAATTGTTCAAGAAACCTTTAAATGGGCTTTAAGCTTGAGTTAACGTAAAGGAATAGCACTTACCCAGTACTGGGTTTGGGATGTTGCTCAATGGAGGAGTACTTGCCTCACGCGCTCAATGACCTAGATTTGATTCTCAGCATCTGCCAAAAGAAACAAACCTGCTATCACCCCCCTTTGCCTCGCTAATTTTCTCTAGGAATTCTAGAAGAATGAAAAAACCAAAAAGCTTTATTCACAAAAATAGTGGTATCCGAGCTGAACATATAACTACTTATAATAACAGAAGCTTGGAAATAACATATTTGACAGTCCAGAAATGGTATAAATTCTTGTCTGTCCACATACTAGAAACTGTATAATCATTATGAATGATAATAGACTTGGTTTGATCTCTTATCTAATACTACATGAAACTTTTAAGAAATGAAATATACCAAAATATTAGTAATTTATTTTCAGATGTTAAAAATTTGATTTTTATCTTCTGTATAATTATATTTTCCCATTGTGTTTACTATTTTTATTAAGAAAAGGGAGCTGGGCATGGTGGCGCAGATCTGTAATCCCAGCATTCAGGAGGCTGAGATGGAGGATCACAGTTCACGGACAGCCTCAGCTACTTAGTGAACTGAGGTCCTTTGCAACTCAGACCCAGTTTCAAAATAAAGAATAAGAGAGTTGTGGTGCGCATGCTTTTAATCCCAGTACTTGGGAGGCTGAGACAGGAGGATCGTGCAGGTTCGAAGCCAGCCTCAGCTACTTAGTGAGGCTCTCAGCAACTTAGTGAGACCCTGTTTCCAAATAAAATATAAAATAGGCCAGGCGTGGTGGCACACACTTGTAATCCCAGCATTCGGGAGGCTGAGACAAAAGGATCGTGGTTCGCAGACAGCGATGAGGCCCTTTGCAATTCAGTGAGACCCTGTTTCAAAATAAAGAGGAAAAAAAAATAGGGCTGGAGTATGGCTTGGAGGTAGAATGCCCCTGGGTTCCATCCCCAGGACCGCAAAAAAAAAAAAAAAAAAAAAAATAGCCGGCCTTGGTGGCGCACACTTGTAATCCCAGCATTTGGGAGGCTGAGGCAGGAGGATCATGGATCGTGGACAGCCTCAGCTACTTATTGAGGCCCTCTGCAACTCAGTGAGACCCGGTTTCAAAAATAAAGAATAAAAAATAGGACTGGGGGTGTAGCTCGGAGTAGAATGCCTCTGGGTTCCATCCCAGCACTGCAAAAACTAAAAAGTTATTCATGGTAATGATAACATTATTTTCTTTTAATGCCTGTTTTGCTTTTTTTCTTTAGATGTGATTGACAACTGTAAGCTAGTTTCAGACGAATGCCGAAAAAAGGTAAACAATACCAGTAATTCAGAGTTACACGCTCCATTGCTTGAGGAGTCCATCAGCATCATTCACGTGCAGGAATGCATTCAAAGTGGCTATTGCCATGCCTGGCCTGGCACCTAAAATGAACTCAGCAAATACTAGGGTTATTGTATGAATTACATGGTCTCAACATTTATATATATATATAATTTTTTTTTTTTTTTTTTTTTTTGGTGGTACTGGGGTTCCTGGAAGCCCTTCTACCTCCGGGCTACACTCCCAGACCTATTTTATATTTTATTTGGAAACAGGGTCTCTTAAACCAGTGCGGCTGGCTCCGAACCAGCACGATCCTCCTGTCTCCGCCTCCCAAGCTCCGGGATTACAAGCGTGCGCCACCACGCCCAGCTCGCAACATATTTTTAAGAACAAACTAACAGTAGTTTTTAAACAACAAAAGTCAGATTTCGCTGAGCTGTAAACCCTTATAATCATAGTTACTTAGGAGGCAAAGACAGTTGGATGCCAAGTTTGCGGCCAGTCTGGGCAACTTAGCAAGACGCTGTCTCAAAATAAAAAGGACTGTGGATAGCCACACGTGGTGGCACACACCTCTAATCTCAGTACTTGGGAGGCTAAGGCAGTAGGATCACAGCTTGAAAGCCAGCCGCAGCAACTTATGAGGCCCTCAGCAATTTACTGAGATCCTGTTTCCAAATAAAAATAAAAATGGGCTAGAGGTGTATTTTGGAGGTAAAAGACCCCTGAGTTCAACCCCCAGTGCCACACACAAAAAAAGGTCTCTTCGCCGGGCATGGTGGCGCACGCTGGTAATCCCCGCGCTTGGGAGGGGGAGACAGGAGGATCGCGCAAGTTCGAAGCCGCGCTGGCTTAAGAGACCCTGTTTCCAAATAAAATATAAAGTAGGTCTGGGAGTGTAGCCTGGAGGTAGAAGGGTTCCATCCCCAGCAGCACCAAAAAAAAAGATCTCTTCAATCCTTTGATGCATCAGTCCAACTTAATCTTTACTTATAGAGCATTTTTAGAAAACACTGATTACATGTTTTTACACTCTATAGAACAAAGTTAAGTGACAGTACTCAGTAAATAGAATGACTAAGTTATTTGTTTCTTCCTAGTTAGTACAACTCAAGGAACGGTATTATGCTATAGAAGTCGATCCTGTTCTGACCGTAGAAGAGAAGTACCCTTATATGGTAGAATGGTAAGTGTGTGTTGAACAGTGAGAGAACTAAAACTAATGCAACAGTTTTTCAGTAAAAATTCATGGTTTTTTCCCCTTTACTGTATAAAGATTTAAGTATTACAAATTAGAGCAGTGAATTGAACATAAAATAGGTTCTTACTAATTATTTTAATATTCTAGGAGTTGTTTTAATTTAAATTGAAATTATAAATTTGACCTTTGCAACTCAGTGAGACCCTATTTCAAAATAAAGAATAAAAAATAAGGCTGGGGGTGCAGCTCAGAGGTAGAATGCTTCATCCCTAGTGCCGCAAAAAAAAAAAAAAAAGAATAGGGCTGGGAAAGCTGGGCGTGGTGGCATGCTTGTAATCCAGCATTCAGGAGGCGGAGACAGGAAGATTGCTGTTCTCTGCCAGCCCCAGTTACTTAGTGAGTCCCTCTGCAACTCAGTGAGAATCTGTTTCAAAATAAAGAGTAAAATATAGGGCTGGGGTATAGCTCGGAGGTAGAATGCCCCTGGGTTTCATCCCCAGTGTCCCCCAAACCCAGGGGGATTCTACCTCCAGGCTACACTCCCAGACCTGTTTTATATTTTGTTTAGAAACAGGGTCTAAGTTGTTGAGAGCCTCACTAAGTAGCAGAGGCTAGTTTTGAACCTGTGCAAACCTCCTGTCTCAGTCTCCTAAGTACGGGGATTACAAGCATGTACCACTACACCAGCTTTAAAAGCAAAAATTTTTAAGAAAAAAAGTATATGGATAAGATGTATCTTAATGCAAAGAAAAAAAATAGGGTGTAAATTTACTCTGAAACTCAGTTGGGTCCAGCAGGTGGCCTGGTTACCAAGAACTAGATTACTGATGTGACTACATTTATCAAAATGCAGCGTGCAAGCAGACCACGCTAAAGCCCTGTGCGGAGCTGGTGTAGCGACACGTGCCTGTGATCCCAGTGCTTGGGACGCTGAGGCAGGCAGATTGCATGGGGTTTGGTTTGGTTTTGTTTTGTCATTTGTGGTACTGGGGATTGAACACAGGGGCATTCTACCTCCAAGCTACACCCCACCCACTTTTTTATTCTCTCTTTCTTTCTTTTTTTGGGTCTGGGGATGGAACCCAGGGGCATTCGACTTTCGAGCTATACCCCCTGCCCTATTTTTTATTGTTTATCTTAAAGCAGGATCTCACTGAGTTGCGGAGGGCCTCACTAGGTAGCTGTCCGTGAACCATGATCCTTTGGTCTCAGCCTCTCAAATGCTGGGATTATAAGTGTGCACCACCACACCCGGCTTATTCTTTATTTTGAAACAGGGTCTCAGTAAGTTGTGGGGGGGCCTCACTAAGTAGCTGAGGCTGTCCTCGAACTCACGATTCTCCTGTCTCAGCTTTCCAAGTACTGGGATTACAAGCATGTACCACAACACTCGTCTTCAGGAGGACTGCAGTTTTGGGTACAGACTCAGGAATGTAGTGAGACTTTCAGCCACCTAGCAAGAATCGGTTTCAAAACAAAATAAAATAGGTTTGGTAGCCTGGCATGGTGGCGCACGCTTGTAATCCCAGCATTCAGGAGGTGGAGATTGGAGGACTGTGGTTCGTGAACAGCCTCAGCTATGTAGTGAGGCCCTTCACAACTCGGGCCCTTTTTCAAAAATAAAAGACTAAAAACTAGGGCTGGGGGTGTAGCTTAGAGGTACAATGACCCTAGGTTCCATTTCCAGTACAGGAAAAAAAAAATTTAGGGCTGGTAGTACAACTCAGAAGTAGAATGCCCCTGAATTTTTTGGTACCATAAAAATAAAATAAAGCTTTGTGTTGAGCTCTGGGAAGATGCTGTTAAAGATAAATCTTCAGGAGACGGAGACAGAAGGATCATGGTTCGTGGGCAGGCCCAGCTACTTAGCGAGGCCCTTCACAACTCAGTGAGACCCTGTTTCAAAAAAAGTAAAAAGAAGCCAATTGTGGTGGCGCATGCTTGTAATCTTAGCATTTGGGAGGCTGAGACAGGAAGCTCTGGGTTCACAGACTGCCTGAGCTACTTAGTGAGGCCCTTTGCAACTCAGTGAGACTCTGTTTCAATATAAAGAATAAAAAATCAGGCTAGGGGTGTAGCTTGGAGATAGAATGCTCCTGGGTTCCATCCCCAGTACTGCAAAAAAAAAAAAAAAAAAAAAGACCGTCTTAACAGTTAGTTCTGGTAACGGAGTAGCCTCCCTGGGGATGAGCCCGCTGACTGAGGCAGAGCGGAGTGCCCCTCGGGAACGCGGTGGGGTACTTAGGTATCGGGTAGTGGCCAGGGTCTTTGTGGGCAACGGGCTGTTTGGATTGGGTTCTGAATCCTGTGTTTTCAATAATTGTCAAACAGGCCGGTTTGTGTCCCGTACTTTCCATACCAAGGGCTTTCTTCTGCTCACTAGGCAGCATATTTAGTTCTGGGCACTTCATGAAAATTCAAACTACAAACAGATTGAGAATAATAGCTTTATACCAGTCGTGGCAATACCGGACCCAGGAATTCCGCCTACACTAACCTGGGAAGTCCCTGGGTTGAGCTGACTTCTTATCTGTTGGCTTCCTTTCCTTATCTTATTAACATGTTGAAGCTAAGCCTGAATTTGGGGTGCTTGGGAAGGGCAGTGAGAACACATGTCCTGTTTTGAAACCCAGGGGTGAATTTGATCTCTAAGGTGTAAGTCTCAGTAATGAAGGAAAGTCACTTTCTCATCCTGAAGACTGCTGCATAAAGGTAATAGTTTTGATGTGTCTTAATTGATAGTTTGTGTCCTTCATCTTAAACTCCAGGTATACTAAATCACATGGTTTGCTTGTGGAACAAGGAATACCGAAAGCTAAACTTAGAGAAATTGTAGCCGAATCCGACATTATGCTCAAGTAAGTGTCTTGGAATTCTTTGTTGCTCTCCTCTACAGACTTGAATAATTGTTGTATTGAGCTGCTGGTGATGCACCCTTTAATCCCCTCACTTGGAAGGCTGAGGCAGAGTATCACAGGCTCAAGGCCAGCCTCGGCAAATTAGTGGGATTCTGTTTCAAAATAAAAAATTAAACCAGGCATGGTGGGTCATGCCTATAATCCCAGCACTTGGGAGTCTGAGCCAGGAGGATTGTGGTTCGCGGACAGTTACTTAGTGAGGCCCCCCACAACTTACTGAGACCCTGTTTCAAAATAAAGAATAAAAAATAGGAGCCAGGCGTGGTGGCACATGCTTGTAATCCCAGCATTTGGGAGGCTGAGACAGGAGGATCGTGGTTCAAGGACAGCTTCAGCTACTTAGTGAGGCCCTTCGCAGCTTAGTGAGACCCTGTTTCAAAATAAAGAATAAAAAAATATGGCTAGGGGTGTAGCTGGGAAGTAGAATGCCCCTGGGTTCCATCCCTAGTACCAAAAAAAAAAAAAAAGCAGTGGGGGTGTAGCTCAGAGGTAGAATGCCCCTGGGTTCAATCTCCAGCACCACAATAAGGGAGGGAAGGAAGGAAGGAAGGAAATTGGGTTTTATTTTTTATTTTAAAACAGAATCTCACTAATTTGCGAAGGCTGGCCTTGAACCTGTGGCACTGTGCCTCAGCCTTCCAAGTGATGGGATTAAAGGTGTGCAAGGGCATGGTGGTACATACTTGTAATCCTAGTACTTGGGAGATTGAGACAGGAGGATTGCAGGTTCATGGCAGCCTCAGCTACTTAGTGAGGCCCTCTGCAACTTAGACCATTTCCAAATAAAATATAAAATAGGTCTGGGTAGCCCAGAGTTAGAAGTCTCTGGGTTCCATCCCCAGCACCACAAAATGAACAAAGAATAAACAACATACACACTTACCTGTAAGATGATGATGATGATGATGATGATGATGATGATGATGATTTATTAATTTTTTTTTTTTTTTGTGATACCAGGGGGCCTTCTATCTCTGGGATATGCCCCCTGCCATATTTTATTGTTGTTTTATTTGAAAACAGGGTCTCACTAAGTTGCTGAGAGCCTCACTAAGTTTCTGAGGCTGACTTTGAACCTTTGAGCTTCCTGTCTCAGCCTCCCAGTTACTGGGATTACAGGTGTACACCACCACATCTGCTTTGTTTTTTGTGTGGTGTTGGGTTTTGAACCCAAACTATCTAACTCTTGAGTTACACTCCTTTCTCTCATTTTTAGTAATACTGAGGATTGAGCTCAGGGGCATTCTACCTTCGAGCTGTGTCCCCAGACCTATTTTATTTTTATTTGGAAACAATGTCTCTCTAGATTGATGAGAGTCTCACTACTACTTGCTGAGGCGTGTGTGTGTGTGTGTGTGTGTGTGTGTGTGTGTGTGTGTGTGTGTGTGTGTGTTGCTGGGATTGAAACAAGGAGGCATCCTACCTCCATTCTGTACCCCCAGCCCAATTCATTCATTCATTCTTTCCTTTCCTTTCCTTTCCTTCCCTTCCCTTTCCTTTCCTTTGGTGGTACTGGGGGTGGAACGCAGGGGCCTTCTACCTCCGGGCTACACTCCCAGACCTATCTTATATTTTATTTGGAAACAGGGTCTCTTAAACCAGCTGAGGCTGGCTTCGAACCTGCGCGATCCTCCTATCTCAGCCTCCCAAGCTCAGGGATTACAAGCCTGCACCACCGTGCCCGACATCATTCTTTATTTTTGAAACAGGGTCTCACTAAGTAGCTGACACTGGCCCCAAATTCAGATCCTTCTGTCTCAGCCTCCCAAGTGCTGGGATTACAAGCACGTGCCACCACATCCGGCTTCTGAGACTATTCTTACACCTGCAGTTTTTCTGTCTGAGATGGCTGGCCTTAACTTTTTCTTTTGAAAGAGGTTTTTACTAGCTAGCTGAGAGTCTTGCTAAATTTCAGAGACTGGCCTTGAACTTCTGATCCTCCTGTCACATCTTCAAAAGAACTGGGATTACTGGCAGGCACCACCACGCCCATCTTGCACTATTAGAATTGATTTGTGTGTGTGGGGTACTAGGGATTGAACCTAGGGCCATTCTACCTCTGAGCTACAGCCCCAGCCATATTTTTATTCTTTATTTTGAAACAGGGTCTCACTAAGTTGTGGAGGGCCTCACTAAGTAGCTGAAGCTGGCTGAAAACCTATGATCTTCCTGTCTCAGCCTCCAAGTACTAGAATTACTACCGGAGGCCACCTTGTCTGGCTTTTAGAATTGATTTAAAGGAAAATAAAGAGTCCACTGTTGCTTGATAAACCTGTTCCAGTGATAGCAAGATATCAGTAACTGACCTTTTGGGCAGTATTTTGAAATAAGAATATAAATGAACTGTGTGGTTTTGGTAAAATATTTAGCTTTTTAGCTTCTAAGTGAAAAGAAGATGTATTTTGCTCTTTAACAATCAATCCATGCCATTTTCTTGCAGGGAAGGATATGAGAATTTCTTTGATAAACTCCAACAACACAGTATCCCAGTGTTCATATTTTCTGCTGGTATTGGTGATGTACTAGAGGAAGTTATCCGTCAAGCTGGAGTTTATCATTCGAATGTCAAAGTGGTGTCCAATTTCATGGATTTTGATGAAAATGTAAGAATATTAAATCTAAGGGTTACTTTTCCCCTCAGGATTACTTTAATTATTTATTTATTTTTTTTTTGGGTACTACTGGGGATTAAGTCTAGGGGCATTACACCCCAAACCCTATTTGTTTTGTTTTATTTATTTATTTATTTATTTATTTATTTATTTGGTGGTACTGGGGTTCCTGGAAGCCCTTCTACCTCCGGGCTACACTCCCAGACCTATTTTTACATTTTTATTTGGAAACAGGGTCTCCTAAACCAGCTCATGGGGCTGGCTTCGAACCTGCATGATCCTCCTGTCTCTTCCTCCCAAGCGCGGGGATTACAAGCGTGCGCCACCACGCCTGGCTATTTTATTTTATTTATTTTGAAACAGGGTGCTAGGTTGATGAAAATCTCACTGGTTGCTGAGGCTGTCCATGAACCTGTGATTCTCCTGTCTCAGCCTTCAAGTACTAGGATTACAAATGCCTGGTTTAGGATTTTATTAATTAATTATTTATTTATTTATTTATTTATTTATTTTTCAGTACTGGGGATGGAACCCAGGGGCATACTACATCCAAGCTGTGTTCCTAGCCCTATTTTTTATTCTTTATATTGAAACAGTGTCTCACTGAGTTGCAAAGGGCCTCACTACGTTGTAGCTGAGGCTGTCCACAAACCACAATCCTCCTGTCTCAGCCTCCGAAATGCTGGAATTACAAGCGTGTGCCACTATGCCTGGCTAGGGTTATTTTAAAATTAGAATTTTTGTTTTTTGTGGTACTGAGGATTAAACCTAGGGGCATTCTATCTTCGAGCTACACCCCAGCCTCACTAAGTTGATAGAGCTTCCTTAAGTAGCTGAGGCTGGCCACAAACTTGTGATCTTCTTGTCTCAGCCTCCTAAGCACTAGGATTACAGGCATGCACCATTATGGCTGGCAGTACTGAAGATTGAACCCAAATGCACTCTACCTCTTAAGCTACACTGCCAGCCCTTTTTTCTTTTTTTAAAAATAATTATGAAACAAGGTCTCGCTAAGTTGTTGGGGCCATAATCCTCCTTCTCAGCCTCCCAGTTACTGGGATTACAGGTGTGTGCCTCCACACCCTGCTTGTATCTATCTGTGTTATAGACTAATAATGCATAAGATTTAGTCAGTTACGGTA
This sequence comes from Muscardinus avellanarius, assembly GCF_963383645.1. Taxonomy (NCBI): domain Eukaryota; kingdom Metazoa; phylum Chordata; class Mammalia; order Rodentia; family Gliridae; genus Muscardinus; species Muscardinus avellanarius. The sequence continues at coordinate 3,314,988 of NC_137795.1, forward strand.
GCACATGCCTGTGATCCTAGTATTTGGGAGGCTGAGGCAGGAAGATCACAGGTTCAATGACAGCCTCAGCAAGTAGTGAGATTCTCATCAACCTAGCAAGACCTTGTTTGTTTGTTTGTTTGTTTGTTTGTTTGTTTTTGTGGTACTGGGGATGAAATCCAGGGGCTTTTCTACCTCCAGGCTATACTCCCAGACCTATTTTATATTTTATTTGGAAACACAGTCTCACCAAGTTGCTGAGGGCCTCACTAAGTAGCTGAAGCTGGCTTTGAACATGTGCAATCCTCCTGTCTCAGCCTCCCAAGCACTGGGATTACAAGCGTGCACCACCATGCCCGACTAAAGAATAATTGTGACATCTGTCAAGAAGTACAAAATATGAAAGTTTAACAAGTAAAATGTGCAAAATCTGTTATTCAAAGCATTTTTATTTTTAATAGGGAGTACTCAAAGGATTTAAAGGAGAACTGATTCATGTTTTTAACAAGCATGATGGCGCCTTGAAGAATACAGATTATTTCAGTCAACTGAAAGACAACAGCAACATAATCCTGCTGGGGGACTCCCAGGGAGATTTAAGAATGGCGGACGGAGTAGCCAATGTTGAACACATCCTAAGAATCGGGTATCTAAATGATAGAGTAAGTACGTCCATCTGCAACTTACTTTTAAGAAAAACAGAGTTAGAACTTCATGGGTCATTGTTACCACAGACTGATATTTTACCTGCTTGGTGGTAATTAAAGGCGTTAAGAAACACAGGTGCGTGGGGTTTGCAATGTAGGCCGGGAGAGCCTGCATTCTAAAAGTGGCACTCAGCTGGGCGTGGTGGCGCGCGTGTGTAATCCCAGTACTTGGGAGGCTGAGACAGGAGCATCACAGGTTCGCAGCCAGTCTCAGCTACTTAGTGAGGCCCTCCGCAACTTAGGGAGACCCTGTTCCAAATTAAAGAAAAAAAAATAGGCTGGGGGTATAGCTCAGAAGTAGAATGCCCCTGGGTACAATCCTCGGTAACACACACACACACACACACACACACACACACACGCCCATCCATCATGCCATGTGTTTGTAATCCCAGTATTTGGGAGGCTGAGACAGGAGGATTGCACGTTTGTGGCCAGCCTCAGCTACTTAATGAGGTCCTCCACAACTTAGTGAGACCCTGCTTCAAAATTAGGAATAAAAAATAGGGCTTTGGGGTATAGTTTGTTCAACCCCCAGTTCTCCCTCCCCCCCAAAAAATTACTGCATTTTGCCCAGCAGATCTAACATAACTGAGATTAATATTGAAATTGTTTGCTTCTCCTTACATGTTAATTTTATGTTTGTTCTTCTGTTGTCTAGGTAGATGAGCTTTTAGAAAGATATATGGACTCTTACGATATTGTTTTAGTAAAAGAAGAATCACTGGAGGTGCCCAACTGTATTTTACAGAAGATTCTATAAGAGCATTGTTAAGCGTACAGACCTCTCGCGGGTGCGGTGGATAAAAGAACTGCCCAGCGGTCCGTCTTGCTGGAAGACTCTTATTTATGATCTCTTTCTTGCTCTTGAAGCTTTCCCTTTGCATAACTGAAATGTTTTCAGACATGTTGAATCCATCAACTCAAAACTCCTTTATCCCGCCTCTTTCAATACACTCCTCACCATATTTTTAACCAATTAAAAAAATCTTAAGCCAAAATTAGGAATATAACTCTCTACTTTCCCAAAGTGAATTTTGTTGTTTAATGTTATCATGCTGTTTTTGAATAGTCTTTACACCAGGGATGTTTGTAGACGTTTAAAAAGTTTTATGAAATGGTGAAATAATGTGCATGATTTTAAATATTACTGTTTTTATAATTTGGGTGAATTATGCTAGTGGAATCACCATCTCCTGAAATTGTGTTATATTTGGTTATTTTGTCAGGGAAAAGTCAATATTTACCAAAAAGAGACTGGTACTTGCTATTTGAAAAATCTGTTGTATCTCCATGTCACTAATCATTACAAAATGTTCTATATGAAGCACTGGTAACAAACATGAAGTAAAAAACCTTTTTAATTCTATTGTCAAGAATGTTTATTCATTTGTTCAGCAAATATTTGTTGAGCACCTGCCATAAAAGTTCTCTCCCTTCCTCTTCATTTGGTGACACGAATCTTCTTGCCCTCATTGTAATTGCTGTGTGTGTGTGTGTGTGTGTGTGTGTGTGTGTGTGTGTGTGTGTGGTAGTGGGGGTGGAACCCAGGGGCTTTCATTTGGAAACAGGGTCTCACTAAGTCACTGAGAGCCTCACTAAGTAGCTGAGGCTGGCTTTGAACCTGTGCGATCCTCCTGTCTCAGCCTCCCAAGCGCAGGGATTACAAGAAGGCTCCACCACACCCGGCTCCGTAATTGCTATTTAGAAGCCAAGTGTGGTAATGGACACTTGTAATCCCAGTACTTGGGAGGCCGAGACAGGAGGATCACAGGTTTGTGGTGAAGCTTTCTACATCTTAGTAAGACCCTTTTTCAAAATAAAGAATAAGGTAGGATAGCTCAGAAGTAGAATGCCCCTGGGTTCAATCCTCAGTACCAATAATAATGATAGTAGTAGTAGTAGTAGTAGTAGTAGTAGTAGTAGTAGTAGTAGTAATTATTGCTCTTTAGATTGAAATTTTTCAAAATTTGTATACCTCTAGGTATAAGAAGATGCTTGGAGCTTTGCGTTGTGGCTCTTGCTAATCCTAGTCCTTGGGAGAGAGGCTGACGCCGGATTGCAAGTTACAGGACAGCACTGGCAACAGCGAGGCTCTCAGCAACTTAGTGAGACCCTATTTCCACATTAAATATAAAATAGGGCCGGGCGTGGTGGCGCACGCTTGTAATCCCTGCGCTTGGGAGGCAGAGACAGGAGGATCGCGCAGGTTCGAAGCCAGCCGCGCTGGCTTAGGAGACCCTGTTTTCAAATACAAAATGTAAAAAGAGGTCTGGGAGTGTAGCCCGGAGGTAGAAGGGCTTCCAGGAACCCCAGTACCACCAATATATATATATATATATATATATATATATATATATATATATATATATATATATATATATAAAATAGGTCTGGGAGTGAATCCCGGGGGTAGAAAAGCCCCTGGGTTAGCAGTTAGGCAGGTCTGTGACGTGGCCTCCTGCTTCAGTCTGCTCCATCAGTAGCTTGCACAGGTTTGGACTTGCCATTCTGGTGCCTTTCACATTTTTTCCCCCCAGTACTGGGGATGGAACCCAAGGGCATTCTACCTCTGAGCTACATCCCCAGCTTTATTTCTTATTCTTTATTTTGCAACAAGGTCTCACTCACTTAGAGGGCCTCAGTAAGTGCTGTAGAAGGTAGCCGAGAACCCACGATCCTCCTGTCTCAGCCAGGTGCATTTCAGTCTGATCCTGGAACTACGGACCCTGCAGGAACTAATTAACGTGCTCGTGGCATGCATGCAGTGATATTCACAAAGTGATAGATGTGATCTGACTGGTTGGCCGTGCATTGTGAACAGCGATCTCTAGTCCAATCAGAGACGGCAGAAAGGCAAGGCCACAGGATAAAGACAAGTTTTGTCCTAGGCAGGCCCATGATTACTCGCACCACTGGTTTATTTTCTTTTTTGGTATGTGTTTGTTACTAGGGATTGAACCCAGGGGTATTCTACCTCTGAACTGCACTCCAGCCCTAATTTATTTTATTTTTTAATTTTTTTGTGGTACTGGGGATGGAACCCAGGGGCATTATACCTCTGAGCTACACTCCCAGCCCTATTTTTTTTTTACTCTTTTAATTTTGAAACAGGGTCTCACTGAGTTGTGAAGGGACTCGCTAAATAGCTGAGGCTGTCCATGAACCACGATCCTCTGGTCTCTGCCTCCTGAATGCTGGGATTACAAGCATGCACACCACACCTGGCTCCTATTTTATTTTTTATTTGGAAACAGTCATTAAGTTGCTAACACTGACTTTGAACCTGTGATCCTCCTGCCTCAGCCTCCCAAGTGTTGAGATTGCAGGCATGTGCCATCACATCAGCCTGTTTTTCCTTTTATTATGATAAACAATGAAGATATGCACCAGCAAAGGAAAGACTGGGCTCTTTAAATATTTCTAAAAATCTTGAAAGCTCATAGCCAATCGTGGTGGATTGCAGGAGGATCACAGGTTTGAGGACTTCAGTCAATCTAGCAAGGCCTTGTTTCAAAATTAAAATAGAAGCCAGGCTTGATGGCACATGCTTTAATCCCAGTACTTGGGAGGCTGAGACAGGAGGATTGCAGATTCGTGACCAGCCTCATATACTTAGTGAGGCTCTTTGCAACTAAGTAAGAGCCTGTTTCACTGGGGGTGTAGCTCAGAGGTAGAATGCCCTTGATTTCAATCCCCAGTTCTGCAAAAAAATAAAATAATAGTAATTAAAATAGGGTTAAGGGTGTAGAAAGGCAGTAGAATGCCCCTGGGTTCAATCCCCAAGACCAGAAATGAAGTAACAGATGGAAGGAGGCATGGTGGCATGCACCTGCAATTCCAGTATTTGGGAGCCTGAGACTGGAGGGTTATAGGTTTGCAGCCAGCCTCAGCAATTTAATATGACTTTAAAAAAAAAAATAGGGTTGAAGGTTTATCTCAGAAGCAAAACACCACTGGGTTCAAACCCCACTACACACACACTCTTTATGTTAGGGCCCTGAAGGTCAAAGTTTGCGCTTGTCAGAAGTTGGGTAGTCTCACTACAGCACCTATCTCAATTTTTAAAAAATTTTAAAAATTAAGCATCGAGCCGGGCGTGGTGGCGCATGCCTGTAATCCCAGCATTTGGGAGGCTGAGACAGGAGGATCCGGGTTCGCAGACGCCTCAGCTACTTAGTGAGATCCTTTGCAACTAAGTGAGACCGGTTTCAAAATAAAGAGTAAAAGAATAGGGCAAGGGGTGCTGCTCAGAGGTAGAATGGCCCTTGGGTTCCATCCCTAGTACCGCAAAACAAATAAAAAATAAATACATGAAGCATCTATCAATAGCCATCCCTATCAGAAGGTCCAGGCTGCCTTGAGGAACAATACAGAAATTTGGTTCAAGATGTGATTAAGAAAAGGGTTGCATGTAATTTCCACCCTATATTTGGCCCTTAATCAGCACTCGGCCTTCTGGCAGAGCTAACCCATAACTATAAGCAGATACACGCATGTCTTGATGTAGCCATGAAGGGGCAGCTAAGCAGGATGTCCTTCTAGACACTGCTGCCTCTGACGGCACAGATAATCAAGCTCTCTCCTCAGCCTGAGGAAGTCCAGGCCAGCTGGGCGCAGGCAACACCCAGTCCGACAGCCCAAGGCACCTCTGCCTCCACTTCTGACGCCCACACTTCATTTCTCCAAAAAACTTCTGACTCAGCCAACCTGTCTCCAGCACTTAGAAAATATTCCAATGGCCAAATAAAAACTAAGAAGAGCTGGGCACAGCTTGGCATGGTGGCACACACCAGTAATCCCAATACTTGGGAGGCTGAGACAGGAGGACTGCAGGATAGAAGACAGCCTTTGCAAGCTAGCAAGACTTAGCAACATAGTGAGACCCTGTTTCCAAACAAAATAATGACGGGGGTGTAGATCAGAGGTAGAACGCCTGGGTTCAATCCCCAGCACCGTACCGAGAAACAAAAGAAAAAGGAGGATCTGGGCAGAGCGGCTCACACCTGTAATCTCAGCTGTTTGGGAGGCAGAGGCAGGAGGAACCTAAGTTACAGGCCAGCCTGAGCAACTTAGTGACACCAAGTTTCAAAATAAACAGGCTAAGTCATGGAGCTCAGTAGCAGAGTGCCCCGGGCTCAATCCTCACTACTGAAAAAGAAAAGTTTCAAGCCAGCTTCACAATTTAATGAGACCCTGTCTCAAAACCAAAGGGCTGAGGATGTAGGTCAGTGGTAGAACATCACTGGTCACGGGCTGCATCCCCAGTACTGCAAGAAGAAAAGAAAATAGAATAAACATCGGGTCTTAGTTTATTTTTATGGCGAATGAGCCCAGGGACATTTTGCCTCTGAGCTACACCCACAGCCCTTTTTGTTTTGTTAATTTTGAAACAGGGTCTCACTAAAAAAATTGTAGAGGTTGTCCTTGCAAGCTGAGATCCCTCTGTCTCAGCTTCTCAAGTACTGGGACTATAAGCATGTATCACCATGCCTGGCCAACAGGTTTTTTACTTACTTACTTATTATGTATGTATGTATGTATGTATGTATGTATGTATGTATTTGCGGTAGTGGGCTACACACTGAGCCCTATTTTATATTTTTGAAATAGGGTCTCACTGAGTTGCCGAGGGCCTCACTAAGTAGCTGAGGCTGGCCGCAAACCACAATCCTCCTGTCTCAGCCTCCCAAATGCTGGGATTACAAGCGTGCGCCACCACACCTGGCTTTGCCAGGTTTTATTTTAATGAAGATGTGTAAAGATGAGGTGTTGTAGGTTAAAGGCTATGGACATTTCCCTAGACTAAACACTAATATTTCCTTTGTTTGGGAGGGAGGGTTTGAACCTAGGGATTCTCTACCTCTGAGTTATACCCTTATTTGGAAACAGGGCCTCACCAAGCTGCCATGTGTCTCACTAAGTAGCTATGGCTGTCCTTAAACCTGTTATCTTCCTGTCTCAGTCTCCCAAGTCCTGGGATATAAGCATGCATCACCATGCCCAGATAACATTTCCTTTTTAAAAATTCTATATACATATGTACTTTTCTCTGCACGCCAAGTGACCTGTTCTCTGAGAATCCCGGTTCCCAAGCCCCCTTCCCTCTGGCGTTAGTGGGGGCATCTCACTCAGCTGTGATGCCAGCCAGATCTGGGGGTGGCTGTGTCCCCCCAGGACTCTCCCCAGGACGCCTGCTGCCTTTTGTGACCTCCAGGCCCAGGAGTATGACCAACTCCTGCTGTTGCTATCCACACTGCCGCGATGGACACCTCCACGCCTCCCGTCCCGAGCCTGCCTGCTCCTCTGTGAACGTCCTTTGGGAATGAGAACATTTCCTCCCAGGACCCTGACCACCCCCCCCCTTTACGTTCTGCACCCAGCACTTTTTTCTTTCTTTTTCTTTTTTCTTTCTTTCTCTTTCTCTTTATTGAACTCAGAGGCATTCTCCCTCTAAGCTACCCTCAGCCTTGTTGTGTTGGGTTGCCGAGTGTCTCACTGAATTGCTGGGGCTGTCCTGGAACCTGTGATCCTCCTGTCTCAGCCTCCCAAGCCCTAGCCTTACAGGCGCGCCCACTGTGCCTGGCTGGCACTCTCTTCCCAGTTAACACAATGCACACTGTGTGTCCCGGAAGGGGATTCTGCCTGCACCATGCATTCTCCTGTGCTGCTTTCCACTTTCAAAATAAAACAGCAGAAAGCCAGAGGACACAATTCAGTATTTTATATCAGAAAGATCAGGTTTCCAACAATTACCCATGGGGCGAGTGCACGGCGTTGTCATGAGCTAGCTCAGGGTTACATCAGTAGAAAACAGTTTAAATTAGTGAGAAAAAGCAGTTTTCAAAGGAAAACCACTGATTACTTCAGGTAAGCGTGAACACCACTTGGGAGCGGGACCAGGGCGGCAGGTGAACTGTCACTGCTCCCATGTGCAGAGACCCCGCCGCCCCACAGCGCTGGCTCCAGGACACGGGAGCAGCGAGACGCCCCTTGCTCAAGCTCGGCTGCTCATCTGTTGGCACGACACTTCCACCCTGGACGCCGTGGAATTTTGTTGACTGGCCCACGAGGCCCGGCCACCAGCCCCACATGCCACCAGCAGGGTTCAGGGTCAGAGTGCGCTGCAGGCTGGAGGGAGGCGGCGGGGAGCCAGGCAGGTCACCCTCTACAGCAAGTGCAGAATCCAATTTTCTTTTCTTTTCTTTTCTTTTTTTTTGGTGGTACTGAGGTTCCTGGAAATCCTTCTACCTCCGGGCTACACTCCCAGACCTATTTTTATACTCTTTATTTTGGAAACAGGGTCTCTTAAGCCAGCAAGGCTGGCTTCGAACCAGCGCGATCCTCCTGTCTCCGCCTCCCAAGCGCGGGGATTACAAGCGTGCGCCACCACGCCCGGCTCCAGAATCCAATTTTCTACTCATGGTCTGAGACAACTTCCACTGGGCCCACCGCATTTTTCTGTCGTGGTACTGGGGGTGGAACCCAGAGGCATTCTACCACCAAGCTACACTCCCGGCCTGATTTTATTTTGAAACAGGGTCTCGCTAGGTTGATGAAAATCTCACTACTTGATGAGGTTGTCCTCGAACCTGCGATCCTTCTGTTTTAGCCTCCCAAGTACTGGGATTACAGGTATGCACCACCATGCCCAGCTCTGGAGGCTCCTTTTACCCTTCAGGTTATATTACCACCCCGAGGAGCACTGTGCGGTGGGGTGTAATGAACTGGGAAAGCACGATGTGGGGTTTTTGTGTAGGGGAGGCAGGGCCGGGATTCCCAGAGTTTGAGGCTCTGGGGAAGCCCCAGTTGCTCTCTGGGAATCTCCCTGGGCATGTGTGACCTTTTTCTCTGCTGCTCTCATAAAGAATATTATTAAGACACCAGCAAATTAAAAAATATATTTTTACTTTCTTTAGGTAGCCAATGGACACTTGTCTCCTGTTCTTTCCAAACGGTTATAACGTCTACATGATACTGTTTTCCAGTGTCCCAGAAGGCTCGCTAATAATGGTTGGCAGAACAGCCTCCCCGACACTTAACACATCCCGGGCTGCGGCCTCGGCACCGGTTTTCTTTAGCGTCGCTGGAAGTGCACCCAAAGTCCTCCCTGTGTATGTCGAGCCACCCCATGCATGCTCCAGGTCCTATGTCTCCCGCCCACTACTGCTAATGATACGCCCTCGAGAGGCCCCGCCCTCGCGCTTGTCCTGCCACAGCAGGTGGCCTGGTGGCCCAGGCTCCCTGGCACCAGCTGGCTGTCAGGTCTAGAGTTCGTCGTGTCGGGCCTCCTGGTCTTTGAGTTTAAACTCCTCGGCCACGATCTTCCCGTCTCCGTTTCGGTCCTGGTTGGTGAACATGTTCTTCACGATCACTTCAGCATCAAAACCAGGAGCGAGCTTCCCTTTGCCAGTCGCCACCTGGGCATGAATGTACTCCGAGAACTGGAGAGACAGGGGACAAAGCCATGAGACATGGCGGCTGAGAAGCCAGGGCCCGAGGAAGCTGAGCCCGGCTGAGCTTCCGAAAGAGACAAGATGAGCGGGGCGTGGGGGCGCACGCTGGTAATCCCCGCGCTTGGGAGGCGGAGACAGGAGGATCGCGCTGGTTCGAAGCCAGCCGCGCTGGCTTAAGAGACCCTGTTTGCAAATAAAAATATTAAAACAATGGGTCTGGGAGTGTAGCCCAGCGGTAGAAGGGCTTCCAGGAACCCCAGTACCACCAAAAAAAAAGACAAGATCTTCCTGAGACCCTCAGCAACTTAGTGAGACCCTGTTTCCAAATAAAATATAAAATAGGTCTGGGAGTATAGCCCGGAGGTAGAAAAGCCCCTGGGTTCCTCCCCAGTACCACAAAATAAATAAATAGATAGATAAAAAGAGACTGGGAGGAGAGAAAACTGTAGGCAAGGAGCAAAGAAATGAGAAAGGAATGGAAAGACACATCAAGAGTATGACAAACAAGAGCAGGCCTGTACGGTGATGGACGGAATCCAGGAGCCAGAACATGCGGACACGTAAGGGCAAGCGCGGCTGGAAGCCCGAGCTCCGACAGACCCACAGTGCTGGCGACCGCGCCGCTCCCTGCAGGAGCCGTGGGACCCTGGGCGTTACCTTCTCTGTGCTCTTTCTTTTCCTTCTGTTTTGGTTTGGTGGCACTGGGTTTCAACTCAGGGGCATTTTACCTCCAAGCTACACCCCCAACCCTATTTTACTTTTATTTTGAAACATGCTAGGGTGATGAGAGTTTCACTGCTTGCAGGCTATCTTTGAACCTGTGGTCCTCCTGTCTTGGCCTCCTAGGTACAAGCATGCGCCACCACAAGCAACTCAGCTGCTCTGAAACATAAGGATGTTTACAAGGCTGTCGTGAAGGTCAGTGAAGGTCAAACCAGAGGACAGATGGGGAAACACTTCTCACCAGGCAGACCTGCAGCAGGTGCCAGGAACTGCAAACCGAATCCAGACCTGTGCGCTCTGCCCCGGCCCCACGCCTCCCAGGGCTCGCTCGGTGCTTGGCACGTAAAGGCCTCTGGTGCCCGTGCGTGTTGCGCTGAGCCCCGTGGCGCCCTCCTCGCCCCACAAGGCCTTCCCGGCCACGGGCCCCTGCCCCTCCTTGCTGCCAGGGCCGCTTACCTCTTCCAGGAGGACGTCTCCATTGCCATCTTTGTCGATTTCTTCAAAGAGGTTGGGGGACACCTCGCTGTTCCATATGAACATGTAGCCCTCGGGCAGGCCGGCCACGAGCTCCAGCAGCTCAATGTCGAACACCAAGACGGCGCTGCCGGGCACCTCTCCATCTGCACAAGCAACAGGGCAGGCGTGGGGTCAGCCCTCAGGGCGCAGCCACCCCGTGCCGCTCCATGCCCACTGAGGGCAGGTGCTTCTTATTTTCTTTTTTTTTTTTGTGTGTGTGTGTGTGTTTGGTACTGAGAACTGAACCTAGGAACATTCTACCACTGAGCTATACTCCTAGGCCCTCTTCCCCCCCTCCTTTTTTTAAAATTTTGAAACAGGGTCTCACTAAGTTACTGAAGCTGGCCTCAAATGTGTGATTCTTGTTTCTCAGCCTCCCAAGTGCTGGGATTACAGGTATGTCCCACTGCGCCTGAATGCTTTAAAAAACAGAAACTCAGCCGGACATGGTGGCGCACGCTTGTAATCCCCGCGCTTGGGAGGCTGAGACAGGAGGATCGCACGGGTTCGAAGCCAGCCTCAGCTACTTAGTGGGGCTCTCAGCAACTTAGTGAGACCCTGTTTCAAAATAAAAAAAGTAAAATAGGTCTGGGAGTATAGCCCGGAGGTAGAAAGCCCCTGGGTTCCACCCCCAGTACCACCAACAAAACAAAACAAAACAAAACAGAAACTACTGGGGTGCGATGGTAAAGCTTCAGCAATTATTTAGCGAGACTCTGTTTCAAAACAAATTTTGAGAAAAGAGCCGAGCATGGTGGCACATGCCTGTAACCCCACTGCCTGAAAAGCTCAAACAGGAGGACTGCAGCTTTGAGGTCAGCCTCGGCAACTGACCTCGGCAACTTAGTGAGACTCTATTTCAAAATAAAAAAGGGCTGGAGGTAAAGCTCAGAGGTAAAATGCCCCTGGGTTCAATCCCTAGTACCAATAAAGAAATGAATGAATGAATAAATGCACAAAAAAAGATAGGGCTGAGGGTGAGGGTGTATTCTCAAAGGGAGAATGCTCCTAGGTTCAATCCCCAGGGAAATCATCATCCATTATCATCATCATCCCAGTGTTCGGGGGCTGAGGCAGGAGGATTACAGGTTCACGGCAAGCCTCAGCTACTTAGTGAGACCTTGTTGCAAAAATAAAAAAATAAGCCGGGCGTGGTGGCGCACGCTTGTAATCCCCGCGCTTGGGAGGCGGAGGCAGGAGGATCGTGCAGGTTCGAAGCCAGCCGCGCTGGCATAGGAGACCCTGTTTCCAAATAAAAAGTATAAAATAGGTCTGGGAATGTAGCCTGGATGTAGAGGGGTTTCCAGGAACCCCAGTGCCACCAAAATAAATAAATAAAATAATAATAATAAATAAAGCCGGGCGTGGTGGTATACACTTGTAATCCCAGCATTCGGGAGGCTGAGCCATGAGGATCGCGGTTCGCAGACAGCCTCAGCTACTTAGTGAGGCCCTCTGCAACTCAGTGAGACCCGGTTTCAAAATAAAGAATAAAAAAAGTAGGGCAGGGGGTGTAGCTTGGAGGTCAAATGCCTCTGGGTTCCATCCCCAGACCCGCAAAAAAAAAAAAAAATAATAATAATAAATAAAATAGGGTTGGGGGTGTAGTTTAGAGGTAGAATGGCCCTGGGTTCAATCCCTGGTGCCACAAGACAAACAAACCAAACCCCACAGAATCCAGAGACTCTGGGTTTTAAGTAAAAGGAATACTGATGTTCTAACTCACGACACCCCAAAAGCACTACATTCGAGGGATGCAGGGGCACCGACACCCTGACTGCTGTGACTTACCCACGCCAGCCTCTCCGTAGCCCAGGTGCGGCGGAATGACCACGGTCCGCTTCTCCCCCACGCACATCTCTGTGAGACCCATGTCCATCCCTAGCACGACCTGTCCGGATCCCAGCACAATATTGTAGGTCTTGCCCAGATTCCACCTGAAAATGAGACAGAGGGGCGGGGTTAGGTCACCACCCACGGATCCCAGTATTTTCCACAGCACGTCTAGGATACCCCTGCTTGAGATACGCAGCCTCTGCCAATCCTGAGGGAACATCAGACCAACCCAAACCACAGCACCTTCTGTGGAATAACCAGGCCGTCACCTCCCAAGATGGCAGGGCATAAGTCAGAGGACTGAGGGACCGTCCTGCAGGGAGGAGCAGATAGGAAGGGGATCCTTTTACTAAAAAGGATCTTACAGGAATGCTTGGGAAAAGTAAGGTAGGACCTGAGGCTTAAAAGTAATAATGTAGCCGTGCCTGGTGGCAGGCTTTTCTTCCCAGCATCCTGGAGGCTGAGACTGGAGGATCGCAGTTCCCGGCCAGCCTCAGCTACTTAGTGAGGCCCTTTGAAACTCAGTGTGAGTCTGTTTTAAAATAAAGAATTAAATTAAAAAAATAAACAGGGCTGGGGTGTAGCTTGGAGGCAGAATACCTGTGTGTGTTCCATCTCCAGTACCACACACACACACACACACACACACACACACAAACTAATATACTAGTATATGTGGGTGTGGTGGCACACTCCTAGAAAGACCCCGTTTCAAAACAAAAAATAAAAATAGGGCTGTCGGTGTAGCTCAGAGGTTGAATGCCCCTGGATTCAACCCCCAGTATCACGCACAAATAAAAACAAACAAATTAAACAAATAAATAAAAAGGGCCGTAGGTAAAGCTCAGAGCTAGAATGGCCCTGACTTCAATCTCAAGTCACAAAAACAAAACAAAAACAACAAAAAACTAATATATTAATGTTAGCTTCTTAATTTTTTTTCTTTTTCTTTTCTGGTGCTAAGGAGCGAATCCAGGCACTAGTACATGCTGGTAAATACTCCACAAACGAGCTACATCACTAGCCTCTGAGCTTTTCTTTTGTGTGTGTGGGGGGTACTGGAAATTGAACTCAGGACCATTCTACTCCTGAGCTACACCCCAGCCCTATTTTTTTTTATTATTTTATGTTATTATTTTATTTTTATTTTTATTTTTTGTGGGTCTAGGGATGAAACCCAGGGGGTATTCGACCTCGGAGCTACACCCCCTGCCCTATTTTTTATTCTTTATTTTGAAACAGGGTCCCACTGAGTTGCAGAGGGCCTCACCAAGTAGCTGAGGCTGTCCACGAACCGCGATCCTCCAGGTCTCAGCCTCCCGAATGCTGGGATTACAAGCATGCGCCAACAACGCCCGGCTTTATTATTTTATTTTGAAACAGGATCTCATTAAGTTGCAGAAGGCCTCACTAAGTCACTGAGACTGTCTGTGAACCATGATCCTCCTGTCTCAGCCTCCCAAGTACTGGGATTACAAGTGCGTGCCACCATGACCCGCCTCATTTTCATCTTGCAACAGGGTCTTGCTGGGTTTATAAGGAGGAGAGTCTCACTACTGGCTGCGGCTGTCCTTGAACTGCAATCCTCCTATCCCAGCTCCCCACTACCAACTTCCTAATTTTAGTGGGTGTCCCGAGTTAGGTGGACCTGGGACTGTCTGCTTGTAGGAAAGGCTGCTCCTCACTCCTGATTTGGAGTGCTGGGACTTGATGGGGACAAGTGCTGTCCCGCAGTTCCAGGGAGAAGAAAAGCTGTCCTATGTAGTCAGGCAGGTTCGTGGGGACGTTTTTGGGTATTACGTAGTGAACACTCTGAACTTTACATTTTAGCAAGACCTGAGTTTGACTCCTGGTTCTGCGGCTTCATCTGACCCTGAGAAATGTAATCTGTCAGTGTATGTACTTATAACATAGTGATAATATTAGCTATCTCTTGGGGTTGTTCTAAATAGCCAATAACAGAATAATAAAAATGCCCGGCGCCACGGAGAGCTGATAAAGGGCTCAGTAAACAGATGGCAACGCGCTCGTGTCTATAGCTGACTGAAAAGCTACTGAACTGAACTGCCTTGGTGTTCACAGACCCCGAAGAAACAGGCAAAAACACCTGCTCCCTCACCTCAGTCACGGCCGAAAATACGCCTGACTTCAAAACCCGCAGCATTCCTATCATTTCCTGAAGGCAAATCTGGGGAACACCAGCAGGAGCCTCCCAGGAAGTCTCCGGATGCCCGGGTGGTGATCCCCGCAGCCTCAGCTGGGGGCCCACAGGGACGCCCCGTCTCTGCTCCGCCCTCCTCCCCGTAGCAGCACCCAGGAGCCCCGGGGTACACCGCCTCTCTCCAGGCACCAACCCACACTCCACCTCAGAACACTCCAGAACCCCTTAGTTATCAAGTAAGGCGTGTTTGCTCCCTCCCCAGAGCCAGTTGAGCAAGGTACGCACACACTCAGGGAAATCTGCCAACGTGTTTTCGTATGTCACATCTGAAACCCCCACGGGCTGTTTCTCTTCACTTCCTTTTGTTTTAGTTTACTCCTTATTTGTTTTGGGGGTCCAGTTTTTCTCCCCAGCACTCCCCTCATTCCTTCGGGGCCTTGGGCCACCCCTCCCTCTCAAGCTTCCTGCCCAGGCGCCATCTCTCCTCTCAGCAGGGCTTCTCCTCCCCGGTGGACACAGACACGTGGGGCTCCCCACGCTCCCATCATGCCTTTTTCTGGAAGTTCACACCCAGGGAGACCGGCAGGGAAGCCAGGCTCTGCTCCTCCCTGCAGAGGGGCTCACGTCCTGCTGCCAGAACCCGCCAGGGCAGGAAGCGCATCTCAAGCTCTGTGGGTCCCTTTGTTCCTCACCAGCTCCACCTCCCAGGAGCGGGCTGCTCTAACCTCCCGGGCAGCTCTTTCCTGCATCCTCCAGACTCACAAAGCAACCAGGCTCCCGCTCCCGCCCCAGCCCCTCCATAAGCTTCTGGGCACCAAGGGCTGGCATTTCTTTGCAAGGTGGTTTGTAGTAAGCCAGCTTCCTGTGACTCTGAGCCCCAGAAAGCTAAGCGTATATTTCAGTGCTTCAAAAATGTGAATTTTTTAGCCAGGTGTGGTGGTGCATGCTTGTAATCCCAGTACATAGGAGGCTGAGACAGGAGGATTGCAGCCTCAGCTACTTAGTGAGGCCCTTTGCAACTCAGTGAGACCCTGTTTCAAAATAAAGAATAAAAAAATAGGACTGGGGGTGTAGCTTGAAGGTAGAATGCTCCTGGGTTCCATTCCCAGTACTGCAAAGAAAAGAAAAGTGAATTTTTTCTTTTTTTGGTACTAGAAATTGAATCCAGGGGTGTGCTACCTACAAGCTATACTGTCCTCCCCACCCCAGCTTTTTTTTTTTTTCTTTCTTTCTTTCTTTTTTTTTTTTTTTTGGTGGTACTGGGATCCTGCAAACCCTTCTACCTCCGGGCTACACTCCCAGACCTATTTTTATATTTTTATTTGGAAACAGGGTCTCTTAAGCCAGCATGGCTGGCTTCAAACCAGCGTGACCCTCCTATCTCCGCCTCCCAAGCGCGGGGATTACAAGCGTGCGCCACCACGCCCGGCCACCCCAGCTTTTTCTGTTTTTGTTGCACTAGGGATTGAACCCATCCCCAGACTATTTTATTTTATTTTGAAACAGGGTCTTGCTGGGTTGACCAAAGTCTCACTATTTGCTGAAGCTGTCCTGCAACCTGTGATCCTCCTGTCTCAGCCTCCCAAGTACTGATATTACAAGTGTGTACCACCACACAAAGCAATATCCCCCCCTTTTTTTTTTTTTTTTTTGGTGGTACTGGGGTTCCTGGAAGCCCTTCTACCTCGGGGCTACACTCCCAGACCTATTTTTACATTTTTATTTGGAAACAGGGTCTCCTAAACCAGCGCATGCGCGGCTGGCTTCGAACCTGCGCGATCCTCCTGTCTCTGCCTCCCAAGCGCGGGGATTACAAGCGTGCGCCACCACACCCGGCCAATATCCCCCTTTTTAAAACAAGGTCTCGCTAAGTTTCTGAGCCTCAAAAACATGTTTGTTTGTTTATTTTGTTTTGTTTTTGTGATACTGAGAATGGAACCCAGGAGCATTCGATCTCCAAGCTACACCCCCAACCCCATTTTTTATTTTTATTTTTTATTTTTTGGCATTGGGAATGGAACGCAGGGGCATTCTACCTTCGAGCTACACACCAGCCCTAATTTTTTAAAATCTTTATTTTGAAACACATTCTCACTGAGTTGCAAAGGGCCTCACTAAGTACCTGAGGCTGTCCGTGAACTGTGATCCTCCTGTCTCAGCCTCCCAAATGCTGGAATTACAAGCATGTGCCACCACGCCTGGCTCTATTTTTTATTCTTTATTTTAAAACCAGGTCTCACTGCTGGGCATGGTGGCACACCCTTGTAATCCCCGCACTTGGGAGGCGGAGACAGGAGGATCGTGCAGGTTCGAAGCCTGCTGTGCTGGCTTAAGAGACCCTGTTTCCAAATAAAAATATATAAAAAATAGGTCTGGGAGTGTAGCCCGGAGGTAGAAGGGCTTCCAGAAACTCCAGTACCACCAAAAAATAAAATAAAATAAAAATAAAAATAAACCAGGTCTCACTAAATTGCAGAGGGCCTCACTAAGTAGCTGAGGCTAGCCAAAAACCTGTAATCCTTCTGTCTCAGCCTCCCAAGTACTGGGATTACAAGCATGCACCACCATGACCAGCAAAACCATGAATTTTTTCCCAGATTTTAACATCTCTGTAGCTACATTTCATGATTGACCATGCATCATAATTTTGGTCAGCACTTTTTTTTCTCTTAGATATACATAAAATAAAGTTTCAAGCTAGGCATGGTGGTACACACTTGTAATCCCAGTACTTAGGAGACTGAGACAGGAGGATTGCAGGTTCAAGACCAGCCTTAGCAACTTCATGAACTCCTGTTTCAAAATAAAAGAATACAAGAGTGCTGGAGGTGTAGCTCAGAGGTAGGATGCCCCTGGGTTCCATCCCCGGTATCACACACACACAAAATGTTTCTAATAATCAGTGAAACTTATATTTGATGAAATATGTTAAATGCATTAGTATGCAGGATCTTGAAGCCCGAGGGAACGCTCTGAATTCTATGTCCCCTGGGCTCCCTCCATGCCTGGGTCCCTGCAGCTCTAAGCACTGTCCCCCAAAGCTGGAAGGAAGAGGGACAGGTGGGGGGAGAGGGGACCTCCACCCGCAGAATAAACACTCAGTGCAGCACTTATCAAACGAAGGATGCTTCCTCCTCAAGTCCAAACTTGGAATCTAAGTCAGGTCCTGTCTGAACATGGACAGACTGTACAGAAACAGAGGCTGAAACGCTTCTTTCTAAAAGAGAACCTCCTGTTAACTCACAGGTGCGTCTGAAGATTCAGAAACGAGAAGCATAGCTCCTGTACATTCCTGTGAAATATGTTTCCAGGGTTATCTCAATTAACCTTTATAAAATGACCCTTGTGTGCCTGGCCTTGGCACGAGGAATAGAAATAAGAATAAACACACTGGGTACCCCCAAGGTGTTGAGACCTATAACAGACACAGAAACCAACCTAACTAAAAGGTGAGCCACAGAGCGTCAGGAGGCTACAGGGGCAGGGGCAGCTGCTCCCTCATAGAAGGAAAAGGCAAGGAAGATTCTGAGAAGAGGGAGGACATTTAAGACAGGGCGGAAGTCGGCCAGGAGGAGAGGGCAAGCAGGGCACATCTCGTGCCACCCTAGGTGGCAGCCCCAGAAAACCAAAGAGGGTCCGAGCAGCGGGCACTGGTGAGGCCGGATGGCATCCTTACATGCCAGATGCTGGAAACGGGCCTTTATCACAGGTTACTCTCTTTCTTCCTTTCTTTCTCTCTCTCTTTCTTTCTTTCTCTCTTCTTTCCCTTCTCTTCCATTTCCTTTCCTTTCCTTTCCTTTCCTTTCCTTTCCTTTCCTTTCCTTTTTTTCTTTCTTGTGGTGCTGGGGAACCAGAGGCTTTCTACCTTCAGGCTATACTCCCAGACCTATTTTATGTTTTATTTGGAAACAGGGTCTCACTAAGTAGCTGAGGCTGGCTTCGAACCTGTGCAATCCTCCTGTCTCAGCCTCCCAAGCGTGGGGATGACAAGCGTGCGCCACCACTTGAAACAGGGTCTCACTAAGTAGCTGAGGCTGGCTTCGAGCCTGCGCAATCCTCCTGTCTCAGCCTCCCAAGTGCTGGGATTACAAGCGTGCGCCACCACGCCCGGCTCTTTCTTTATTTATTTGATACTGGGGATGGAAGTCAGGGGACTTCTATCTCTGAACTACATCCCTAGCCTTTTTTATTTTTTGTTTTGAAACACGGTCTCACTAGTTGCTGAGACTGGTCTCAAACCTGCGATCCTCCCTTTTCAGGCTCCCAAATACTGGAATTGCAAGTATGCGCCATCACTCCCGGCTTGTAATTGCTGTCTTTAAAAACAGACTGTGAAAGAAAATAAATAAAAATAAATAAAAAATAAAAACAGACTGTGACAGGGCGAGATGCCGCATGCTTGTAATACCAGCATTTCGAAGGCTGAGACCGGAGGATCATAGGTTCAAAGCCAGCCCTGGCAACTTGGTGACACTTTTGTTTCAAAATAAAAAATAGCCGGGCGTGGTGGCGCACGCTTGTAATCCCCGCGCTTGGGAGGCAGAGACAGGAGGATCGCGCAGGTTCGAAGCCAGCTGTGCTGGCGTAAGAGACCCTGTTTCAAAAATATAAAATAGGTCTGGGAGTGTAGCCTGGAGGAAGAAGGGCTTCCAGGAACCCCAGTACCACCAAAAAAATAAAATAAAATAAAAAATAAAAAATAAAAAATAGGGCTGGGGGTGTAGCTCACAGAGGTAGAATGTCGCTGGGTTCCATCCCCAGTACCGCAAATAAAGAAACAGATAAATAAACAAAATCTGAGCTGCGCCAGGGGTGGTGGCACATAACTGCAGTCCCAGTACTTGGAATGCTGACACAGGAGGATCAAAGGTTCAAGACCATATCCTCAGTAATCCAGGAAGACCCTGTTTCAAAACAAAACAAGGGCTGGGGGTATAGCTCAGAGGTGGAATGCCCCTGGATTCAATTCCCAGTACCACACACATTTACATACAAAAGATAGCAGCTACAAACTGGGCATGGTGGTGCACTTCTGTAATGCCAGTACCTGGGAAGCTGAGACAGAGGATTCCAAGTTTGAGGACAGCTTTAACAATATAGTGAGACTCTTAGCAACCTAGTGAGACCTCTCAAAACAAAAACAATAAAAAGATGGGGGGGTAGCTTAGAGGTAGAATGCTCCTAGCTTCAATCCTCATTACCAAAAATAAATAAGTAAATAAGTACATAAGCCGGGCGTGTGGTGGTGCACGCTTGTAATCCCCACACTTGGGAGGCTGAGACAGGAAGATTACACAGGTTCGAAGCCAGCCTCAGCTACTTAGTGAGGCTCTCGGCAACTTAGTGAGACCCTGTTTCCAAATAAAATACAAAATAGGTCTGGGAGTGTAGCCCAGAGGTAGAAAGCCTCTGGGTTCCACCCTCAGTACCAAATGAATAAATAAATAAATAAATAAATAAATAAAGCAAGCAAGCAAGCAGTTGTATGGTAAGATCTGCTTTTCAGAGACAGCTCCAGAGATTAGAAATGTCCCGGAATAGTGAGGTGGCCTGGGGCTTTGAGCGGGACCCCGGCAGGCTCACCCCCACCAGCCCAGCTGCCCTTACGTGGAGTCCAGCAGGGTTCCGTCCAGAAGCGAGGCGTTGTAGTGGTACTTGAGGTAATCCCCCTTCTTACTCAGAACCGAGCAGTCAGGGGGCTTGTAATGGTACGTGATGCTGATGGAGTCGGAAGGGTTGTGGAAGTCGATCACGTGGATGTCAAACACCAGCACGGCCGAGCCAGGGATGTTCCCTACAGGACGGACAGGGAATCCATGAATGATGCAGCACACCGCATCCTGCTCCCTGACACCACCAGCTGTGCCCGCCCCAGCCCCCTGGGGAGGAACAGAGCTGAAAGTGCCATCAGAAAGAACCTAATTATCCTGCAGATGTGGAGACTGAGGCCCAGGCTCGTCCAGGCTCAGTCACTTATGAGCAGTTTGGACTGGCCTGTTGCCCCAAGAATTCTGAAGCCTGAAAGATGTACAGACAGTAGCTGGGCGTGGTGGGCACGCTTGTAACCCCAGCATTCGGGAGGCCGAGACAGGAGGACCATGGTCACGGTCAGCCTCAGCTACTTAGTGAGGCCCTTTGCAACTCTGTATGACCCTGTTTCAAAATAAAGAATCAAAAATGGGGCTGAGGGTGTAGCTTGGAGGTAGAATGCCCCTGGGTTCCAATCCCAGTACAACAAAAAGATGCACAGACAAAGCAAATCAAGCCCTCTCCCATCAGAGGTGGCCACAGGAAAACCCTGCAGAGAGCCGCTCCAGGCCTGACTGCGGCTCAGGAAAACCAGAACTATCACAAACGGCACAGAGCGAAAAGGTAGACAGTCGCTGGGTTCCACCCCAAGTACCACACACACACACACACACACACACACACACACACACAGACACACACACACACACACAAACCTACTTAGGTAGGATATAGTATGTTCTAGAAAACATGACAGAATTCAAATAGAGATGGGTAGCCGGGCATGGTGGCACATGCTTGTAATCCTAGTACTGGGGAGGCTGTGACAGGAGGATCATGGATTTAGTGAGGTTTAGCGTAGCGAGGCTTACTTAGCGAGACCCTGTTCCAAATAAAGAATAAAAAATAAGGCTGGGGGTGTGGCTCAGAGGTAGCATGCCCCTGGGTTCCATCCCTAGTCACACACACCAAAAAAGAAAAAAAAAAGCCAAGTAGAGATACATGGGTGCCCCACCCTCCCATCACTGCCAAGTGCCTCTCCATGTCTGGTTCACAACAAGCCTCTCTCTAACACACACACACACACACACACACACACACACACACACACACACACAGTATGTTTATTAAGTATTTTTAAAATTTATTATTTTTAAAATTTATTTATTAATTTTTGCAGTAATAAAAATTGAACCCAGGGGCATTCTACTTCCAAGCTACAACTCCAGCTTTATTTATATGTTTGTTTGTTTTTATGTGGTACTGGGAATGGAACTCAGGGGCTTTCTACCTCACGGCAATACTCTCAGACCTATTTTATATTTTATTTGGAAACGATCTCACTAAGCCTCTGCGAGTCTCACTAAGTAGCTGAAGTTGTCTATGAATCCAGATCCTCCTGTCTGAGCCTCCCAAATACTGGGATTACAAGCATGTCCCACTATGCCTGGCTCTCCAGCCTAATTTTTTATTCTTTATTTTGAAACAGGGTCTCATCTAAGTTGTGGAGAGCCTAAGTAGCTGATGCTGATCCTCCTGTCTCTGCTTCCCAAGTACTGGGATTACAGGCATGCACCAAAACACCTGGCTCTTCGAGTGCTTTATTTATTATTAATTATTATTATATTATTATTATACTTTTGCAGTACTAGGGATTGAACTTAGGGGTATTCTACCTCCAAGCTATAACTCAGCCCTATTTTTTATTCTTTTGATTTTGAAACAGGGTCTCACTGAGTTGCAGAGGTCCTTACTATGAGGCTGAGGCTGGCCGCACACCCAGATCCTCCTGTCTCAACGTCAGCAGATCTGAAAGCCCTGGAGAGCCCCAGTCGTTCTCATGGAACAGAATAGACACCAGAAAAGCCCAGAACCAGACTGGTGTGGTGGGCACGCTTGTAATCCCAGCATTCAGAGAGTGAGACGGGGAGATCACGGTTCGTGGACAGCCTCAGATACTGCTTAGTGAGGCCCTCTGCAACTCAGTGAGACCCTGTTTCAAAATAAAGAATATGCCGGCGTGGTGGCGCACGCTTGTCATCCCCGCACTTGGGAGGCGGAGACAGGAGGATTGCGCAAGTTCGAAGCCAGCCGCGCTGGCTTAAGAGACCCTGTTTCCAAATAAAAATATTTTTAAAATGGGTCTGGGAGTGTAGCCTGGAGGTAGAAGGGTTTCCAGGAATCCCAGTACCACAAAATAATAATAATAATAATAATAATAATAATATAAAGAATACAAAATAGGGCTGTGGTGTAGCTCAGAGGTAGAATGCCCCCGAGTTCCATCCCCAGCACCCCCCCAAAATTAAATAAATAATTAAAATAAAAAAATAATTTAAAAAAGGCAAGTCCAGAACCCTTTCCGAAGGCCAATCCTTCTTCCACTACTCCTGAAGCTGAGTATACTATGGAGAATGCAGTAATTCACTTCTGCCACAATTGTGGGTTTTTTTTTTTTTTTCGGTATTGAGAATTGAACCAAGGGGCTATATCCCCAGCCCTATTTTTTATTCTTTGTTTTTTTTGTTTTTTTTGGTGGTACTAGGGGTGGAACCCAGAGGCTTTCTACCTCCGTGCTATACTCCCAGACCTTTTTTATATTTTATTTGGAAACAGGGTCTCGCTAAGTTGCTGAGAGCCTCACTAAGTAGCTGAGGCTGGCTTCGAACCTGTGCAATCCTCCTGTCTCAGCCTCCCAAGCACGGGGATTACAAGCTTGCGCCACCACGCCTGGCTATTTTTTATTCTTTATTTTGAAACAAGGTCTCACTAAGTTGTGGGGGGCCTCACTAAGTAGCTAAGGCTGGCCAAAAACCTGTGATACTCCTATCTCTGCCTCCTAAATACTGGGATTACAAGTTTGTGCCATCATGCCCAGTTCTGCCACAAATGTTTACTGAACCTGTGTCCCTGAAGTCCTACACAACCCTCATGAAGAGGCCATGACCACCAGGTGTGGAGGCTGAGACTTACAATCCCAGCATTTGGGAGGCTGAGGCAGGAGGATCGTGGTTTGCAGACGGCCTCAGCTACTTAGTGATGCCCTTTGCAACTCAGTGAGACTCTATTTCAAAATAAAGAATAAAACCAAGACTGGGGTGTGTAGCTTGGAGGCAGATTGCCCCTGGGTTCCATCCTAAAGAGGCCATGACTGCCAAAGAAGAAAGGATGGAGGCAGGCAGTGACAGGAAGATTGTAGGTTTGAGGCCAGCCTCAGCAACCTTGTGAGACCCTGTTTCCAAATAAAAAATAAAAGAGGGCTGGGAGTAGGGGAGAGTTTGGAAGTAGAATGTCACTGGTCCAATCCCAATACCACATATACACAAAGAAGAGAGAGAGAGGGAGAAAGAGAGAAGAAAAGAGAAAGAGAGAGGAGGACGGGGCCGAGTGTGGTGGTGCATGCCTATAATCCCAGTGTTCGGGAGGCTGAGACTTGATTGTGGGTTCAAGGTCAGCTTCCACAATTTAGTGCAATGCTTAACAACTTACTGAGACCCTGTTTCAAAAATACAAAAGTCAAAAGGGGTGTGGGTGCAGCTCGGAGGCAGAATGCCCCTGGCTTCAATCTGCAGCACCACTACCCCTGATAACAACAAAAACAGAAGCAGGGCCCACAAGGGCCTGGGGTTTACATCAGGGCGCCTCCCCACCGCCCGGCGGGGAAGATGAAGCAGTCTCATGCTCTAAACTTTTTACGAGCCCTTGGACGCTTCCCAGAGCTTTTATAATTCTTTGCAGAGCTGACTCATACTTGGTGGAAAGCCAAAGAAAAAAATAATTCAAGCAAATGTTTCTCCTCTGTGCATTCTTTCTGGAGAGAGGAAGGATTAGTCCTGGGTCACGTGAAACAAGAACGCTCAGAAGATGTGTGTCCATTCCTGTGTGCACCTGGCTGGAAGCAGAAAGTGGCTTGACACGGCAACAGCGTCCAGACCTCAACAGACGGCACTTTGGACCACGGCCTCCTGGTGCATCTGAAGCCATGATTTCTTGAGGTGTCAGAAATTTTGTGTGTGTGTGGTACTGGGGATGGAATGCAGGGGCCCTCCTACCTCCAGGCTACACTCCCAGACCTATTTTATATTTTTTATTTGGAAACAGGGTCTCTTAAGCCAGCGTGGCTGGCTTCGAACCTCCGTGATCCTCCTGTCAGCCTCCCAAGCGCGGGGATTATAGGTGTGCGCCACCACACCTGGCTGGGGTGTCAGAAATGTAAGCCAGGCAGAAAAACACGCTTCACTGTGGTACACTCTAGTTTCCAACCACTGTGATGTTTCGTATATCTTCTGAGATGAACCCTAAAGGAAGAATGCCCAGGAGGGACAGGACACAGCAGTAGAAGTCAGAAGAAAGTTGACAAAACAACTGTGTGTAGCCAACGAGACCAGGCAGAACTCCATCACACAGGGCACACACACTCAAAATGCACACTGTGTCGGCAATGCTCAGCAAAGTTAAGCAGGTTGGCAGAATATGTTGTACAGGAGAAAACATAATTAAGCGGGGTCGGTGGGGCACGCCTGTGATCCAGCACTTGGGGGGTTGAGATGGGATCACAGGTTTGGGGCCAGCGGGTGGTAACTTAGCAAGACCCTGCTTCAAAATAAAAAACGGAAAGGGCAAGGGGTCCCCAGGACCCCCTCATACCCACGAGCATGCGGACGCGCGCACACACACACACACACACACACACACACACACACAGATGGGTAAGAGTGTATGTGTGTTACTGGTGATGGAGCGTAGGGCTTCATGCATACTAGGTAACTGCTTGCTCCACCACTGAGCTATCATTCCCCAGCGCCATACACTTCCGTTTATCTATGCATATACGCAAAAGTTCAAGCAAGGCGTGGTGGCCCCACCCTTATAATCCCAGTACCTGGGAGGCTGAGACAGGAGGATCCGTGTTTGTGGCCAGCCTCAGCTACTTAGTGAGGCCCCCTGCAACTTGGTAAGACCCTGTTTCAAAATAAAGAATAAACAAATTGGGTGGGGGGTGTGACTTGGAGGTAGAATGCCCCTGGGTTTAATCCCAAGCATCACAAAAAAAAAAGAAGAAAAAACGTTCACAAGGATGTTCTCCTGACACTGTATTAGTTCTCTGCTGGTGCTGTAACAAATTCCCACAAGTGTATGGATTGTTTTAATCCACAGGCTGATTCTTGTGGTCAAAGGTCAAAAGCATAAACTCAGGGCAGTGGCAGGAGTACTCTTGGGGGATTCAGGGAGACTGTGTCCTTGGCTTTTCTAACTTCTACAGGCAGCCTGCATCCCTTGACTTCGTTCCCTTCTTCATCTTCTGAATCAGCAGTTTAGCACTGGTTCCCTGGTCTAACCTTTTTTTATTTTTATTTTTTTTGTGGGCCTGTGGATGGAACCCGGGGACATTCTACCTCCCAGCTACACCCCCTGCCCTATTGTTTTTTTTATTCTTTATTTTGAAACAGGGTCTCACTAAATTAAGGAGAGTCTCACTAAATAGCTGAGGCTGTCCGCAAACGGTGATCCTCCAGTGTCAGCCTCCCGAATGTTGGGATTACAAGCATGCGCCACCACGCCCGGCTCTTGTCTGACCTCTTGCCTCCCTCTTAGAAGTCTGTGGAGGCTACCTGGATAATAAAGGGTACTCTCACGCCGGGCGTGGTGGCGCACGCTTGTAATCTCAGCGCTTGGGAGGCAGAGACAGGAGGATCACACAGGTTGAAGCCAGCCCCTCTGGCTTAAGAGACCCTGTTTCAAAAAAAAATAAAAATAGGTCTGGGAGTGTATCCCGGAGGTAGAAGAGTTCCATCCCCAGTACCACCAATAAAAAAAGAAGTAAATAAATACATACATACATACATACATAAAGGATACTATCCCTATCTCAAGATCCTTAAGGTGACAGCATCCATAAAGCCCTTTCTAATAAGGGATCTACAGATCCTAGGAATTAGGACACATATCATTTGGGTCCATGTTCTAACACATTAATAATGTTTACTTCTGGTTGGTGAGAGTACAGAATATCTGGGGCAGGGGGTATCAGAGATGGAACCCAAGCCGGCGCAGTGGCCAACGCTTGTAATCCCAGTACTCAGGAGGCTGAGACAGGAGGATTATAGGTTCTCAGCCAGCCTTAGCTACTTGGGGCCTCCGCAATTAAGTGAGACCCTGTTTTAAAATAAAGAATAATGCCGGGCATGGTGGCGCACACTTGTCATCCCCGCGCTTGGGAGGCAGAGACAGGAGGATCGCGCAGGTTCAAAGCCAGCCGCGCGCGCTGGCTTAGGAGACCCTGTTTCCAAATAAAAATATAAAATAAAAAGCCAGGTGTGGTGGTGTACACTTGTAATTTCAGCATTTGGGAGGCTGAGACAAGAGGATCGCAGTTTGAGAATCGCAGGGGCATTCTACCTCCCAAATACTGGGATTATAAGTGTGTGCCACCATGCCGGCTTTGCCTTTTTTTTTTTTTTTGGTACTGGGGACTGAACCCAGGGGCATTCTACCTCCAAACTCCACCCCCAGCCCTATTTTTTATTCTTTATTTTGAAACAGGATCTCACTAAGTTTCAGAGGACCTCACTAAGTAGATGAGTCTGGCCATGAACCTATAATCCTCCTGTCTCAGCCTCCCAAATATTTGGATTACAAGTGTACACCACTATGCCCAACTTTACATTTTATTTGGAAACAGGGTCTTGCTAAATTGATGAGACTGCCTTTGAACCTGCGATCCTCCTGTCTCAGCCTTCCAAGTACTGTAATTACAAGCATGTGCCACCATGCCTGGCTTGTATTTCCTTTTCTTTTCTTTTTTTTTTCTCCTAATCCAAACTATTTCTTTTTTTTAATACAAATTTTTTATTGAACATAAATGGTATACATTTAAACTATACTTGGTGCCCTCTCCCCCTGCCCCTGTTTTCCCTTCCCCCCTCCCACTAATGATTGTCCAGGATAACCTTTTCTAAAGTCAACATGTTTTATCTGTAGAACTCTTCAAAGGAAGCTTGTTCTTTTTTTTTTTTTCTTCTTCTTTTTCAGTACTGGGGATGGAACCCAGGAGCATTCTACCTCCGAGCTACACCCCCAGCCCTATTTTTTATTCTTTTTTATTTATTTTTTTGGTGGTACTGGAAACCCTTCTACCTCCGGGCTATAGTCCCAGACCTATTTTTAAAATATTTTTATTTGGAAACAGTCTCTTAAGCCAGCATGATCCTCCTGTTTCCGCCTCCCAGGGAAGGCGGAAACCACGCCCAGCTATTCTTTATTTTTAAACCGGGGGGTCTCACGGATTGCAAAGGGCCTAAGTAGCTGAGGCTGTCCATGAACCACGATCCTCCAGGGTCAGCCTCCCAAATGCTGGGATTACAAGCGAGCACCACCACGCCCGGCTGGAAGCTTGTTTTTAAGGTGACAAAATGTTATAGGATGATGGTGATAGCTGCATAAGTAACGAAATTTACTGGAAGTCATTCATTTGAATACTTAAATGGGTGAATCTCATAGCTGGGCTGGGTGGTACATGCCTGAAATCCCAGTACTTGGGAGGCTGACACAGGAGGATCACAGGTTCGAGGACAACCTCATTAAGTAGTGAGATTCTCATCAACCTAGTGAGACCCTGTTTCAAAAATAAAAATAAGTTGGGCATGGTAGAGCACACTTATAATTCCAGTACTTGGGAGGCTGAGAGAGGAGGATCCAGGTTCGTGGCCAGCCTCAGCTACTTAGTGAGGCCCTCTGTAACTTAGTGAAACCCTGTTTCAAAATAAAGAATAAAAAAAAGTGGGCTGGGAGTATATCTGGGAGGTAGAATGCCCCTGAGTTCCATCCCCAGCAACACAAAAAAGAAAATTAAAAAAATAAAAAATAAAAATATAAGCCAGGCGTGGTGGTGCACTCTTGTAATTCCAGCATTTGGGAGGCTGAGACTGGAGGATCGCAGTTCACGGACAGCCTCGGCTACTTAGTGAGGCCTCTGCAACTTAGTGAGACCCTGTTTCAAAATAAAGAATAAAAAATAGGGCAGGTGATGTAGCTTGGAGGTCAAATGCCCCTAGGTTCCATCCCCAGACCCGCAAAAAAAAAAAAAAAAAAAAAAAAAAAGTGCTGGAGGTGTAGCTGAAAGGTAGAATGTCTCTAGGTTCAATTCTCCAGTAACACACACACACACACACACACACACACACACACACACACACACACACACACCGCATGGCGGGAAGAGCAAAGAGAAACGATAGCACTCTAGAAGCTAAATCTATCTGGGCCATCCAGTCTCACGCTGGCCTTGAGCTTCCCTGCTTGCCCTCCTACGAGCCCTGATTGGAGTCGGGTGAAGCAGCCGGCCAGCGGGGAGGCAGGTGATGCCCACCTCTTCCTTCCTCTCCATACCCCAGGTGAGGGGGGACCACAATCCTTCGCCTCTCTCCAATGCAAACACCAAGTAAACCTTCGTCCATCCCAGGAATCACGTAGCCCTGCCCAATGTAGGTGTCAAAGGTGCGGTTCCTCGAGTAGCTGCAAAGAACGAAAAGAAAGTGGTAACTCATAGGGCACCCAGCACCTGAGCAAGTCATCCGGGTTCACGACGGGACGGGAGAAACCTCCAAACCCCCAACAGTGACATGGGCACGGCCAGGCCACTCGCTGCCCTGGAGTGGTGCCTGTGTGAACACTGCCTGCAGAAACGGGACAGAAACTAGCTGTTCAACCCTCCGGTTTGGTCAGTTTAAAAATTCAACGTGGGGACCAGGTGTGGGGGCGCACGCTTGTCATCCCAGCACTCGGGAGGCTGAGACAGGAGGATCGTGGTTCGCGGACAGCCTCAGCTACTTAGCGAGGCTCTCTGCAACTCAGTGAGACCCTGTTTCCAAATAAAGACTAAAAAATAGGGCTGGGGGTGTAGCTCAGATGTAGAATGCCCATGCGTTCCACTCCCAGGACTGCAACAACAACAACAAAAAAGAAATGCAACGTGCTTTTTAAGAAGCAACCCTTGGCGGGCGTGGTGGCGCACGCTTGGGAGGCGGAGACAGGAGGATTGAGCAGGTTCGAAGCCAGCCGTGCTGGTTTAAGAGACCCTATTTCCAAACAAAAAAATATAAAATAGGTCTGGGAGTGTAGCCCTAAGGTAGAAGGGCTTCCAGGAACCCCAGTACTACCAAAAATAAAAAATAAATAAGAAGTAACCCTACAGAGATGGAGCTAACGTCAGTGGGACTGTCTACACGGTTATCATGCCCCAGGATAACTAAGAACACATCTCAAGGCCAGTGTCTTCAGTCTCTAAAGAAGAGAGACCTGCTTATGTGGCACATCAGTTATTAATGGCGGTGCTGGGGTTGAGCTCAGGGTCAAGTATGCTAGGCAAGTTCACTGTCACTGAGCTGTCCTCTAGCCCTGAACAGGAGTATGCAGATTGCCAGAAGGTGGCACATATACTGAGAACAACTGTAGTCTCCTTCCTACAGCCCAGCTGTAGGACTCCCAAGTGCTCCCCTCAGTGGAGCGATCCAGCCTCTCTACCGATTGCCAACTGAGCCTGATTATTGTGAGTCTCATGAAAAGAGGAATCAAGTTGGGCGTGGTGGCGCATGCTTGTAATCCCAGCATTTAGGAGGCTGAGTCAGGAGGATCGCAGTTTGCGGCCAGCCTCAACTACTTAGTGAGGCCCTTTGCAACTCAGTGAGACCCTATTTCAAATCAAAGAATAAAAAAATAGGGATGGGGGTGTAGCTCAGAAGTCGAATGCCCCTGGGTTCCATCCCCAGACCCGCAAAAAAATAAATAAATATAAATAAATAAATAAATAAAATAGGTCTGGAGGTGAGCCAGGCATGGTGGTGCACTTTGTAATCCCAGCATTTGGGAGGCTGAGACAGGAGGATCTCAGTTTGCAGGCAGCCTTAACAACTTAGTGAGGCCCTTTGCAACTCAGTGAAAACCTGTTTCAAAATAAAGAATAGAAGCTGGGCGTGGTGGCGCACGCTTGTAATCCCCAATATTGGGAGGCTGAGACAAGGAGGATTGCATGGGTTCGAAGCCAGCCTCAGCTACTTAGTGAGGCTTTCAGCAACTTAGTGAGACCCTGTTTCCAAATAAAATATAAAAAAGGTCTGGGAGTATAGCCCAGAGGTAGAAAGCCTCTGGGTTCCATCCCCAGTACCACTAAATAAATAAATAAATAAATAAATAAATAAATAAAAATAAAATAAAAATTGGGGGTATAGTTCAGAGATAGAATGCCCCTAGGTTAAATCCTCAGTATAAAATAAAATAAAATGGGCTGAGACTGTAGATCAGTAGTAGAACACCCCTGGATTCAATCCCAAGCAGTGAAAATAAAATTAGAATGAATTTTTCAAATAAAGTAATGCCAAAGCAAAATTCTGTGATATTTTTGGATGATTCAATAAGCTAGAAGTCTATTACCTCACAAAGACAGCTGGGCTGTTATTCCCTTCTAACAGGAAGCTAAAAGAATGGTTTCCAAAGAGTGGGTGCCACTTGTGGGAGCACAGTGCCAAGGTACTTGAGCCATCTGCACAGTCCTTGGCCTCCGCCCTCGAGAGGGAGCGGAATGTGTCCCCTCCAGTCTGTCGGCCTGTAAAGTCTGCATAATGGCAGCCAGTATGGTATGGGATTCCAAGCATGCAGCCACCTCGCCCAGCTAATTTTCTGTTTTGAAACAGGTCTTCCTAAGTTACTAAGAGTCTCGCTGTGTTGCTGAGGCTGTCCTCAAACCTGTGATCGTCCCATCTGTCTCTGGGATTACACGCATGAGCCACTACAGCGGCTCAACGTCTAAATGTGAGCTTCTCTTTCTCTACAGATCCATCTAAGT
This sequence comes from Muscardinus avellanarius, assembly GCF_963383645.1. NCBI lineage: Eukaryota > Metazoa > Chordata > Mammalia > Rodentia > Gliridae > Muscardinus > Muscardinus avellanarius. The sequence goes on from NC_137795.1 coordinate 3,345,954, forward strand.
CAGCCCTAGCCAGGCGTGGTAGGCTCACTTGTAATCTCAGTACTTGGGAGGCGGAGACAGGAGGATCGCAGTTCACGGCCAGCTTCAGCAATTTGTGAGGCCCTTGCAACTTAGTGATGCTGTGTTCCAAAATAAAGAATAGAATAGGGCTGAAGGTATAGTTTGGAGGTAGAATGTCCTTGGGTTCCAACTCCAATACCACCAAAAACAACAACAAAAAAATCAGCCCACAAAAGCCCACTGTTATAATGGCCTCTGAAGAAATTCACAATCAGAAAACAGCCAGGCGTGTAATCCCAGCATTTGGGAGGCTGAGACAGAAGGATCTGGGCTCACGGCAGCCTCAGCTACTTAGTGAGGCCCTTTGCAACTTAGTGAGACCCTGTTTCAAAATAAAGAATAAAAAATAGGGCTGGGAGTGTAGCTCGGAGGTAGAGCGCCCCTAGGATCCAACCCCAGTACGACAAAAATAAATAAATAAATAAAGTAAGTAAGCCAGGCACCACCATGTGTGGTGGCGCACGCCTGTAATCCCCACGATTGGGAGGCTAAGACAGGAGGATCACGCAGGTTTGAAGCCAGCCTCAGCTGGTTTAAGAGACCCTGTTTCCAAATGAAATATAAAATAGGTCTGGGAGTGTAGCTCGGAGGTAGAAGGCCTCTGGGTTCCAGCCCCAGGACCACCAAAAAAAAAAAAAAAAAAAAAAAGCAATATTACTCCTCTGGGTTCAATACCCAGTATCCTCCCCCAAAAAACAAAACAAAACAAAACAAAAAAACCAGACATCTATACTGGAGATAAAAATATGAATGAGCACTGGCAGACACAGACACTCAGATCATGTTCCACCAGCCCCAGACTCAGGTGCGAAGCCCTCCTGGTGAATGAGGCTCCAGCTGTTTTCTCACCTGGAATCAAAGAAGGTGCCGTCCAGAAGTGTGCCATTGTAGTGGTACCTGAGGAAGTCCCCGCTCTGACTCCTCCTCTCGCAGTTTTCAGGAACTACCTTGTTCTCAATGGAAATAGTATCCTTGGGGTTATGGAGGTCCAGAAGAGCGACGTCGAATACCAGGGACGCCTGGCCAGGAATGTCTTTCCCTAGAGTGGAACGGAGAAGATGATGTTCAGAATCAGGAAGGACCGCACCACTCGACGTCCTCCACAATTCCTTGTAGTATTCAAGCCAGGGAGACAAATGTTCTCCCAAGACTTGGGTGGTCCCCGTGGTGTCTAACTGCAATGTCTCACCACGGGGTCCAAGCAGGGGCTGGTGGGGACAGTGTAAAGCCTGGCTTAGAAGCTAGGCGTGGTGGTGCACGCTTGCAATTCCAGCATTTGGGAGGCTGAGACAGGAGAATAGCGGTTCATGGACAGCCTCAGCTACTACTTAGTGAGGCCCTTTGCAACTTAGTGAGACCCTGTTTTAAAATAATGAAAGCCAGGGGTGATGGCTTACGCTTGTAATCCCAATGCTTGGGAGGCTGAGACAGGAGGATCACAGGTTCGAAGCCAGTCTCAGCTACTTAGTGAGGCTCTCAGCAACTTAGTGAGACCCTGTTTCCAAATAAAGTATAAAATAGGTCTCAGAGTATAGCCCGAAGGTAGAAAAGCCCCTGGGTTCCACCCTAAGTACCACGAAAAAAAAAAAAAAGAAAGAAAGAAAAAGAAAAAAAAGAATGAAAAATAGGGCTAGAGGTACAGCTCGGAGGTAGAATGCCCCTGGGTTCCATCCCCAGTACCACGATCAATCAATAAATAATAAAGCTGACTTAGAAGAAGAAGGAAACTAAGGGTAATCACACACGGGACTGCCATGATCAGACTGTTTACACTCAGGCTGGGAAATGAAGGCAGCTCATGGGCGGCTCGACACCCACATGCGAAACCAAACACATACCTCTATGGGCTTCTGTTTGTGTAGGAATGCAAATTACAGACACTTAAAGGTCCACATTCCAAAGCTCTGATCTGGTTCTAAAGAATACTGTAGACTTGTTCTTTCAAACCTACACCCAATTTTTCTTTTCTTTTCTTTTCTTTCTTTTCTTTCTTTTTTTTTTTTTTTGCAGTACTGGGGATTTAACCTAGGGGCATCTACCTCCAAGCTACACCCCCAGCCCTATTATTTATTTATTTATTTATTTATTTATTTATTTATTTATTTATTTATTTATTTATTTGTTGGGGTCTGCTCAAACTGCCTGACAGAACCTCCGATGAATTAGCTACATGAAGCGCCAAGCGCGTTGACGTCTGCTCAACCGCCAGATGACAGGTAGCGCCAAGCACGATGGCCGCCTGTCAAAACTTCCAATGAATGGGCTGCATGTAGCGAACACAGGTCTGCACAACCGCCGGACCTTCCGATGAATAGACCTGCAACAAATAGTGCCGAGCGGATACAAGGGGGCATCTCCTTGCCCCCGCTACTTTTAGTTTGATAGGTTAAAATAGTTTCCTGACCGGAAAATCCCCCCCTGCCTTTTTTGCTTTAAATTGGGTTGCCTGAAGGAAAATAAACGAGATCTTGCTTGACAAATCTCCCGGCTCCGTGTGGGGATCGGGGCCGTCGGTACTCATCATCTGGCCAGTCCCGCCTGGACTGATGGGCTGGACCCGTCATTTATTTATTTCAGGACTGGGGATGGAACCCAGGGGCATTCTACTTCCAAGCTACACCCCCAGCTCTATTTTTTAGTCTTTATACTTGTTTCATTTTATTTATTTATTTATTTATTATTTATTTTGCAGGTCTGGGGATGGAACCCAGGGGCATTCAACCTCCAGGCTACACCCCCTGCCCTATTTTTTATTCTTTATTTTTGAAACAGGGTCTCACTAAGTTACGGAGGGCCTCACTAAGTAGCTGAGGCTGTCAATGAACCGCGATCCTCCAGTCTCAGCCTCCCGAATGCTAGGATTACAAGCATATACCACCACGCCCAGCTAGTCTTTTTATTTTTGAAACAGGGTCTCACTGAGTTGCAAAGGGTCTTGCTAAGTAGCTGAGGCTGTCTGCAAACCATGACCCTCCAGTTTCCGCCTCCCAGATGCTCGGATTACAAGCGTGTGCCACCATGCCCCGCTTATTTTTTATTTTGAAACAGAGTCTCACTAAGTTGTGGAGGGTCTCACTAAGTAGCTGAGGCGGGCCACAAACCCACAATCCTCCTGCCTCAGCCTCCCAAGTTCTGGAATTACAAGCATGTGCACCAGGCTTGGCACTATTTTTTATTTTTTTGAAACAGGCTCTCAATGTGTTTCAGAGGGCCTCTGTAAATCCTCCTGTGTCCGTCTCCAAGTACTGGGATCACAGGTGTGTGCCACCATGCCTGCTCGATTCATTCTTTTTTGTGTGTGTGGTACTGGGGGGTGGAACCCAGGGGCTTTCTACCTCCGGGCTATATGCCCAGACCTATTTTATACTTTATTTGGAAACAGGGTCTCACTAAGTAGCTGAGGCTGGCTTCAAACCTGCGCGATCCTCCTGTCTCAGCCTCCCAAGCGCGGGGATTACAAGCGTGCGCCACCACGCCCGGCCCAATTCATTCATTTAAACACAGCCCGTCACCTGTAGCTACAGGCCACCATACTAGGCAATGTTGGTCTAGATCCAAAAGCCCAGTGGGTTTCATGTGGACACAGTGAGCCTCACCGCTGCAGTAGGTGGAGAGGGAAGAGACAGAGAAGGACTTACCATCCCCATCTTCCCCGTAGGCCAGGAAGGGCGGTATGGTGATGGTGCGCTTTTCGCCCACACACATCCCTAGCAGCCCCTTGTCCATGCCAGGAATCAGCCAGCCAATACCCACGTACGTGTCATAGGTTTTCATGCGATTGTGACTGAAATCCAAAGAGAAGGGAGACAGGCCCCTGTGTGTCTCCAACTCACCCCTCAGGAAGGCTTCTGTCCGCAGCCTCAGCTCACAGCGTGCCCATACCCACCCCGCAAACCGGCATCCACGGATCTCTGCTAACAGACACGGAGCAGGGGCCCTCGGGATGGCAGGAGCCAAAGCTCATGTTGGTACCACAGTGACTGACGAAAAGGGCCGGCCGCGCCACTCCGCGCGCTCGACCCCGGGCGTCAGTGTCTAAGGGTTCCCTGTGCTCTGGCTGAGCCCCTTCCCCCATCCCTCAGGCATTCATCGTCTCCCTTCTCTTTCCTTGGGAAAACCATAAAAAATGTGGATTTTTCACTTAATGATGAGACCCCAAAATACTGTTAAATTAGATAAGCATGCAGCTTTTAAAGTCTTTCTTTCTTTCTTTCTTCCTTTCTTTCCTTTCCTTTTCTTTTCTTTTCTTTTTCCCCCCCCAGTATTGGGGATGGAACCCAAGGGCGTTCTACCTCGAGCTGCACCCCCAACCCTGTTTTTTATTCTTTATTTTGAAACCCGGTCTCACTGAGTTGCAGAGGGCCTCAGTAAGTAGCTGAGGCTGTCCACGAACCACGATCCTCCTGTCTCAGGCTCCCAAATGCTGAGATTACAAGTGCGTGCCACCCCGCCCAGCCAGCTTTTAAAGTTTTCTAAGATGTACTAACCCCGAGGGGGAGTTTACTGGGGTCTGAACACCAGGGACATTCTACCTCGGAGCTACGTCCCCAGTCCCCTGCGTTTTATTTGGAAACATAGTCTTGCTAAGTTACTGACGGTCTGGCTGAATTGCTGCGGCTGGCCTTGAACCTGTGATCCTCCTGTCTCAGCTTCCCAAGTACTGGGATCACAGGTATGCACCACCATTCCTGGCTAAGATGTATTAGATTGTGCCTCTGGTAGCGGTTAAAGTTATTTTCACACCCCTTTTCTGGTTTCTCCATTGGCACAGAAAGCAGACGTGATACTGCCATGGACAGTGGGACTTACCTGGAATCAAAGAGAGTCCCGTCCAAGAACGTTCCGTTGTAGTGGTACCTTACAAAATCAGACACCTGGATGGTTCGAGGGCAACTGGGGGGCTTGAAATACGTGTGAATCTGAACCTGGTCTTCAGAATTCCAAATATCCATCAGAAGTACATCAAAATGAAGCACTGAATTTGGGGGGATCACCCCAGCTAGAAATGAAGAGAGAGTTCACGCTGAGAAACCGCTGCCATTCAGGCCAGACAAATCAACACCTCGGATACTGCCAAAGTGAACAGAAGCCAAAAGGTTCAAGCAGTCACTGGTATACACTTCCAAAACGACCCATGCATCCTCCATCTTTCCTTCAAATGAAATAAAAAGAAAACCAGGTGTACACACCTGTAATCTCAGCATTTGGGAGGCTGAGACAAAAGTTTTGCAGGTTAGAGGTCAGCCTCAGCAACTCTGCAAAGGTGGGTTCAAAGGTAGGATACCCATACATTCCCCAGGGAAGAAGAAGAAGAAGAAGAAGAAGAAGAAGAAGAAGGAGGAGGAGGAGGAGGAGGAGGAGGAGGAGGAGGAGGAGGAGGAGGAGGAGGAGGAGGAGGAGGAGGAGGAGAAGGGGAAGAGGAAGAAGAAGGGGAAGAGGAAGGAGGAGGAGGAGGAGAAGAGGAAGGAAGAGGAGGAGGAGGTGGAGGAGGAGGAGGAGAAGGAGAAAGAGAAGAAGAGGAGGAGGAGGAGGAGGAGGAGGAAGAGGAGGAGGAGGAGGAGGTGGAGGAGGAGGAGGAGGAGAAGGAGAAAGAGAAGAAGAGGAGGAGGAGGAGGAAGAGGAGGAGGAGGAGGAAGAGGAGGAGGAGGAAGAGAAATTAAAAGAGAAAATAAGTGGACTGGGTGGCACATGCCTGTAACCCCAGTACTTTGGAGGCTGAGATGTGGTGTAAGGACAGCCTCAGCCAGTGGTAAGACTCATCACCTAGTGAGACCCTGTTTCAAAATAAAAATAAAATAGGGCTAGAGGTGTCGTTCGGAGGTAGAATGCCCCTGGGTTCAATCCCCAGCATCCTAAAAAAAAGAAAGGAGAGAGAGAGAGAGAGAGAGAGAGAGAGAGAGAGAGAGAGAGAGAGATTAAGAGAAAGAGAAAATAAGATAAATAAGATTTTCCTCTTATTGTGGCTACTGTTCAATATACCTGTGTTAATGACATCTTTCTTCATACTAGAATATAAAACCTTTTTTTTTTTCGGTACTGGGGATGGAACCCAGGGGCATTCTACCTCTGGGTGACACGCCCAGCCCTATTTTTTATTCTTTATTTATTTTTGTTTGTTTGTTTTTAATTTTTTATTGGTGCACTGTATTCATACATCATAATGGGATATTTACTCTTTATTTTGAAACAGGGTTTCACTGAGTTGCAAAGGGCCTAAGTAGCTTAGGCTGTCTGCAAACCTGCGATCCTTCTGTCTCAGCCTCCTAGTACTTAGGTTACAAGTGTGCACCCCCCTCCCCCGCTTAATTATTCTTTTTAATTTTACTTTAGTTGTGTGTGTGTACTGCTCTTTAATTTCCCCCTAAATGAAAAAGTCTAAAGCCTCTAAGCTCGTCAGTCAGCTTGACCCAACAGGCTGCAAGGCCCTGGCGGTCTCTGCGCGTGTGTGGATAAACAGACGGACACTTACAAACGCCTTCACTTCCATAGGCAAGCTTGGGGGGGATCGTGACGAAACGCCGCTCATTGACGCACATGCCGACCAGGGCTTGGTCCATCCCTGCGATCAGCTGTCCTTTCCCCACAAACACGTTGAAAGTGGAATCTCTGTCATAGCTAAGGACCCAAAGGGAGAGAGAGAGAGAAAGAAAAGTATGAACTGACCTTCCTTTAAGGAAACTGACCTTTAAAACACACCCATGAAGGTCACAGCCAAGAAAAGAGCCTGCCAAAGAGTTATTGATATAGCAAATGTTCTCACTGGACGGCGCCTGTATGCTTGGAATTTTTAGATTACCTTGAGTATTGCCAGCAAATCTAGTTATATAAGCACTGGCGTAACTCTGTCTAGAAAAAAAATGAGGAAGTTTGATTTGCAAAATCGCTACCTATTCTTCCATGCAAAAATAAATAGTTCACTCCAGTTTCTACATGATTTATGTCTAAAAGTCACATCATAGACATCTAATGGCCCAACACACACACACACACACACACACACACACACACACACACACACACACGAGTTTCAAGTCAAGTCATCTAGGTGAGATAAATAAAGGTGGCATGGTATTAACCTATTTCCTCTACTATAAAATATTTCTATTTCTACCATAACCTATTTCCTTTTTTTTTTTTTTTTGGTGGTACTGGGGTGGAACCCAGGGGCTTTCTACCTCCGGGCTACACTCCCAGACTTATTTTATTTGGAAACAGGGTTTCACTAAGTTGGTGAGAGCCTCACTACGTAGCTGAGGCTGGCTTCAAACCCGTGCAGTCCTCCTGTCTCAGCCTCCCAAGCGCGGGGATTACAAGTGTGCACCACCGTGCCTGCCGACCTATTTCTGTTCTATATCTTGGGTGGGGCATTTATTTGAACCACCCCCCCATGCCATTCTGGCATGGGGCTGTAACTATCTTCTGTATTTCTATCTTTTTAATAAACTTCTTTAAATTTTCAGCAAGAGTCCGGACTAATGTGTATTGACTCTTAGCTCAGGACAAGAACCTGCGGTTTTTCTGATTTTTGGGGTTTTGTTGTGGTTTGAGGGAAACTGTCCCTCAAACAGAGGCCAACCCCTCCTACCATCCTAGCTAGATTGTATAGATCTGTCTTTTAGAAAGGGGAAGCCCTAGCTCTTCTCTCCTATTGACTTGCTAATTACTTTTATCTAAGTCAATTTACATTGGAATAGTTGCCTGTTTTTAGGCAGAAACCAAGTTTTCACAGATTTTTGAAATATAATAATCATAGCTTTCTCTGGAGGTACATAAACAAATGTGTCAAAGTTAATCACCAAACAAGCATGGGATCGAGGGAGGGGGAGGGAATGGGATGGGGCTGGATGAGGGCTAATTGGATGATGTGTGCTTGTATATCCTCTCAAGTCTTGTACTCCAATGTAATATATGATTACAATGCACCGATAAAAATAAATTTTAAAAAAATCATAGCTTTCTCAAATCTTCCTAGGCCATTCCCAATACTGGTACACTGGAATGGAACGCAGGGGCATTCTACCTCTGAGCTATATTCCCAGCCCAATTTTTTATTCTTTATTATGAAACAGGGTCTCACTAAGTTTTAGACTAAAGTTCCTCACTAAGTGGCTGAGGCTGTCCTCAAACGGCAATCTTCCTGTCTCTGCCTCCCAAGTACTAGGATTACAATCATGCACCACCATGCCCAGCTTTCAATCCTCAGTATCTAAAAAAAAAGTAAAAAAAGAAAGAAAGAAAGAAAGAAAGAAAGAAAGAAAGAAAGAAAGAAAGACTATGGCCAGTTCATAGGAGGATGAACCAGAAGAATCGCAGGTTTGGGCCATCCTTAGCAACTTAGGCCCTTTGCAACTTAGTAAGACCCTATTTCAAAATTTAAAAAAATAAAACAAGGCTATGGGTATATCTTGGAAATAGAATGCCCCTAGATTCAATTCCTGACATAATATAAAAAAATAGATAAGTAAATAAATAAATAAAGTCCAGGTCAGGGTGGAACGCTTGCCTAGAATGCACCAGGCTCTGGGTTCAATCGCCAGTACAGCAAAATATTAAAAAAAAAAAAAAAAAAGATCCTGTTCCAATTACTTCTGTCATGAATGTTAAGCGCCCTGGGAGTGCCTCGCCGGGTGTGCCAGCCTTCACTTTGCACGTTTCTTGCACCTTTTCTTCAGTTTTCTCCAATGAACAGCTTGGCCCGCAAAGAGTCCACCTCAGCACTGGGTTGGCGCCTCAGGTCCGCTGTCCAGCTCCTCCCGGTTTTACGACCCATTTTAATAGTCGCCTCTCCTCGAGGTCAGTGAAGGCAAAGCGGGATTCAAGTCCAGGCCAGACTGGGGCAGGGGAAGGAGCTGGGCAGCCTCACACCTCCACCCTCACCCCACCAACCCCACCCCTAACAGTGGCAGCTCTGGATTCCGCTGGCCGGCTCCACGGGGCAGAACTCTGGCCCCAGCCGCGGTGGAGTGGTGAAATGATTTCGGTTTGGTTCTTTTTTATGCCATTTGCATGAAAACGAATGGAACTAGAGAATATTATGCTAAATGAGACCAGAAAGTCAAGGTCATGTCTTCTCTCATAAGTAGAAGCCAGAGAGGGCTGGACTTGTAATCTCAGTACTTGGGAGGATGAGACACAAGGGTCACAGGTTCGAGGCCAGCCTCAGCAATTTATGAGGCCCTCCTCCACTCAGTGAGACCCTGTTTCCAAATAAAGAATAAAATAGGTCTGGGGTTATAGCTCAGAGGTAGAATACCCCTGGGTTCCATCCCTAATACCACACACACACACACAAAAATGTCACTATGATGTGTAATTACAAGGCACAAATAAAGTATAAAAACAGAAGCTGGGTGTGGTGGTACATGCCTACAAGCCCAGTAGCTGGGAGACTGAGAAAGAAGGATCACAGGTTCTCAGCCAGCCTCAGCAATTAATCAAGGCCCTCAGAAACCCATTGAGATCCTGTTTCAAAAACAAAACAAAACAAAAAATTAATGCCAGGTGTGGTGGTGCACGCTTATAATCCCAGTACTTGGGTGGCCGAGACAGGAGAATCATAGATTTGCAGCCAGCCACTTAGTGAGGCCCTGTTTCAATATAAAAAATAAAAATAGGGCTGGGGGTGTACCTTGGAGGTAGAATGCCCCTCGGGTTCTATCCTCAGTACCACAAAATAAGTAAGTAAATACATACATACATACATACATACATACATACATACATACATAAACAGGGCTGGGAGCCAGGCATGGTGGTACACACTTGTAATCCCAGATTTGGAAAGCTAAGAACGGTGGATCGCGGTTCAGGGGTAGCCTCAGCTACGTAGTGAGGCCCTTTGCAACTCAGTGAGACCCTGCTTCAAAAATAAAAAGACTAAAAATTAGGGCTGGGGGTGTAGCTCAGAGGTAGAATACCCCTGGGTTCCATCCCCAGTACTGCAAGAAAAAGATAAATAGAAAAGTAAAAATAAGTAAAATAAAATAAAATAGGGCTGAGGGTGTAGTTTAGAGCTAGTATGCCTCTGGGTTTAATCCCCAGAAGCACAAAACTAACTAACTAACTAACTAAATAAATAAATAAATAAATAAGGCTGGGGGTAGAGCTTGTAGGTAAAATGTCCCTGGGTTCAATCCCCAGTACCACAAAAACGAAATAAATAAAAATTATTTCTCTCTCTCTCTCTCTCTCTCTCTCTCTCTCTCTCTCTCTCTCTCACACACACACACACACACACACACACACACACACACACACTAATAACAATGAACCAGGTATCTTCAAACACACTCAAGGTACATGTGTAAATAGCAATGATCACAAGCAGAAAGCTATTTTGAAAATATTTTTTGCAGCCAGGCACGGTGGTGCATGCTTGTAATTCCAGCATTTGGGAGGCCGAGACAGGAGAATTATGGTTTGCAGAGCGCCTCAGCTACTTAGTGAGGCCCTTTTGCACCTCAGGATACCCTGTTTCAAAATAAAGAATAAAAAATAGGACTGGGGGTATAGCTTGGAGGTCGAATGCCCCTGGGTTCCATCTTCAGTACCGCAAAAATAATAAAAAAAATTTTTTTTGCAAACTGGGCACTGTGGTGTGTACCTGTAATCCCCATACTTGGGAGGCTTAGACAGGAGGACAGTGGGTTCAAATCCCAGTCTTAAAAATAAATAAATACTACATTATTCATCCATAGAAGCTAAATATATTCTAAACTTTAATGAAGGTTTTTGGTAACTACTTTTTCCAGACCATTTATTGTGTGTCACAGCAGCAAACTAAGCTCTCCATTTAATCCCTATACAACACTTTAAGGTGGGTGCTATGGCATTCAGACTGCTTGGAGGTTAGAAAATTTCCCAAAGACACAAAGTTAGCCAAGTGAGAAAAACAGCTAGAAGCCAGGACTGCCCAACCGTGCTCGTGGCACAGACCCCTAGATGAACACTGCCGATGCCTCGTGGTATAGTCTCTCGTTTCATGACTGCCTAGGTACTGTGAACGATTAAGCAGCAAAGCCTTAAAATCAATAAAAACACCCACATAACTAAACAACACTGCAAGGCCAGTCTTATCTCCTGCAAAGCTCTAACCATCTGGAAAAATAAAGCCGTTCTCAGCATATTTAAGCAGATCAGTGCAACTGGCACACATTTGTGTGCAACATCCAGTCCAGAACTGGTCATGAAAATTATTTCTGCAAACTCTGGGATAAGCATCTTTACAGCCTGTCCTGGTGTCTGGCTCATTTACACCTTTTATAGATGTCCCAGTGGAGACCCTGCAGGAAACAGATGACACACCCAAACTAGCAGTTCCAGGAAAGTTGTTTTTTTTTTTTTTTTGGTGGTACTGGGGTTCCCGGAAGCCCTTCTACCTTCGGGCTACACTCCCAGACCTATTTTTACATTTTTTTATTTGGAAACAGGGTCTCCTAAGCCAGCGCACGCGGCTGGCTTCGAACCTGCGCGATCCTCCTGTCTCTGCCTCCCAAGCGCGGGGATTACAAGCGTGTGCCACCACGCCCGGCATCCAGGAAAGTTTAATAAAGGGGTTGACATCATATTACACAGTGAAAAATTGAAAGCCTGCCCCCTAGGGTCAGGAATAAGAAAACACTGCCCAGCCTCATCACTTCTGTTCAAAGTAGTGCTGGAATTCCTAGCCAAAGCAATTAAGCAAGAAAAAGAAATACAAGCCATTTTGGAGCAGGAGAAGCAAAAGTATCTCTCTTCGCAGATGAAAACCTCTCATATGCAGAAAATCCTACAGAGTCCACAAAGAAAATGTTAGAACTGATAAGTGAAATTTGCAAAGTTGCAGGGTACAAAATCATCAGACTGAATTGTGTTTCTAAATTGACAATGAATAATCTGAAAAGAAAACTAAGAAAATAATCCTGTTAGCTGAGCATGGTGGCCCATGCTTATAATTCCAGTACTCAGGAGGCTGAGACAGGAGGATCACAGGTTCATGACCAGCCTCAGCAACTTAGTGAGACACTATTTCAAAATAAAATTAAGCTGGCCATGGTGGCGCACGCTTGTAATCCCAGCATTTGGCAGATTGAGACAGGAGGATGTGGATTCGTGGCCAGCCTCAGCTACTTAGTGAGGCCCTCTGCAACTTAGTGAGACCCTGTTTCAAAATAAAGAATAAAAAATAGAGCTGGGGGTGTAGCTCAGAGATAGAATGCCCCTGGGTTCCATCCCTAATACCGCAAAAAAAAAAAAGAAAAGAAAAAGAATCTCACTATAATGTGTAATTACAATGCACTGATAAAAGGATAAAAACAGAAGCTGAGCATGGTAGTACACGCCTGCAGTCCCAGTACTTGGGAGACTGAGACAGAAGGATCTCAGGTTCCCCACTAGCCTAAGCAACTTAGCAAGGCTCTCAGCAACTTGGTGAGATCCTGTTTCTAAATAAAAAATAAAACAGGGCTGAGGGTATAGCTCAGAGGTAGAATGCCCCTGGATTCAGTCCCCAGTAAAACACACACACACACACACACACACACACACACACACACGCACACACACGCAGTGTGATACTGCTAGGCCTGACTAGGGGGTGCTGTTTTCAAACCTGGGCCTTAGGGCACCAAGCACAGAGGACAGCTAAAGACCTCTGGTTTTCCCTGATCTACTAACGCTCAATTAGCTGAACACAAGCAAGGCCAGACAAGTGTGACAGTGATATAACACATAGTACGCACAGGTGAGCTTCACAGAGCAATACTAAGTGGACACGTGGAGAGGGAGCCCAGAGAGCAGCAGAACTGCCCAACATGTCCGACACTCGCGCCCCTTCGCTGACTTATTTTTGTCCCAGACTCTGTCACTGCTGGAGGTCCTTCTCTCACAGTCCCAGACACCTGCTAGCTGCCTGCCCTGGGGGGCCATGGGAGGTGCCTGCAGCACCTTCCAATAATGCTCTTCATTATCCAGCCAAGCCAGGCATGGTGGTGCACACTTATAATAGTGCTTGAGAGACTGAGACAGGAGGATCCCAGGCTCAAAGCCAGTCTCAGCAACTTAGTGAGAGCCTGTTTCAAAATAAAAGAATAAAAAATAGGGCTGGAGGTGTAGCTTGGAGGTAGAATACACCCTGAATTCAATCCCCAGTATGAAAGAAAGAAAGAAAGAAAGAAAGAAAGAAAGAAAGAAAGAAAGAAAGAAAGGGAGGGAAGAAGGAAGGAAGGAAAGAAGGAAGGAAGGAAGGAAGGAAGGAAGGAAGGAAGGAAGGAAATCAGGTTGTGGGTATAACTTGGAGATAGAATGCCTCTGGGTTCAATATCCAGTATAAATTAATTAATTAAAAATAGAGTTGAGGATGTAGCTCAGAGGTAAGTTCAATCTTCAGTACCACTAAAAAAAAAAGACAAAAGACAAAAGATCTGGGTGTGGACAAAAGACCTAGGAGTGGAAGGGGAGGGGCAGAAGGGAGCCTGGAGCTTGGGTTCAGGGTCAGGATTCCAGAGAGGCCCCTTCTGACCCAGCCCCTTCCTCACTTTTGGCAGCTGAACAACTAATCTTTTCTTTCTTTTTTTGTGCTATTAGGGATTTGAACTCAGAGGCATTCTACCTCTTAGCTATACCCACAGCCCTATTTTATTTTATTTTGAAACATGGCCTCACTAGGTTGCTGAGGCTGGCCTTGAAACTGCAATCCTCGTGTCTCAGCTTTCCAAGTACTGGGATTACAAATATATCATCATGCCCAGCAAAGGCAACTGTAATTTTTTTTTTGTACCAGGGACTAAACCCAGGGGCATTCTATCTCTGAGCTACACTTCCAGCCCATTTATTTATTTATTTATTTATTTATTTATTTATCAGTACTGGAAATTGAACCCAGGGGCATTCTACCTCCGAGCTATATCCCCAGCCCCATTTTTTATTCCTTACTTTGAAATAGGATCCCACTAAGTTGTAGGGGGCCTCACTAAGTACCTGAGGCTGGCTGCGAACCTTCGATCCTCCTGTTTCAGCCTCCCAAGTACTGGGATTACAAGTATGCATCACCACACTTGGCCCTTTTTATTTATTTTTTTGTTTTTGTTTTTGCAGTACTGGGGATGGAACCCAGGGGTATAATATTTTTTAGCTATACCCAGCCCTATTTTTTATTCTTTATTTTGAAACAGGGTCTCACTGAATTGCAAAGGGCCTCACTAAGTATCTGAGTCCAAGAACTGCGATCCTCTGGTCTCAGCCTCTCAAATGTTGGGATTGCAAGTGTACACCATCACACCCAATCCTCTTTATTTTGAAACAGGGTCTTACTAAGTAGTGGAGGACCTTGCTGAATTGCTGAAGCCGGCCTCGAACCTGCAATCTTTCTGTCTCAGCCTCCCAAATACTGGAAACGTAATCTTAACTTTCACATAATTACGTGATTGATTTTTTTTTTTTTTTGTGGTACTAGGGGTGGAACCCAGGGGCTTTTCTACCTCCAGGCTATCCTCCCAGACCTATTTTATACTTCACTTAGAAACAGGGTCTCACTAAGTTGCTTGAGAGCCTCACTAAGTAGCTGAGGCTGGCTTCGAACCCATGCGATCCTCTTGTCTCAGCCTCCCAAGTGCTGGGATTACAAGTGTGTGCCACCACGTCCGACTTAGCACTATTTTTTAGTCTTTATTTTTGAAACGGTCTCAGTGGGTTGCGAAGGGCCTCACTAAGTAGCTGAGGCTGTTCAAGAACTGAGGTCCGGTTTCCACCTCCTGAATGCTGGGATTACAAGCATGTGCCACCACGCCTGGCTTCTGTATTACTTTTTAAATTGAATCTTTTATCTGGTATTGGGAATTGAATTTTGGAGGCATGCTACCACTGATCTACACCCTCAATCCTCTAAAAAAAATTTTTTTTTTTAATTTTGAGACCGGGTCTCACTAAGCTGTTCAGGCTCTAGCCTCACGCTTGTGACCCTTCTGCCTCAGCCTCCCAAGTAGCTGGGATTACAGGTGTGCAACACTGCACCCAGCCAACTCACTCTGTCTCTCTGTCTCTCTGTCTCTCTCTCTCTGTCTCTCTCTCTCTCTCTCTCTCTATATATATATATATATATATATATATATTTTTTTTTTTTTTTTTTTTTTTTTTTTTTTTTTTGGTAACAACCGGCACATGCTTGTGCTATTCACTGCTGGCATTATTGTGATCTCAGATCCAGACACAGAAGGAAAAATGGGTATCACAGAAAGGAAAGAAAATCACTCTTTAGTTCCATTAGTAGAACTGAAGCCCAGTTCATCTTGGAAAAGAAAAGTCAGCTTACCCTAAAGGCCAGTTTCAAGTTCTGTTTGAACAATTAAAAGCTGAAGACAAAGCTAGGTGCAGTGGGTATAGCTTGGAGTAGAACATCCCTGAGTTCAACCTCCTGTCTCTATCAATCAATCAATCAATCAATCAATATTCCTATAGATAATTCTTTTGTGTGTGTGTGTGTATGTGTGTGGTATTGTGGATCAAACTCGGGCATTTTACCTCCAAGCTACACCCCAACTCTAAAAGCAGGCTATCCTCCAACCTTCGATCCTCCTGTCTCAGCCTTCCAAGAACTGAAATTATAGGCATGTGTTACCACACCTGGCTTAGATAATTCTTATTTTACAAAGTGCCCAGCGCTGTAAAATATAGCCAAGTTAAACCATTACTACGAATGTACAGCTGGCTGTAGTAGCCCACAATAAAAATTAAAAGCCCTGCCAGTAAGTTTTCACAGGGGGTGCTTGGCCAGTCTGCCAACAGCCTCAGGCACCTGAGGAAGAACTGGCCTGAGCGCTGTGTTTCCAAGTTACAGGGCTCCGGGCCCCCTGGAAACTGCTATTTCCATGGAAGAGCGCTGTGCAGATTCACTCAGAACACCTCCCCCTAAGGACCCGGTTTGACCTGAACAGTTGCTGGGCACCATTTATCCTCTCCAAGCCCCCGCCACTCCACCCAGCACACTGGCGCACCTAGGCCCCAACTTAGAATCACATGACCCATGAGAGTGCCTGACCCAAGCAGAACCAGGGTCTCCTGACAGTGAGATTCTGGTACAGTAGCCTGCTGGCGCTCCCTGGTTAGGAACCAGGGTGTGTGTGTGTGTGTGTGTGTGTGTGTGTGTGTGTGTGTGTGCAGAAAGTCACTCCAGTTCATGATTCTGGATCCTCTCAAAAGAACTGGAGATCCTAATAAATTCCCTCTGTTTTCTGCTAAAGTCAGCTGGAATGGGCTTGTGGAGTTCCTCCACCCCGACTCAAGGGCACGAGTTTTGTGTTTTTATTCTCTGGTTCTGGTGCACACCAACTTTAAAAGCTGGATGAGGAGCCGGGTGTGGTGGCGCACACTTATAATCCCAGGACTTGGGAGGCTGAGACAGGAGGATTGCAGGTTTGTGGCCAGCCTCAGCAATTTAGTGAGACCTTGTTTCCAAGTAAAAAATAAAATAGGTCTGGGGTAGAGCCCAGAGGTAGAAGCCTCTGGGTTCCGACCTGAGTAACACACACACACAAGCTGGACTGTAACAGAACAAGGAAGCAGACATCAAGGATTCCTACTCACACTGTCTGTCAATCCAGGAGGACCCCTTGGACCCTTCTGCTTACTCCTCTGAACAAAAACCTTCAAAAGCTATCAGTCAGAAATTCCCAGCCCATGCCAGGTATGGTGGCGCATGCTTATAATCCCAACATTTGGGAGGCTGAGACAGGAGGACACGGTTCGCAGACAGCCTCAGCTACTTAGCGAGGCCCTTTGCAACCCAGTGAGACCCTGTTTCAAAATAAAGAATAAAAAATAGGGCTGGGGTGTAGCTTGGAGGTAGAATGCCCCTGGGTTCCATCCCCAGTACCTCAATAAATAAATAAATAACAAAAAAAGAAAAAGAAAAAGAGGCTGGGCACGGTGGCACACACCTGTAATTCCTGTACTTGGGAAGAGAAGACAAAAGGCTCAGGCAGTAGTGAGACTCAGCAATCTAGTGAGACCCTGTTTCAAAATAAAAATAAAAATAGGGCTGAGGCTGTAACTCGGGAGAATGTCCCTGGGGTTGAACAAAATAGGGGGGCTGGAGTACGGCTTTAAGGTAGACTGGCCCTGGGCTCAAACTCCTGTACAAAAAAAGGAATGCATGGTAGCTCCCTGGTGCGCTCTGCTGTCTGTCCTACACTGCCTCACAGTGGCTGGCATTCAAAGCGGGCAAAACAACTTGGAGTGGGAATTAGCATGATTTTTATGTTGTTTTGAGTGCTGCGGTTTCAATCCACCTCACACAGGCTAGCAAGCTCGCTACATACCCAACCCTCTAGTGGGTATTAATGAATGCCATCAGCTCAAGAAAAGTTTCCTGCTCCTTCCCTCCTCCTCCTCCTCCTTCTCCTCCTCCTCCTTCTTCTTATTCTTTTGTGGTACTAGGGATTAAATCCAATGGCTTTGTACCTCTGAGCTATATCTCCAGCACACCCCCCCCCTTTTTTTTTTTGCGGTACTAGGGATGGGACCCAAGTGCATTCTACCTCCAAGCTATACCCCAGACCTATTTTCTATTTTTGAAACATGGTCTAAGTTGTGGGAGGGCCTCATTAAGTACCCGAGGCTGTTCGCACACTGCGATCCTCCTGTTTCGGCCTCCCAAATGCTGAGATTACAAACTTGTGCCACCAAGCCGGGCTTCTCCAGGTCCTGCTAAATTGCTAAGGGTCTAACTAAATTACTGAGTCTGGCCTCAAACCTCTACCAGGATTACAGGCGGGAGCCGTCACACCTCACTAGTTCTTTCTATTTTCTTTTTTCTTGCTGGGGATTGAACTCGGGCATTCTACCTTTGGGCCTCAACTTTGACCCTTTCTCATTTCTTTTTTTCTTTACTTTTTTTTTCTGGTGGTGCTAGGGGTTGAATCCAGGGGCATTCTACCTCCGAGCTACACCCTCACCCCTTTTCA